>NC_090443.1:107848229-108157917 GCF_031143425.1 Pleurodeles waltl
CGGGGGGTTCGACAAACGAATACCCCTCATTAATTTGCAGACAATAAGGTGCTCACCAATAGGTTTACCTAAAACTGGTACATGACCTGCTGAAATGGCGGATCTATAATTATTGCTCGATCTGTAAGCTAGGCCTGCAGCTGCAAGCGAAGCCAGAAAATTGACCACTAAACTGACATCAGCGTTAAAGGGATCGGAATCCCGTTCCTCACACCAATGAACCCATTGCTTCCAAGCAGAGGAATACCGCTTGTGTGTATTGGAGGACCAGGCTTGTAGGATGAAACTGGAAGCTTGTTCTGAAATGCCTGGCAGGAACCAATGACGCCTGAAATTCTCCAGGCCACCAGGTGTAACTTGCCGTGAAGAATCAAGGGGTGCGGGGACCCCAGAGGGTCCAGGAGAAGGTTGTGAAGAGGAGGGATTAGGAGAGGGAAGTCGCACAGAAGGTCTAGTGCTAAGGGGAACCAGGCTTGAGCCCTCCAAAGAGGGGTTATCAACACAATCTCCATTCTCAGACATCGGACTTGGGAAAGGACCCGAGGAATCATGCTGAACGGGGGAAAGGCATAAGCTTGATGGGGTGACCAGTCCTGGAGAAAGGCATCGGTGGCCATCGCTTCCGGATCTGGTCTCCAGCTGAAGAAGAGAGGAAGCTGGCGATTCAATCTCGAGGCAAATAGATCTATCGTGAAAGGGCCCCATTTCTGGTTGAGAGAGGCAAACACTTTTGGGAGCAGCATCCAATCGCTGGAATCCCGCAGGAATCTGGAATTCCAATCCGCCACTGTGTTGCGAGTCCCCGGAAGGTAATCCGCAATCACTGAGATGCGATGTTGGAGGCAATATTGCCAGAAATCCCTGGCAATGCGAGCTAAGGTCTGAGATCTCGTGCCCCCCAGTTTGTTCACAAATCTGACAGCGGAGATGTTGTCCATTCTCAAGAGAATGCAACAATCCGTCTTCAGAGGGGAGACACTCCGTATTGCAAAGGATCCGGCTAAAAGCTCCAGGCAGTTGATGTGGAGGCGGAGCTCCTCCTCTGACCAACGGCCCCCCGTGGTCACATCCCCGCAACGGGCTCCCCAGCCCCATCTGCTGGCATCCGATTCCAGAATAACATCCGAGGATGTGCCGAAAATCGCTCGCCCATTCCAGGCCTCCATGTGCTCTAACCACCAGGTTATCTCCGAGCGGACCTCTGGATTCAGAGGAACTAGGTCCGTATAAGACAAGCCCTTTTGGAGGTGAGAAATCTTGAGCCGTTGGAGGGCTCTGTAGTGTAGCGGACCCGGGAAAATAGCCTGGATCGAGGACGATAAAAGACCCACCATCCTGGCTAAACTCCTCAATGACACTTTCTGACTGGACAAAAGTAGGCGCAATTCCTTCTTGATATTGCGCACCTTCAGAGGAGGGAGGATCAACTGAGCTGTCACCGAATCTATCTTGAAGCCCAGAAACTCGATCTGTTGCGACGGACAGAGACAAGACTTGGGTTGGTTGATTATGAAACCCAGATCCTGAAGAAGCTGGATCGTCCAAGACAAGTGGACCTGTAGGATAAGGGGGTCCTGAGCCATAATGATCAGGTCGTCGAGGTAAACTATCAGGCGCACACCCCTTGCGCGAAGGGATTCCACCACAGGCCTCATCACCTTGGTGAAGCACCAAGGAGCGGAGGAAAGCCCAAAAGGGAGTACTTGAAATTCGAAGCACTGGCCCTGCCAGAGAAACTGAAGGAAACGCTGGTGAGGCGGAAAATGGGAACGCTTAGATAAGCGTCCTTTAGGTCTAGCCGCACTAACCAATCTGCTTCTTGCAGTATATCTCTGAGGAGATGGATTCCTTCCATCTTGAAATGTCGGTAGACCAGCCATGCGTTGAATTCCTTGAGATTTAGGACCAAACGTGATCCTCCTCCTTTCTTGTCTACCAGAAAAATGGGGCTTAGGAAACCCCTGGGGTGGGGAACAGATTGGCAAATAGCACCCTTCTTGAGGAGCGCTTGCACCTCTAAGTCTATGATGTCTATATCGGGACAGGAAAAATGGGGAAGCGGAGGGGGGGATTGTTGATAAGGGGTCTGGTAAAATTCCAATCTGAATCCTTGAACGGTCTGTAACAGCCAGGGGTCCCTGGATAATTTTTTCCACTCCGTCAAACAAGTTTGGACCCTGCCCCCAAGAACCACCTCGGAAGGGTAGATTATTCTCACCTGAATTGGTGCGATCCTGGGTATCTCCTTGCTGACCTCTGTATGAGTTCTTGCGGTACCGGCCCCTACCTCCTCGGGGACGCGATGGGTAGAAGGTGGAGCTAGATTGTTGCTCTTTGTAGTATCCACGGCCCCTGGGCAGGGCATCTCGTCTGGGGCCTTGATAATAGGAGCGGCCAGACGAGCGACCCCGCAGACGTCCGGCTCTCCAAAAAAGAGTCTCTCTGAAGACTTTTTTGAGCGACAGTTGGGCTTTATCCATGGTATTGAAGGTCGCAGCAAATTTGGCCAAGTCATTAATGAAGGGGGTCACGAACAGGAGTCCCTGGGCCACAGGGCCCGCTTCAGAGGTGGCGAGTTCAGTGAGCTGAGGGTCGATTCTCATTAGGATAGAGCGTCTCCTTTCTGTCGATAGGGCCACGTTGGCATTGCCTAGATGGCAAATGGCTCGCTGAGCCCATCCTACCAGGATGTCAGGGTCGATAGGGGACTGCGACTCCTTGGCTACGTAAGCCATCTCCAAGATCTTTGCTAGAGGGCCCGAGAGGTCAAGGAGCTTGTCTTGGCAAGAGCGCCAAGCACGGTCTAGGCCCTTTTTGGGGTCCTTAGCCCATTTCTTGAAGAAGGTGACCATCGTAGGATCCACGTCTGGTGTGTCCGTGACTTTACCCTCCAAGTCTGGGCGAGGGCACTCAGCGCGAAGCCTGGCCCTCACGTCCTTGTCGAAACCTGCCCTGATATGGTTTTGGAGGTATTCTGCCACCTCGGGCGGAGGAACCCAGCTTGAGGAGCAGGGGTGGACGATCTCCTCCGGGCTGAAGGTCAACACACGAGGGGCTTTGGGAGGCGGGGCCTTAGCGGACTCCGTCTTCTTGTGTTTGCTCGGGCCCAGCCGGACCTCGAGATCCTCCTCAGAATCAGACCCGGATGAAGATTTGGAGGACGTCTTGTCTGAATCTGAACCATAAGCATCTTGCGCTTGAGAGGAGCTATAACGTGCTCCTTTTGAATGGAGGAGGCCAATTTCCTGAAAATGTCGGAGTGGGCCCAAGTCTTGGCTTTAGCCTTACCTTTGGCTGGTCAGATAGCACTTCATCCGAAGGCGCAATGTGGGGCAGCCAACCTTTTTGGCGCGCAAAGCTCGCCAGTGCTTTATTTACCGAGAGCTGCACGGTATTGTCTAGCGCGCCCACCAAATTATCATCAAGAAAGGGAGGGTCACTCCCAAAATATTCCTCGTCCTCATAAGTATATGACTGGGCCATAGTATCTCTGTCACGTGGAACACGTGGATTCTGGGTAGTACAAGACTACAATCAGGGGGAGTGCAAACCCCAGCAGGCTGAAAGCAGCAGGAATAAAAAACTCTGCTTTAAAATAATTTAGAGTGTGGAGGGAGCCAGCCGGCAGCACTCTAGGCAGCGCCTAGTCTGATTTGTCCAACCCTGGTCACAGCGTGATATCAGGGCGTCAGGGAGTGAGGAAGAGGCGTTCAGGCAAAAAACTATAGGCAAATGTGCTGGGAAACCCTTGCAAGGCTTAAGGAATCGTCGCTGGGAAGAACTAGGCACTCGCACCGTCTCGTCTCCTGATCGCGCGTTTCATTCAAAATGGGCGCCGGGAGCAACGAGCAAACGCACGTGCGCGTCTTGAGAGGGTGAAGAGAGAGAGAGTGCGCGCGTCAGGCCGCAGGGAAACAACAGCCAAAACCGCCTCAACCTTCGGAGAAATATCTCCGCGTCGGGAATGACCCGACACACTCCCACTCCCACTCCACAGAAAATATGCCTCGCGACTAAATACAGCGCGAATATCAACACCGTCAGAGAAAACAATGGTAAAGAGGTAAAGCACTTAACTGGCTGCGGAAGCAGCAAAGAAAGAGGAAGTTCTTTAGCCTCTTTGGTTTATATACTCGGTTCTCTATGGTTGTATTGTATATACTATGAATGCTGGGATATGTTTTTCCTTTAACAATATCTTCTCCTATTGGCTGCTATGTGAAAATAAAGCATAGAAAGAGAAGCATAATCTGAGCCTCTGGTCCTGACATAGAATTCGAAACCACCACTCATTTAAGTCTCACTCCGTCACAAGGCGTGTACGCTGCAGTTTTTTGGCGCAACCGCCACTAGACACACTCAATTTATCGATTAAAGTAAAAATAAAGAAAGGACTAACTCTACTTGATAGTGAGCGCCATATTGGGGATAAAACACTGTATCTGAAAGCCGGTAATCTTATAGTGCCACTGTATGGAATGGGTGGTGACGATCCTATACTGGTAAATCAAAACTAAAACCCTATATACACCTGTAACAAAAATAACAAAATAAATAGAAACAAATAAAACATAACCTTCAAAAACGATAACTTAAAAGGAAAAATGTAATCATAGATAATACTATACATCCTCTTATGTTATACACCAGAGTGGCTGCTGTTCAGCATGGCTAAAAGTTAGTGGCATATAGGAGAGTGGCGGGAAGTGCTATAGAGTGGAGTGGCAGAGAGTGTCATGTTTAGGAATGGCATGCTGTGGAATCGCATAGAGTGGCATATAGTGGGGTGTTATGCAGTGGAGTTGACTGATGTAGAGTGCATTGGTGTAGAGCAACGGTACTCAAAGTACGGCCCGCGGGCCGCCAGCGGCCCCACGGACCTAGCTTGGCGGCCCGCGAGACGCACACCAAACGCCACATCATAATGGCAGCAGTATGTAAACATAGAAGAGGGCCGCGGGAGCATGCTCCCGCGGCCCTCCTCTATGTTTACATACGGCGGCCATTGTTTATGGCGTTGCCCTGACGATCCTGGAAGCCAAAGCCCCATAAAAGTCAGCGCTTGCAGCTAACTTTTATGGGGCTTTGGTCGTCTGCTTCCTGTCACCGGCTCCACGTCTGCTGCCCGCCTGCCTGCTGTTCCACATTTGTGGCATCTCTACAGTGCTTTGAGTCAGGTAAGGCTCTTTGGTTTTTTATTTATTTGTTTTTAATGTAGTGTGTGTTACTGGGGTAGGCGTGAGAGCAGATTGCGCTGTGTGTGTGCGCTGTGTGTGTGTGTTACTGGGGTAGGGGTGAGAGCAGATGGCGCTGTGTGTGTGCGCGCTGTGTGTGTTACTGGGGTAGGGGTGAGAGCAGATGGCGCTGTATGTGTGCGCGCTGTGTGTGTTACTGGGGTAGGGGTGAGAGCAGATGGCGCTGTGTGTGTGCGCGCTGTGTGTGTTACTGGGGTAGGGGTGAGAGCAGATGGCGCTGTGTGTGTGCGCTGTGTGTGTGTGTTACTGGGGTGGGGTGAGAGCAGATGGCGCAGTGTGTGTTACTGGGGTAGGGGTGAGAGCAGATGGCGCTGTGTGTGTTACTGGGGTAGGAGTGAGAGCAGATGGCGCTGTGTGCAGATGGCGCTGTGTGTGTTTCTGGGGTAGGGGTGAGAGCAGATGGCGCTGTGTGTGTGTGTTACTGGGGTGGGGTGAGAGCAGATGGCGCAGTGTGTGTTACTGGGGTAGGGGTGAGAGCAGATGGCGCTGTGTGTGTTACTGGGGTAGGAGTGAGAGCAGATGGCGCTGTGTGCAGATGGCGCTGTGTGTGTTACTGGGGTAGGGGTGGGAGCAGATGGCGCTGTGTGTGTTACTGGGGTAGGGGTGAGAGCAGATGGCGCTGTGTGCAGATGGCGCTGTGAGTGTTACTGGGGTAGGGGTGGGAGCAGATGGCGCTGTGTGCAGATGGCGCAGTGTGTGTTACTGGGGTAGGGGTGAGAGCAGATGGCGCTGTGTGTGTTACTGGGGTAGAGGTGGGAGCAGATGGCGCTGTGTGCAGATGGCGCAGTGTGTGTTACTGGGGTAGGGGTGAGAGCAGATGGCGCTGTGTGTGTTACTGGGGTAGGGGTGGGAGCAGATGGCGCTGTGTGCAGATGGCGCAGTGTGTGTTACTGGGGTAGGGGTGAGAGCAGATGGCGCTGTATGTGTGCGCGCTGTGTGTGTTACTGGGGTAGGGGTGAGAGCAGATGGCGCTGTATGTGTGCGCGCTGTGTGTGTTACTGGGGTAGGGGCATTGTTTTGAAAAAGGGGGTGGGGTGGTTGTTCCCCCTCTAAGCCCCGCCCCCCGCTGTCACTTCAGTGCGGCCCTCGGCCGCAAACCATACTGCAATTTTGGCCCCCGAGAAAAAGTTTGTGAGTACCCATGGTGTAGAGTGTTGCAGAATATAGTGGTGTACAGTGAAGTGGCATTGAATGCAGCGGCAAAGAATCCAGTGGCGTACAGGAAATCAGAGTCATAGATTAGAGTGGTGCATAGTAGGGTGTAATGGTGCACAGTGCAGTGGTGCAGAGTAGAGTGGCATAGAGTGCACCTGCGTAGAGTAGAGTGGCATACAATAGTGGCAGAGTGTGCAGTAGTGTAGAGTGCAGAGTGGTGTATGGTGAAGTAACGTAGATTGCAGCATAGACTTGAGTGGCATAGAGTGCAGTGGTGTAGAGTGCTGCAGAGTAAAGTAGCGTAGAGTGGTGAAGAGTAGAGTGTAGTGCTGCAAAGTACAGTGGCGTACAGTGGAGTGATACAGAGTACAGCGGCATAGAGTGCAGTGGTGTAGAGTGCATTGGCGTAGAATGCAGTAGTACAGAGTAGAGTGGTGAGGAGTACTGGCGCAGAGAGTGCAATGTAGCAGAGCAGAGTGTTGCTGCAGTGGTGTAGAGTGGAGTAGAGCAGCATAGGAGCAGTGGCATAGAGTACAGTGGTGCAGAGTAGAGTGCATTGGCGTACAGTGCAGTAGTATAGAGTGCAGTGGCATAGAGTGGCATGGGGCAGAGTAGAATGGGATAGAGTAGAGTAGAGTTGCATACAACAGAGTGGCAGAGTGTGCACTGGTGTAGAGTGGTGCAGTGGCATAGAGTGCAGAGTAGACTCGAGTGGCATAGTGCGCAGTGGCGTAGAGTGGTTCAGAGTTGAGTAGTGTAGAGTGGTTGTACAGTGCAGTGCCATAGAGTGGAGTAATGCAGAGCAGAGGGGCATAGAGTGCAGTGGTATAGAATGCAGTGGTGTAGAATGTATTGGCCCAGAATGCAGTAGTACAGAGTAGAGTGGTGTAGAGTACAGTGGCGGAGAGTGCAATGTTGCAGAGTAGAGTGTCAGTGTAGTGGTGTAGAGTGGAGTAGAGGGGCATAGAGAGCAGTGGCATAGAGTACAGTGGTGCAGAGTAGAGTGCAGTGCCGTATAATGCAGTTGTTTAGAGTGCATTGACGTAGAGTGCAGTGGGACAGAGAGGTGTTTGTTTCAGAGTACAGTGCAGTGGCACAGAATGGAGAGGTGCAGGGTAGAGTGCAGTGGCATAGAATGCACTGACGCAGACAGCAGTGGCATAAAGTAGATTGTTTCACAGTACAGTGAAGTGGCGTAGAGTGGAGAAGGGCAGGGTAGAGTGGAGTTGCATAGACTGTGATGGCATAGAGTAAAGTAGTGTAGAGTGCCGTGACATAGAGCGCAGTGGTGCAGAGTAGATATGAGTGATGTGCAGTGTATTGATGTAGAGTGCAGGGGCATAGAGTTGAGTGTTACAGAGTAAAGTGCACCAGCATAGAGTGTATTGGCATAGAGTGCAGGGCGTACAGTACAGTGTTGCAGAGTGGCAGAGAGTGGATTTGTGCAGAGTAGATTGGTGTTGCCTAGAATGGAATGGTATAGCATGCAGAGGCACGGAGTGCACTGGCATAGAGTAGAGTGGTACTGAGTAGAGTAGAGAGGCTTAGTGTGAAGTGGCATATAATGCAGTGGCATAGAGAGGATTGGTTCAGAGTGGCACGGAGTGGTGTAAGATGGAGTGGTGCAGAGTTGGTGCAGTGGTGTGGAGTGGTGCAGAGTAGAGTGGAGTGGAGTATGCATGGTACGGTAACACACTGCCATTACAGACAACACGTTTTTGATTGAAATGACCATTACATTTGCACAGACATACAGTTTTTCAAATAAAACTATACAGTGCACAGACAACATGTGGAAATTGCATCACCTAAATAATGATTTGTTTTAATCAAATAAAGGGATTTGTTTTCCAGCACAGTTCAGAATCAACAAACATGTGCTTCATTTGTACTCCTAGTTCTGATATATTCTGAAATCCATGTACAGTTTATGGAAATGTTGTCATGTGATAGAAAAAACTCTTTCCTACCCCCAGTATCCAGCAAGATTGCTGCATAAATCCACTCACTTTGAAGTCAGAGAAAGAAAAGTAAACACAATGGCCCTCATTATGACATTGGTGGTAACGGATCCGCCACACCGGCGATGGCGGATGGACCACAACCAAGCCAGTGGTGCAGTCCGCCATATTACGACCACGGCGGTCAACCAACTGAAACCAAGCCTGTTTGCCGACAGTACCACCAGTGCAGCCAGACCGCCGCCGTTGACGGTTGCCATTCCCAGGCTGGTGGTAGCCACTGCACTGCCCACCCTATTACGACACTGCAGACCGCCATGATTTCTGGGGCGGGACGCCCGCCACCCAAAGCCTGGCAAGTACAAAAGGAGCCACTCACCTCCAGGGATGCAGATGACTCAGCGGAAGCCATGGAACGCCACCTTGAAATCTTTCCAGCGCTCTTCCTCACCTTTCTCCTCAATGACCGCCGACGCCATTGGTAAGTACACCTGCAGAGCACACAAAAGTAGGAAGGGGAGAGTGACACACCTACACATACCATACACACCATGCTCGAACTCCAGCACTCACACGCAACACAACACCCGTACTGAGACACACACAGAGCACAGCCACGCCAAACACACACGTTCCATACACACACTCCTGATCACAACTACACAACCAAACCAATAGCACCAGCAAGCAGAGACACACAAGCCAATACAAAGGCACAACACTACATACAAAGCCCAAATACAATAGAGAAAAGTTAATCTGAATGAAAAATACCTAACACACCCATCCAGTCCATTGCAAACTGTATAGGACATGTACTATGTTACTCACCCCCTTGTGGCTGCTGTGTTGACCTCAAGCGCCCATCCAACTCCGGGTAGGCCACCGCCAGTGTGCGGGTCATCAGGGGGGTCAGGGTCCGACGTGCATCCCTTCCTCGTTGGGAGGCCATCCCCAACTGGGCCTCTGCGGTCTTACGGGACCAGCGTCTCAGGTCCTCCCACCACTTCCTGTAGTGGGTGCTTGTGAGAAAGTAGCCTCTTCTAGCATTGTTACCCCCATTTTTGGCCTGTTTGTGAGGGTTTGTCAGTGTGTTTTTACTGTCTCACTGGGATCCTGCTAGCCAGGACCCCAGTGCTCATAGTTTAAAATCGTATTTGTCAGTGTGTTTTGCCTGTCTCACTGGGATCCTGCTAGCCAGGACCCCAGTGCTCATAGTTTGTGGCCTATATGTGTTGTCAGTATGCTTGACTGTGTCACTGAAGTCCTGCTAACCAGAACTCCAGTGCTTATGCTCTCTCTACTTACCAAATTTGTTCCTATACACTAGTGACTCCATATTCCAATTCTGATTGGCACACTGGACCCCCCCCTTATAAGTCCCTAGTATATGGTACCTAGGTACCCAGGGCACCGGGGTTCCAGGAGATCCTTATGGGCTGCAGCATTTCTTTTGCCACCCATAAGGAGCTTATACAAACTGTTCTTTAGGACTGCTTCTGCAGCCTGAGTGAAATAGTGCACACACTATTTCACAGCCATTTTACACTGCACTAAGGGCCAGATGTAGCAAGGCATTAGCGCCTCGCAAACGGCGAAAAACACAGTTTGTGTGGCGCTAATGCCCGCACGCGATGCAGAAACACATTTTGCGAGTCGGAACCGACTCGCAAAATGTGTTTCTGACTCGCAAATAGGAATGGGTGTTCCCTTCCTATTTGCGACTCGCACCGCGATCGCGGTCGCAAATCAACTCGCAGTTACCATCCACTTGAAGTGGATGGTAACTCATTCGCAAACGGGAAGGGGTCCCCATGGGACCCCTTCCCCTTTGTGAATGATCACAAAATTATTTTTTCAGAGCAGGCAGTGGTCCTATGGACCACTGCCTACTCTGAAAAAAAACGAAACAAAAGGTTTCGGTATTTTTTTCATTTTGCAACTCGTTTTCCTTTAAGGAAAACGGGCTGCAAAATGAAAAAAAAAACTGCTTTATTTAAAAGCAGTCACGGACATGGTGGTCTGCTGTCTCCAGCAGGCCACCATCCCCGTGAGTGCCTAGACTCGCTATGGGGTCGCAAACTGCGACCCACCTCATAAATATTCATGAGGTGGGTCTTTGCGACCCCATAGCGAGTCGCAGAAGGTGTCTGAGACACCTTTCTGCATACCAATTTGCGAGTTGCAAATTGCGAGTCGGAAGGACTCGCAATTTGCAACTCGCAAATTGCTTTCTACCTACATCTGGCCCTAGGTACCTTATAAGCCACCTATATGTCTAACCTTCATTTACTGAAGGCTAGGTGCAAAGTTACTGTGTGTGAGGGCATACTTGCATTAACAAAGGTGCCCCCACGTCATCCAGGGTCAATTCCCCGGACTTTGTGAGTGTGGGGATACCATTATAAGTGTGCACTAGATGTATGTCAATACATATATGTAACTTCACAATGGTAACTCCGAATATGGCCATGTGAGGTGTCTAAGATCATGTAATTGACCCCCAATCCAAATTTGGTATTGGGGGGCCAATCCCATGCACCCTGGGGGCTCCACTATGGACCCCTAGTACTCCCAAACCAGCTCTCTGCGGTTTCCACTGCAGCCCCAGCTGCTGCCACCTCACAGACAGGTTTCTGCCCTCCTGGGGATTCAGCAACTCAATCCCAGGAAGGCAGAACAATGCATTACTTTTAGGAGAGGGGTGTTACACCCTCTCCCATTGGAAATAGGTGTTACAGGCATGGGAGGGGTAGCCTCCCAGAGCCTCTGGAAATGCTTTGAAGGGCACAAACGGTGCCCTCTTTGCAGAATCCAGTCTACACCAGTTCAGGGAACCCTAGTCCCTGCTCTGGTGCAAAACTGGTCAAAGGAAAGGGGGGTGACTACTCCCCTGTCCATCACCACCCCAAGGGTGGGGCCCAAAGCTCCTCCAGAATTTCCCTGGCGTTAGCCAACTTGGATTCCAAGATGTGGGGACCCTCTGGAGATCTGAGTGGGCAGTGCCAGCACGTGACGCCAGAGACCCCTCCTCATAGGTGCATACCTGATAAGGTAGCCAGTCCCCCTCTCAGGGCTATTTAGGGTCTCTCCTCTGGGTGTTTCCTCAGATTCGGTATGCAAGAATCCTCCAGGACTCCTCTGCATCCTCTGCTTCAGCTTCTGACCATCGGATCAACCACAGACTGCTCCAGGAACTGCTGTAACTGCAACAAAGTATCCAGGACGACTCCTGTGACCTGCAATGTCAGCTCCAGCCAGCTTTTGCAACAGTTTCCAAGGTGTGCACGCTCTGAGGACTGCCTGTCTTCACCCTGCACCAGAAGAACTGAAGGAATCTCCTGTGGAGTGATGGAGTCACTTCCCTGCTCCGGCAGGCAACCTTCTGTGATGACAACCGGTACTCTGGGACTCCTCTCTTGATGATGAACTTGCTCCCTGAAACACAGGTGGTGGACCAAAGTGACCCAGACTGTCCAAAGGTCCAGCTGTCCAAATTTGGTGGAGGTGAGAGCTTGCCTCCCCGTGCTGCTACAGTACCCCTGTACACAGGGGGGGTCATTCTGACCCTGGCGGTAAATACCGCCAGGGCCGGGGTCGGCGGTAGCACCGCCAACAGGCTGGCGGTGCTCCGCCGGGCATTCTGACCGCGGCGGTACAGCCGCGGCCAGAGGCGGAAAGCCGGCGGTGTACCACCGACTTTCCGCTGCCCATGGGAATCCGCCATGGCGGCGCAGCTTGCTGCGCCGCCATGGGGATTCTGACACCCCATACCGCCATCCTGTTCCTGGCGGGTCACCCGCCAGGAACAGGATGGCGGTATGGGGTGTTGTGGGGCCCCTGGGAGCCCCTGCAGTGTCCATGCCAATGGCATGGGCACTGCAGGGGCCCCCGTAAGAGGGCCCCACAAAGAATTTCAGTGTCTGCTTTGCAGACACTGAAATTCGCAACGGGTGCAACTGCACCCGTCGCACCTTCCCACTCCGCCAGCTCCATTCGGAGCCGGCTTCCTCGTGGGAAGGGTGTTTCCCACTGGGCTGGCGGGCGGACTTTTGGCGGTCGCCCGCCAGCCCAGTGGGAAACCCAGAATGACCGCCGCGGTCTTTTGACCGCGGTACGGTCTTCTGACGGTTCCCGCTTCCCGGGCGGCTCCCGCCGCCCGCCAAGCTTAGAATCAGGCCCAGAGTCTTCTGCAGCTCCTTGGGCTTCTGTGCACTTCTTCCAAGAATCCTTCATGCACAGCATAGCCCAGGTCCCCAGCACTCCATCCTGCAACGTACAGCTCCCTGAGTTGTTCTCCAGTGGTGTGAGACCTTCCAGTGTAGTGGTGTGACGACCGCACTTTGCATCTTCTTTCCAAGTTGGGACCCCCAGGTCCCTCCTGGCTCCAGGCAGCTCTTTTTTTATGCAAACCGCGTACTTGCTTGAACCGAGGCTTGTTGGCAGAATCCAGCTACACAAACAGCCTGCATCCAACAACTCGATGTGGGACATCTCTTCCACCATGCAGGAACCAGCAGCCATCTTCCTTGATGCTCTTCTGTACTTTTCTTCTGACCGGAGAATCCACTTTTTCACCTTCTTCTAGGTTGACAGGGGCTCCTGTCCTTCCTGGACTCTTCGACTTCTGGACTTGGTCTCCTCTCTCCACAGGTCTTCAGGTCCAGGAATCCATCATTTGTTGCTTGCAGTCTTGCTTGGTTCTTGAAAAATCCTTTATCATGACTTGTAGTGTGTCCCAAGGAAACTTGCTGTACTTTACTCCAGCTTTCCTGGGCTCTGGGGTGGGGTACTTTACTTACCTCTG
This sequence comes from Pleurodeles waltl, assembly GCF_031143425.1. Classification (NCBI taxonomy): domain Eukaryota; kingdom Metazoa; phylum Chordata; class Amphibia; order Caudata; family Salamandridae; genus Pleurodeles; species Pleurodeles waltl. The sequence goes on from NC_090443.1 coordinate 107,861,408, forward strand.
GTGTTTTCTAACACTCCTAGCGCCCCTCTACACACTACAATTGCCTAGGGGGGAATTCAACATGCACATTCCACTATTTTAGTATATGGTTTGTGTTGCCCCTAGGCCCATTGCAATTTATTGTATTTTCTACTGTTTGCACTATTCTATGACTGTTTACTTACCTGATTTTGGGTAATAGTGTATGTATTGTGTATAATACCTACCTCCAGAAGGAGTATTGCCTCTAAGATATTTTTGGCCTTGTGTCACTAAAATAAAGTACCTTTATTTTTGGTAACACTGAGTATTGTCTTTTATTGTGTATAAGTACTGTGTAACCATAGTAGTATTGCAGGAGCTTTTCATGTCTCCTAGTTCAGCCTAAGCTGCTCTGCTACAGCTACCTCTAGACAGCCTAAGCTGCTAGTACACTGCCTATATTTCACTAATATGGGATAAATGGACCTGGTATAATGTGTAAGTACCTTAGGTACCCACTACAAACAAGGCCAGCCTCCTACAGTGCTCCCCCGGGTATGGACCCCCAGGGTCCACGCTTCCTTGGCAATGGCTTTCCACAATCCCTTCTTCTGATGGGCGCTGATTTGGATGGGAGACACAGAAGGAAAGGCACATTATGTAGGCACAACAACCCACGCCATTCATAGGCCTACCAACAGGACACTAATCAGCATCGTACACGACTTCACACTTCCACAACATTCCTAGCAGCCATATCCATAGGTACACCTTCCACTGTAATGTCCTGCATACACGTACTATTACACACCTACATACCCACGTAGCAACATACATTACCATTATGCGACCTACATGCTGTTCTGGAGCCCCATACAGCTTTGTGTACAGGGGTAGGACCCCATCCACAAGTTTCTCCAGTTCTTCAGAGGTGAAAGGTTAGGGGCCCTATCCCCTGTTACACGTGCCATTGTGGCTCCCAGGAACTTGACAAAGCAGCACACTCAGTGGAGGTCTCAATGGCTGGAGAATCAGGAGTCAAGTGAGATACACTGTAGAAAATGGTGGTCACAGCCGCATCGGTCTGCACCGCCACGTATGCCATGGACAAAAATGTTGACCAATGAGGAGTTGCACGGCGGTTCCATGCGCCTACCGCCTTGACGGCATGTGCCGGCAGATTTAGCTCACTGACATCTACCTGCAGGACAGGCAGCAGCAATTTTGCAATCCCACTGTAACCAATACATTTATTAATGGAGTAACTACGCATTTCCAACATGGACATGTGATGAGTTACTCCCTGGCATGGTGTTAAGTACAATTAGGCAGCATGAACCTGGAGTGTGCACAAATTCTGGTATTGACAACATGACATTGTGGGAATGCTCTTACATTTTGATGGTGACTGTAGAGTAGCAGTGACAGACAAGCATCTTACTATTGCCATCCATTGTGAATACCAGATGTATGTCCAGCTGACATGGAAATTATAACGTCTCAACACATTGAAGTCTGCTTTGCATGCTACAAGTGGCAGCACATGTGATGTTGATTCACAGTTTGTCATCCTGGAGTAGGATGTATGAATGGTAATTGTTGACATCATTGTATTGTATGACATGTGTTGATGCCGACCACTCTGGAGGATGAGGCGTGCACCTGTGTACCGGCCCCTAGTTGACTTGGCAACAATGGAAGAATGCCACATCATTTCCCACTATTGACTGGACAGTGCTACAATCAGGGAGCTGTGTACCCTGTTGGAATCTGATCTGCTGCCAGCCATTCAACAACCTACAGCCATTCCTCCAACTGTGGAGGTGGTCTCCATCCTACATTTTTGGCCACAGGCTCATTCCAGCAGACAGTGGAAATGGCAACAGGCATGTCTCAATCCATGTTCAGCAATGTGTTGGGGAAAGTCTTGTCCGCCCTAGTCAAACATATGGGCAGCTACATTCAATTTCCCAAACCTGTAGATAAGCCCAGTGTGGAGGCTGATTTCTATGGATTGGGACATATCTCTCATGTGATTAGGGTCATAAGTGGCACAAACATTGCATTAATACCACCCAGGGCTGATGAGCAAGTGTACAGGAACCGTAAGGGCTTTCACTCCATGAATGTGCAGATTGTCTGCTTAGCTGACCAGTACATCTCCCAGGTGACTGCAAGGTTTCCAGGGTCTATCTATGATTCGTACATGCTCAGGTATACCAGTGTCCCACGACTGATGGCACCTCCACAAAGAGTGAGGGCCTACCTCATCAGTGAGTATGATGAGTGTATATGTTATCACTGTTACCCCAGCCTTACTACTCAGTCTGTATGTGACATTGTGGAATGTAAATGTCGGTTTACCCTATCCACAGGTGATTCAGATTATCCCAATCCCTCCTGGCTACTGACACCGGTGAGTAATCCAAGGACCAGGGCTGAGGAACAGTACAGTGAGGCTCATGGAGAACAAGAAGGGTGGTCGAAAGGACATTTGGGCCCTCATTATGACATTGGCGGTAAATCCCGCTTACCACCATGCCGACTGCCGCCAACATAACGGCGCCGCTGCAGATAACCGCAAGCATATTATGACACACACATACCAATCCGTCAAGATACAGCCACACACACAAGTCCGCCAGCCCAAAGGTCAGTGATAAACTGGCGGTATCCAAACCCACACTGTAGGCCAACAGAACTACGCCCACAGCATTATGATCCACGAATCACCGCAGCAGACATTCAATGGCGGCAAACCATTTGCGGTATATCCCACCATGCTCAAATACACACACTCAAACAAAACTACACCACATTGGATAATTCAAACTACACACACCTGACACACATTCACACACCACACCCTCACACCCACACCACTATAAAACACCCACCTACATTACCCACAACCCTTTACAACTAGAAATACTTGATACCAGAGAGATACAGCAAGAGTACCCACACAACCAGAGCCACAAAACATCATCACCTATACACCATCCACGCACTTTACATCACACACCCCAACACATCACCCCACACACCCTCACCCTCACCACTCACACTACACCAATAGCGCCACAACGACACCCCAGATTTTCTGAGGAGGAGCTGAGGGTCATGGTGGAGGAAATCATCCGGGTAGAGCCACAGCTATTTGGAGCACAGGTGTAGCAGACATCCATTGCTAGGAAGATGGAGCTATGGCAGAGAATCGTGGACAGGGTCAACGCCGTGGGACAGCACCCCAGAAGAAGGGACGACATCAGGAAGAGGTGGAACGAACTATGGGGGAAGGTACGTTCCACAGCAGCAAGACTCCAACTAGCTGTACAGAGGACTGGCGGTGGACCCCCACCTCCTCTTCCACAACTAACAACATGAGAGGAGCAAGTCTTTGCAATCATGCATCCTGAGGGCCTGGCAGGAATAGGAGGAGGACTGGACTCTGGTAAGTCAAATCTCTATTACTATCACCCCTCTACCTGCATGCCATCACCAACCCCAACCCGTACCCTCACTCCCATCACTTCACCACCTCTCTCATACCCCACCATCACAACCCACTCATCCCAATACCAAGCCCTGCATGTAACACCAATGCATTGACACCCATCACAGACCTGCATGGACACCTATCACCACTGCATGCACACTGAAGAGAATCACCTAGCCCACCAAATAGCAACTCACACAACGGCAAATCTGCCAGGGCAACAACAACCATAGAGGGCAACACACCCATGCACATGATGTCACACGCAGAAACAATAACACTGCATTTACATCCCCACAGGTCCCCCAGCCAATGTCACCGGAGAAGAGGTGACAGCAACATCCAGTCCCCCCACAGAAGAGGCCTACATTGATGACAGCAGCTCTGCTCGCCTGGATCTGGATGACCAACCTGTCCCATCAGGGATCTCCGGACAGTCGGTTACCTAGGCACACTCTCACACCACCACAGAGCCTTCCCCCTCAGGAAACACCACCACAGCACCCATCCAGCGGGCCCATACCTCTGTCCCCAGGACACATCAATCAGCAGTGTGTCCAACACCACAGGGTCCCCAGGCCACCCCACAAACACAGGACGATCAGGGACATGGGGTTAGTGGCAGTGGGCACACGGTTCAGGGGTCAGAGGCACAGGACAACAGGGAAGCTGGGAGGACTGCTGTGCGACAGGGGGAGGACAGGCCCAGGGAACCAACTCTCCAGGAGGCACTCACCATGATCCTGGGAGCATACCACCATTCCCAGGAGACGATGGGCCAGATACTGGACAAGTTGCAGGAGAACATGCGGCTGCAGGAGGGAGAGTGCATGGGGATCAGGGAGGACTTAAAGAACATTAACACCACCCTGGTCTCCATTGCAGGGGTGCTGGCAGACATGGCCAACACAATGAGGGAGGCAGTGGCACTCCACCAGGCCTCTGCAACTAGCCAAACCGATGAACAGCCACCCACCTCCGCTGCTGCTAGTGGACAGGAGGCCCCGCCACAGGAGCAACAGGCCACCAAAACCCCTCCCCCTGCAGAAGGAGAACCACCCCACAAACGTTCCCTGGGATCCAGGCAGAAGCCAGAGACTATTGTAAAGAACCCCACCAGGAAATACGACTTTCCTGATTGTCACTCTTGTGTACTCTGTCACCCTGTCCACCTTGAACTGCCATTGCTCCCCTTCCTATGCCCCCTTGGACAATGCACCTGTGATACACATAGACTTGAACTATACCCTGGACTTTCCTCCATCATCACCACAGCCCATTGCACATCCCCTTCTACCTCTTAGCACTTAAATAAACACCCTTTGAAAAAATACAAGTATGGAGTATGTCAAATGATTTAAGTATGTATTAGTTCAACAAGGTTTAAACATTGATAATCAACTGTACAGAAAAGTAAACATAGGAATGACATGTAGTTGGCTGCAGTCTACACACCTGGAGCGATAGTGGGGCACAAATATCTGCAAATAGAGATGCCAAAGGCTACAGTGAGTGGCCATAGAAGTGGTAAAAACAGCCTGCCAGTGATAATGTCAAACAAAAATGTCAATTAAATGTGAAGTTACACTTTCTTACGTGTGTGTCATTGGAAGTATTGACAAATTATTGCACTTCTGTTGTTCTCATCCTCTGTCTCCTCATCTTCACTGTCCACAGGGGCCACTGCTGCCACACGGCCAGCGCCACCCTCATCCTCCTGCAGAAAAGGCACCTGGCGACGTAAGGCAAGGTTGTGCAACATACAGCATGCCACGATGATCTGGCACACCTTCTTGGGAGAGTAGTACAGGAATCCACATGTTAAATGGAGGCAATGAAACCTGGCCTTCAGGAGGCCGAAAGTCCTCTCTACAATTCTTCTTGTTCGCCCCTGTGCCTCATTGTAACGTTCCTCTGCCCTTGTCCTGGCATTCCTCACAGGGGTCAGTAGCCATGAGAGGTTGGGGAAACCAGAGTCACCTGCAAATATTGAGGGACAACTGTTAGCCACACACCAACCCTTAGGGCCCACACCATACCCATACACCAACACCCACTGGGTGGAAACCAGGGCTCACCTATTAGCCACACCCTGTGCCTCTGGAGTTGAGCCATCACGTATGGGATGCTGCTATTCCTCAGGATAAAGGCATCATGCACAGACCCAGGATATTTTACATTGACGTGGGAGATGTACTGGTCCGCCAGGCACACCATCTGCACATTCATGGAGTGAAAGCTCTTTCGATTTCTGAACACCTGTTAATTTCGCAAGGGAGGTGGGGGGAGCAAATGCTATATGTGTACCATCAATTGCCCCAATAATGTTGGGGATATGTCCCATTGCATAGAAGTCAGCTTTCACTGTGGCCAAATCCTCCACCTGGGGGAAACCATGTAGCTGCGCATGTGTTTAATCAGGGTAGGCAACAATCTGGTCAGTACTATAGAGAATATTGGCTGAGACATTCCTGCTGCCAAGCCCACTGTCACTTGGAAGGAGCCAGTTGCCAGGAAATGGAGCACTGATAGCACTTGCACAAGAGGGGGAATCCCAGTGGGGTGACGGATAACAGATATCAGGTTAGGCTCCAATTGGGCACACAGCTCTGTGACTGTGGCCCTGTCCAGTCTATTGGTGAGGATAATGTGCCTGTCCTCCATTGTTGCCAAGTCCACCAGGGGTCTGTACACGGGGGTATGTCTCCATCTCCTATTCATCCGCAGCGGTTGCAATCTATGGGGCAAAATGGTGAGGAGCTGGTTAGTATCTCTTAATTCCAACCGCTACACTTCAATGCATGTCGTGATTGTAACAGTATTTTCTTGGAGAGGTCCAAATGGTGCATATGTGTACTGTGACGCAGTTAGGATACCATGGCCTGCCCCCCCCCTGAAATGGCGTCCGCCTGTCCTGTTTGGAGGGACAGGTGGGAATGAGGTAATTCCGCTGACGTTGTGCGTCGTTGCGGGAGTCGGTCGAAAACCGCAGTGCAACTCCTCATTGGTTAACATTGGGCCCTATGGGTTACAGTAGCCAGTGGTGATGTACGCCGGCGGTGACGGTGTGCACCGCCGCAGACATGACCGCCATTTTCTATCTGTTCACTCACTTGCTACCTGATCTTCAACGGGAGAGGACCTACACTGCAAGTGCTGCTGTGACCTGTGTCTAGAACTGACCATGGCTCGTGTCACTGGGGAAAGGGCCCCTGTCTTCACCTCGGCGGAGTTGGAGAGACTGGTGGATGGGGTCCTACCCCAGTACCGAATGCTGTATGGGCCTCCAGACCAACAGGTGAGTACACAGTGAGTATGATGCATGGGGCGTGAATGCATGGAGTGCTGTGTGTGAAGGTCTCATGTGGGGGGGTTGGTGGATGGGCACTGGGCAGCGTGCTGCATGTATGGTGGGCCATGTCTGTGCTAATGGGGATGGGAAGGGGCATGGGTTTAACAGGCAGGACGGTTGGACTAATATCTTTCCCTGTGTCTATTTCCCTGCAGGTCAGCGCCCATCAGAAAAGGTATATGGCGTGCCATCGCCAAGGATGTGCGGACCCTGGGGGTCTATGGCAGGCGGAGCACCCACTGTCGCAAACGGTGGGAGGACCTGAGAAGCTGGGCATGGAAGACGCAGGAGGCCCAGCTGGGGATGGCCTCCCAACGAGGAAGGGGTGCCTGTCAAACCCTGACCCCCGATGGCCTGCATACTGGCGGTGGCCTATCTGAAGCTGGATGTGCGCTTGGGGGCATCACAGCAGCCACAAGGGGGTGAGTACAGTGTCCCAATATACAACTTGCGCATGGTGGGGTGGTATCCAGGTGGGGGATGTGTGCCTGTGGGTGCCCCTAGGCCAGGCCTGACATTGCAGCATAGGTCCCATGTTGGGCAGGGTTCTGATGTAAAATACCTCCAACCAAGCTAGTAGGCATCTACTACTGGGCACGGGTCTGCGGGTCTCAGGTATGCTGCAAGTGGCGTTAGGTCCCCACCCTGTCTCTCACGTCAGGCCAGGGTGGTCAGAACCCAGGCAAGCACCTTAGCTACCTGTCCAGGGGCAAGGTAGTGTCCACAGCTACACCAGGTGGGAGAGGATCCCGGGCACCAGGCAGCCACACTGATAGGGTGCCTGCACCAAGTGCTGCAAGAAGGCACCCCCAACTGCTGCAAAGAAGGGCAAGGAGACAACCCCAGCTGCTACAAAGAAGGGCAAGGAGGCACCCTAGCTGGTAAAAGTAAGGGCAAGGAGCAGTCCCCAGCTGCTGCCAAGAGGAGCAAGGAGCCATCCCAAGCTGCTGGCAGGAAGGGCAAGGGGGCTGCACCAGCAGGCAAAAAGGACAAGAGGCCTGGTGCTGGGACTCAGTTGGAGCCCCCACCACCCACCATGGTGGTTCAGCCGTCCGAGGCTGCAGGGGATGGGCTGGAGCCTCCCCCACCACTGCCAGCACCGCCACCAGCACCACTGCCAGCAGCAGCAGCCTGAGTGGGCAGCCGTCTGAGGCTGCAGGGGATGGGCTGGAGCCTCCCCCAACCACTGCCAGCACCACCACCAGCACTGCCACCAGCACTGCCACAAGCACCACTTCCAGCAGCAGCAGCCCAAGTGGGCTGCCGTCCGAGGCTGCAGGGGAAGGGCTGGAGCCTCCCCCACCACTGCCAGCACTGACACCAGCACCACCACTGCCACCACTGAGCAGCCGTCACCGCTGGCAGACAGTGTGTATTCCTGCATCCATGGGCTGTTGTGCGGCCTGGCCCCTGCAAATCCTGTGGGTCTGACATCCAGGTGAGAGACTGTGAGCTTGCACTCCCCAAGATCTGTATCACAGGGCACAATGCCCCCTCCAGAACTAATGGAAGAAGCCATCCACTCACCCCATCCTTTCCAGGGTGAAGTACACTGGGCACAATGCCCCCTCCAGAACCAGTGGAAGAAGCCATCCACTCACCGCATCCTTCCCAGGATGAAGCTCACTGGGAACAATGACCCCTCCAGACCCAGTGGAGAAGCCATCCACTCATTGCATCCTTCCCAGGATGAAGCACACTGGGCACATGAACCAGTGGAGAAGCCATCCACTCACCGCATCCTTCCGAGGATGAAGCACACTGGGCTAAATGCCCCCTCCAGAACCAGTGGAAGAAGCCATCCACTCACCCCATCCTCCCCAGGATGAAGCTCACTGGCCACAATGCCCCCTCCAGAACCAGTGGAGAAGCCATCCACTCACTGCATCCTTCCCAGGATGAAGCACACTGGGCACAATGCCCCCTCCAGAACCAGTGGAGAAGCCATCCACTATAGAAACTGTGGCCTTGCACTCCCCAGGGCCAAGCAGTGGGCAAATCGCCCACTTGAGAGACTGTGGCCTTGCACTCCCCAGGACCAAGCAGTGGGCAAGTCACCCACTTTAGAGACTGTGGCCTTGCACTCCCCAGGACCAAGCAGTGGGCAAATCACCCACTTGAGAGACTGTGGCCTTACACTCCCCAGGACCAAGCACAGGGCATGTTGCCCCCTCCAGAGTATGTGGGCAAGTCACCCACGTGAGAGACTGTGGCCTTGCACTCCCCAGGACAGAGTGATGGGTATGTTGCCCCCTCCAGCACCAGTGGTGTTGTACTATCTTCCGGCTGAGGTGTCCCCCCATTCCCTGTCCCCCTGAGGTGCCTATTTTCGACCTGATGCCCCCTGCAGTGTTCTCTCCATGTTGTTGCAGGAGTGAGGTTGGGCCTTGGACTTTGTGATGTGGCCCTGTGGCCCATGGACATTGAGGACTGAGCAGTGTCCCTTGCATTGTAAATATGTATATACTTTTTTTTTGAATGCACGTATTACCTTATTATTATATTTATCTTATGACACTCTTTTTACTCTATTTTGGTTGTCCTTGCATTATTCCTGAAGGGTACGGGGAGAATATATAATGTTATTGCATCTGGTTATGTGTGTGGTGTTGGCGGTGGGGTATTGCGTGTGTGTGTCACTCGTTTTTTCTCCCCCCTCCCCTGTGTGCTAGGCGGCAGTACTCACCGTGGTTGTCTTCGCCGGCATTGGTGTTCATAGTGGAGCAGAAGCTAGAAGAGCATAGGGAAGACATGCAACTCGGGCTCCATAGCGGCGTGGTTCTTCCTTGAGTCTCCAGAGGTGAGTTGTTTCCCTTCGGTGCAGTGTTTCTGACATGCTTTTGATGTTGTTGGTACCGCCCCGGAAAAAGTGGCGGATAGGTAGGTCATATTACTGTGGGCAGTACTTTGTCATCCACCTGGCTGTTGCCGGTTACCGCTGTGGTGCCTGTTGATTTCGCCCTGGCGCTTGGTGTGTTAAAGTGGCTGTCTGTCTGAGCGGTTTCCGCCGTGGTCATAATTTCATATTTCTTACCACCAGCCTGTTGGCGGTATTACCGCCGCTTTATCACCGACCGCCAGGATTGTAATAAGGTCCTTGGTCTCTTGAAGGCAAGGTTCAGATGTCTGCACATCTCTGGGGGTTACCTCCAGTACTCAGGTGTGCCAGACTGTGGTGACCTGCTGCATGCCCCACTATCTGGCACTAAGGAGGAACATCCCATTGTTGAAGGAGGTAGGAGTTGGGGACAATCCGGTGGCAGAGGAGGGAGGAAACATGAATGAGGAAGATGTAGGGACAAGGACAGATCTCACCCAGCAGTACTTCAGCTAAGCTTCTGGTAGGTACTTCCCTACATTTGACATGTCACATGTTGGTGTACAGATTGGGTGTACTTCATTATCCATCCCTGATATCAGTAGGTGTTGACCTCATTTGGGTTTCAGATGAGTGTATACAGGAGTGGTCTGACAAGTAGGTTTACAGTGCCACTGTGATGTTAGCTAGTCCATCTGTCTGGGTTACATATAGTTGTGACATCCTATCTACTCCACACATTTGTGACTTCTCCATTCTGGAATCACATTTTCATTTGCATAGTTTGCAGCTTCATGTGACTTCAAGTGCTGTTAATACTTGGCATCCAAGGGTGTGAGATGTGTGGTACTACTACAATGAGTGTCTATTTCTCAGGTCATTGCTGTTAGTTGCAATGATCAACTAGTGAAATTGTATCTGAACAGGGTTGTGGTCATGCGTGCAATAGCTTTGGGTTGTCTATCAGGGTGTGGACCTACAGTGTGAATCGTTTAACCATCATGATGTGCTGGTGCATACTGTTGGCAAAAGTGAACATAATGTGTGTTGAACATTCTGTGCTATCAATTGCAAATGTACTATGGATCATGTATCAACACTCGTCTCAATCTGCTACCTGAGGACCCAGGGTTGTGTGGACACTGGCTGTGTATATGGAACTATGCTCAACTGACTACTTGCTGTATTTATGGATCAATGCTCAACCGATCTCTTTTGGTGCCCTTGGCTATTAATTAAAGGAATCCACTACTACCAACTCAACTGGAGGACATCTTTATTATGGACATTGTTTTGAGTGCTGCAGCTTCTGTGCTAACTTTCATGTTTAGTGTTTATTTGAAGCAGTACCGTATGCTCTTGGGTAGTGGAGCATCGTACCGCATAGCACCATAACCCACCCCATGTCTGCACGATTTTCGACTTGAACTACTATTGACTATAATTGCTCAAAGTGTGGGTAGTGCACCCCTTTCTACCACCACTATCCACCCCCTTTCTTGTTTGGACACTGACTTTGCTGCAGAAAGCCAGATGACAGAATGATACATACACATTTACAATGAGTTTTAGGACTCAATTTCTGTGACATGTCACACATTTGTTGCACCTTTACAATGAGTAAACACATTACACCAAAACTTGTGCCTATGTGCATTTATTGTGTACACCAAAGGGTGGATAGGGTGCAAAGCAGTGGGACCATGGTGATCAATACCATCAGTCTGTGGGGTTGGTTTTGGCTTCTGTCCCTGCAGGATGTCTGGGTCTGCGACCACGTTTGTGTGGGGGTTCCTCAGCATCGGGGGGCTGGTGAGTCCTCAGGCATGGCCATCATCCAACTAGCTGCAGCAGATGTAGAGCAGTAGGTTGGCGAGTGGAAGGGGCCTGGTGGTGAGTGGAGGACTCACGCAGGACTGTGATGAGCTCCTGCATCAAGACTTTTATGGAGGCCATGGTGGCATTGAAGGCATGCCACTCCTGCATGGCCGCCTGGTGGTACCTCTGCTAGCTCAGGTTTTCCTCCAACAGGTCTACTAACTGGCCCATCTTGTCCTGGGATAGGTTCTATGCTCCCAAGACTTGTGCTATGGCCTTATGGGCAGGTGGCTCTCTAGGTTGCCCCGCCCTGTGACCCCTAGGTGCACTCACACTGGCCCTAGCCCCCGGTACCTGTGTCTCTGGCACGGTGTGCTCACTCCCACTTACACCAGGACCTTCATCATCTTGTGTGGTGGGTGCTGACTCAGGTCCAAGTACAGGTGGGCACAATGTGGATTGACGTGGCCTTGAGACACTGTTATGGGGGCGTTGGATGACAGGTGTTGTGGTGGCAGAGGTTGTGAGGGGCTCCATGGTGTCCTGGGTGAAGCTGGTGAAGGTGGACTGCCCAGAGAGCGCGGATGGGCCAGGTAGGTCTTCCATTTTCAGACATCTTGTGTCGCTGTCATCACTGGGGTCTTCATCAGGTCGGGGACTGGCTGTAAGTGGCACTGGTTGTCTGACGACATTCTCAGAGGCACCTGTGGATGACAGGGATTGTTATTCACATCTGCCTGATGTACTTTACAGGGGCTGCAGGGTGAGTGCTATATGTCATGCTTCAGGACTCACGTGTAGTTGTGCGAGGGGAATGCATTGTTAGGTGGCTAAAGGGTGATGCATTGTGGAAGTCGTACTGCTTCATGCTGTACATGCATTGGGTGCATTTGGGAGTGTGGACTTTGGGATTGGTGTTAGTGGGGTAGTGTGGGCATGCAGGGGATGGGGATGCATGCATTACAGGTATACTTCATACAAGGGGACTACAGGTGACCTACCAATTTCCAGTCCTCTGAGGATTCCACTGAGACCCTCAGGATGCAGGATCTCCAAGACCCTCTCCTCACAGGAGGTGAGCTGCAGGGGAGGTGGTGGGGGGCCATCGCCAGTTTTCATGAGGGCGATTTGGTGTCTGGACGCCATGGAGCTGACCTTCCCCCTCATGTCGTTCCACCTCTTGCTTATGTCATCCTTTGTGCGTGGGTGGCTTCCCAGTGAGTTCACCTTGTCGATGATCCTCTGCCATAACTCCATTTTCTTTGCCATTGACGTTTGAGGGACTCGAGCCCCGAATAGCTGTGGGTCTACCCTGATGATATCGTCCGCCCTGGTCCTTATTTTGTCATCGGTGAAACAGGGGTTCTTTTGTCGGGACATGGTGAGTTTGATGTGTGTGAGTGTTAAATATGTAAGTGAAGTGTGATGCGTGAGAGGTGTGCAGATGCCTGTGATGTCTATGTGCAGTGCGGACATCAGAGTGGACGTGCAATGTCAGTCAGTTGTTTGTCGTGGCAAGGGTTTGTGTGTGTGTTTTATAGGGGGGATGTGGTGTGTGTGTGTGTTTCAGGTGTGGGGTATTCGAATTGGCCTATGTGGTGTTGTGTTGCAGTAGAGGTTCCATCTTGTCCGCCGTGGTCCCGACCACCAATGGATTACCGCCACGATATGTCCGCTCTGCTGATTTGTGGGTCATACTAGGGGGCGCGGTCTTGTTCTGGCATGGCGGTGTGGGTGGTAGCTCCTCATCTCTGCCACCGTTGTTCGGCCTGACGGTGTCAGTTTTGCAGCTGTGTTCTGGAGATTTTGTTTTTATGTGTCATAATTAGGCGAGCTGATTGCCGCTGCCACTGCAGCCTTTTGGTGGCCGCCAGTACGGCGGTCTTCATGACAGATTCCCAATGTCATAATGAGGGCCTAAGTTGCCACCAAAGACTGAGCCTGACATTTGACCTTATTCTTTGAATACACAGCAAATGTGATGAGATTAGAATAAGATTTACCAGCTTGTTTACAGAGTGGGAAAAACACCGAAAGATACTGTAAATAAGGTTGGGCAAGGACAGGGACGAGCTCAAGCTGGCTAGCCTAAAACAAATAAAGCCAGCAAATTGAAAGCAAAGAAATGTGAGTTACAAACTGCAAAGCCCAAGGAAACAACAGTTGAATGCATTCCCAAGGAAGCGCTATGAATGTACTTAAAGTGACAGCCTTGGGATACTTTGTGGGGAAATTCCAGTATTTTAGTCCAGTTCGTATCTTGCAGAGGTTTAGCCACATCAGTCTCCCAAGTAGTATGACTATAAGACCTGGAGTGGTCTCCATGTTGCAGGAAAGGTCTGTACAACAATTTTATTGGTTTGCCAGCAGTTCCTATGGTGTAGAGCTTTTGGCACACCTTAAGTATGGTTAGCGCTTAGTGGCAGGCATGAAATAGGGCACTTGATGATCATTTTGGAAGTGTAGTAGCTCGCTGTCCAGAAAAAAATCCCCCAATTTTAAGATGCCTGCAGCATGCCACTGATGAAATTGCTCTGAGCACAGCCGTCCTTTGTGAGCGGGATGGCCTAGCAAAGGTAGTGCAGGATTTCTTTGTGTCAGTGAGTCTAGTAAGGCAAGAGAAAGCTGCACATAATAATCCCAGATGGTGTTCCGTAGAATGGTCAGTAGGAAACAATGAGCAGTGCAGTAAGCCCTCCTTAAAAGTCTTGACAGATTAACCCCATCTAATGCAGGGGGGGCGGGCAGACAGCCAGCGAGCCACCCATTGGACCTGTGCAGCTAAATAATAGTGTTCTAAGTCCAGAAGGCCAAATCCACCCGCAGTCACGGGTAGCTTTAGAGTATAAAGAGCTCCAGACGGCACCCCAATTACCGAATAGGTATCGAAAAGTAAGTGGTCCCCAGTTCAATCTGAGGTCTAATTGTATTTAAAGGGGAAGCACCATATGTTAAAGAAACATTACATTTTAAAATCTTTCTCATGTTTCATTTTGTTTGTGCAATTAACATCCCAAATATTTTGAAGATTCTATGTGTACTTGACACTTAGGGATAACCCGCATCACTGGTTTAGCTTTTGCTCAATTGCAAAACCATTTAAAGACATGGACAGACCGGGCAATTGCCTTGCAGAACCTTGTAAGGGGTCTGGCCCCTGCTCACTCTTCACAAGCACGAACTGCAGACCAGTGCACCAGAAGAGTTTGCCAGATTGAGTTGGTGCTGCTTTTTCAACTACTTGACAGTGTCTCTTCTGTTTCTCTCCTGTCTGCAGAGACAACTCCCCAGGTACGCAATACCTTCTGATAGGCTTGGTGAACCCATCTTGTTTTATTTTAAGAATTGTCCCTCCCACCTTGTTCTTCTCTTCCTTATTTATCGAGTTCTTAGGAACAACCATTTGAATCAGTTGCAGTGGATCTCCCATTTGATCTTGATTTCATCCTCTTCTTTTATTATCTTTGATGGGTAGTGCAGCCTCACAGTTCTGAGATAAATGCGGAGTCACGGACATACACTCTAGTGCTGTAAGACTACAGACAAGTAGGGGGTACCTCACATTCTAACATTAGGTGTGAGACTTTCTCCCACACCATGTACTTTGCCTCATTACATTTGTTTTAGGTTAAAAGTCCATTAGAGGTTGAGGTAAGCCAGATGTTTTTGTTCAACTTGTTTAAGCTAGCATAAGGTTACTTACCTTAATGTTTCCCAAACTGTTTGCCATGGGTTTTAAAATGTTTAGCCATAATTAAAATGTTGGTGTTGTTTTCCCTCCAAGAAAGATTGATTAGGGGTTTTGGCCTTGACATAGTGCTGAAGGGCATTCATTTACCACTGAACAAGGATGTAATGTGACACCTGAATATAGCATATCAGGAGGCAATCACAAAAAGACCACAGTGAATAAACAGTGATATGTAATAAAAGAGTAAATAAATGCACTGATAACGTAATGGGTGTGTTTGTAAAACTGACGTTTGTTCTTGAATTTTGTCCTGAATTTTGACCCTTTGTCCTGAATTTTTGTCCTGAATTTTGACCCTTTGTCCTGAATTTTTTACAGTCCTGCCCAGAATTTGCCTCGATTCCAGGTGGTCGCCCTACATAGGAGTAGAGTCATCTACAGAATCCAGGTCAGAGTTCACGCTGGTGGTTGAATCATCTTTCCTTCTGTCCATGGACCATAGGGTATTATCCTTTAATGCCCAGTTTTTCAAGCTGCCAAACTTGCGAGCAAAGGTTAATAACCATCCAGTTTCATAGTCATTCTCATCACACAAACATGTTTGTTGAATCATTTATTTTTCATGTAGGTGGATAAGTTACTCTATGGTTTTCAGTATAGAGGTCACGAGCTCATGATCCAGTGCTCCCTTAATTTCTTGCAGTAAACTGTTAATTTGCCAGCAATTGTAGATTCGGATTTAACAAGGTAGGAACAGTAAAAATCCACAATCTTCGTAGAATGTTACCTACAGCCAGGTATTTTTGCACAGAAGATGTCTGCCACCAGAGCTCACTTCTTTCTTACGTAACTTTACAAGAAGATGGGGGGGTGGCTTTACCAAGATAGCCGGTGGGACGCACTCCTAAGAGATTCACGCCTAACCCAATAAAACCTTGCTATTGTCCTGCCCATTGTCAGATAATGTTTGCAGTCTCTGCACTGTACTGGGACGGGAACACAATCTATACCAGACTGGAGTGTGGGGGAGGTCTGCGTGCAGTACGTCAATGGGGATCCTGCGGTGGCGCTGTGTGGAGAGCTGGGCTGATCGGCTGCCCAGCCTATTGGGGCCTTAACTGGACAGAAGAAGGGGCCGTCTGGCGCCTGGATGCACCTGCCACAAGCTGGGGCCTGCAGACTCAGAAGTGAGCTCCGGTAGAGGATCAGACATGGCTCCTGCTCTAGCCATATTCCCGGTCGGCAACAGGTCAGGCCGGGAGTGTCTGGATCGTCACAGGCTAGTCTGCTCTGGAGGTTGCGACCGGGTTGCCTGGTGTTTCCTGGGCCAGAGTGGGGCAGAGCTTCTCCCCACGTGAAAAAGAGCGGGACTGCCGCAAAGCGACTGATAGCAGCTGCAAGGCCTGGGCAGCCCGCAGTGAGAACGGAGAAGGTGGTGAGGGCCCATGGAGGAGCACAAAACATCAAGGCCCACAGGGCGGGGACGAATTGTCGTGGTGGCTCCTCCTAACTGACTAGGAATGCAGGGCCTCGCTGGAGGCTAGAGGGCCAGTTGGAGGCCCCATTATGGAGCTGCAGTGGTGAGATATGGGGAGTCCTCCTTTTAACTGCAGTTCGCAGGAGGGAGCTCACTTAGATCAGTGAGATTGAATTGCACAGGATCACAGGGTGAGTGCTGGGGCACCTGGGTGAGGCCAGTTGGGGGGGGCACATCATCCTGCCTCTGCCCCAGGAACTGGATAACGGCAACACCCTCCTCTAGGTCATCCTGAGCCCCTTGGGTTGCATACATGAGGATCAGAGTGGTCTCCATGGGCAACCAGTGTGGATAACAACGCTTAACCATTGAGTGGGCCTGGGGGCATTGGTCATCAGCTGCGCCCCCTTTTCAACTCGCTAGATATCCCCTGGACATGCTGCTCTGGGAAACTGGGGCTTTCTGGGCCCTTTCAGGTGACGCCAGTCACCCTAGATGACACTTCATTACAGTGACACATTGCAACAAACCTCAGACGAACTGTAGTACCCCTGCCAGCTACTATAGTACTTTAGGAACTTGTGCCTCTCACCCAGGACACTTAAACACTTGACTCACCTGTTCAATGAGTGGCACCTATAATGGGCAAATATGAGCAGGCCGGGACCTTACAGGGCAATACTATAGATCAATATGCCACGGCGGCTGCCCCAGCATAGAAGACCTCGAGGCATACATTGGACAAATAGCTTGGGGGTACCGATGAGGAGCCCTTGAGGGCGGAACTGCTTGCAGCTATACATGGCTCTAGGGAGGCACTAGAAGGGAAGATTGAATCAGTAGCGATTGAGGTGAATCTCTTGTGTGCAGACCTGCGGAAGGTTTCGGACAAGGTACGAGTTGCAGTGGGATTACAAACGGAGATGACTGCCCTTCGGAAGCAAGTAGTGGCGATAACATCTAAGGATGGAGTTCTGGAGGCACAGATGGAGGGCACAGAGGGGAGATCCCGCCAAAATAATGTCTGTAATGTCTGACTCCTAGGTTTTCTGGAAAGAGCTGAGGTGGTATCTGTTGAGCATTTCATAGAGAACTGGATCCGAACCATTATAAAGCCCAAAGGCCTCTCTTCCTTATTCGCAATTGAGAGGGAGGATAGGGCACTTTTGGCGCCACCTCAGCCCAGTACTCCCCGTGCCATTATAGTTGTTTTTTGAATTACAAGGACCATGACTTTAGCCTGCAAGCTGCTACGGAAACTGACTCAGCATGCTTCGAGAATCAGAAGATTTCCATTTATCTACATTACACCGACAAGGTGCAAAACTCAAGGAAAGACTTCCTGGAGGTTAAGGCCAAACTCAAGTCCGTGGGTCTAAGATACATGGGGTTGTACCCCACCAGGCTTTGCATAATCTCTGGTGGCAAATCCCACTTCTTCGATACCCTGGAGGATGTCTGGTGGTGGCTGGAAACCTGGGACAAGGTCTATAAGGACAAGATCAACTCAAAGAGCACCAACAGTTCTGCGACACAGGGGCCGCAAGGGGCCATGTGGAGGCGTAAGGATGACATTCTGGAAGACAACAGCCTCCCCTTGTCAACGGGAGAATCACAGATAGTGATTATCCAGGAGGACGGCACAATGGCAATTGATCCGGTGGACCAGGTCACACTTATGGAGGCGAGCTTGCAAGATCCAGTTCGGGATGAGACGACAGGGCCCCGTCTACTTGAATGACACATGGCAAATCGCTCCGGTGTACAGGGGGTCACGTCAGTGTTTGCTCTGTGATCACGGTGACGAAGTCTGTGATTGTTCATCAACCTATCACGCTCAATAGAACCCATATCCTTTTAAAACATAACTGTACATACTCTTGCATTTAACTCCTTCATAACTGACCTGGTGATTTCCATAGTAAAGGGGGTTTTTGGTGAGAGCCCATCCACTTATGTGGTAGGCATGGTTGGTAAAGTTGGGGTTAGGATGGCTGTCCTGACTGCATTTGTGCTTATGGATTTGCAGCTAAGGATATTGTTGTGTTACTGCTTATCCAGAGAAGGGGGGTAGGGAATTGTTATCATGGGTTGAAAAGTGTTGTAATTATGTTTAGATTTGTTGACACAGTGTACATGAAAGTCTACCAGTGAGGGGCCTACACCAAACTATGTCTAACCCTTTTGGGCCGTGTGGGTAGAGGAGTGATACTTAGAAGGGGAGGGAAACATGCAGGCTCATGGTGGATATCTGGAAGGTACATTCTTGGAATGTCAGAGGACTCAGGAATTACACTACAAGGTACAGGGTACACTCGTTCCTCCGAAGACAGGGAATACAGATTGCCTGTATATAGGAATTACATCTAATGAGGGAGGAGACACAAAAACTGGGGAAGAAATGTCGTGGGCAACTATTCATGTCTGCATACTCATTTTATACACCGGTAGTGGCTATATGGGTGGCACAAGGGGTTCCATTTCGGCACACTCATAGTGAAGCCGACAAAGAGAGTCGTTATCTACTTTTGCAGTGCACACTGGATGGAAACCAATAACAATTCTCAACGCGTACGGGCCCAATTCAAAGGTTTTATGACAAAATACTAGATTGACTTTATGTAGCGGTGGGGGAGCCCATGATCTGGGCGGGAGATTTTAATTGTGTCCTGAACGGCAACAGAGACCTCAGATCTCCTAAACAGGGCACTACAACTCTCATTGTATGATCACTCAAAAGGGTTATGAAATCCTTGGCACTCCCTGATGGCTGGAGGGCTTTGCACCCTAACAGACAAGAATTCATGTGCCACTAAAAAAAAACACAATACATTTAGTTGTTTGGATTGTTTTCTACTGGGGGGATTCACAGCTGCACAAATGTCCTCAATCAAACATCTAGGTAGGTTCCTATCAGATCATGTAGCTGTACTGTTAGAGTTACAGTGGGTGCCAAGGAGGAATGCACGGCAGACTTGGTGCATGCCCCCAGACTTACTTAAGGACACGGAGGCTTGTGATGCATCGGGAACCTCTCTACATGATTATTTAGAGTTAAACTGGAGCACTAGGAATAATAGAGCGGTGTAATGGGAAGCCCTGAAGGCTGTTATAAGAGGAGCGTGCTTGAGGACTGTCTGTGGGGTGCAACACCAACTAGAGGCAGAACTCACGACACTTGAAAATAGATTGGCCACCCTGTAGGGAGATGAGACCCACACGGACACTATACACGGGGAGTGGCTCAGGGTGCACAGGGCTATAAAGGAGCTCTGGGACAGACTGGACAGATTGACATTGCACTCTCATCAACAGCAATTGCATAGGGAGATGGATAAGTCTGGATGCTTGCTGGAATTAGTACTTCAGAGAGAAACTGAACTAGTCATATCTTATGGATGCTAGTGGGGTGGGGGACTCCAGCAGAGAGGACATTCTGGCTGTTTTTGTTAAACATCTCTGAGCCATCTACAAAGCTGGCCCTGCCTGCGCAGAGCAAGAACTAGAGGATTATATACGGGGCGTACCTCCCTCAGCTGAGCCCTGGGCAGGATCTAGAGGAGGATATAGCTTTAGAAGAGCTGGGGGAGGCCGTTAACGCAATGAATAAATTGAAAGCACCAGGAGCTGACAGTCTCCTGGTGGAGTACTATAGTCCTTTAAGCCCTCAATTCTAACAAGACTACTAGAGGTGTTTTGGAAGGCACGGAAAAAGGGTATCCTGACAGACTTTATGCGTGAAGGAATGGTACATCTTATGCCAAAGCCTGGAGGAAATGCAGCCGATCTCTCCACCTATAGACCCCTCACGATGTTGAACTATGATGTTAAAATCCTTTGCAAGGTCTTAGCGACCAGTCTGAAGGGTGTGATCTGGGATTTGGTCCATGAAGACCATTGCGGATTTAATCCGGTGTGTGGCACTACTTTTAACCTCCGGTGGGTTTCACATATCGAACATGAGACAGCTGAGGTTGCCCAAGATCTAACCTTAGTGTCTTTGGATCTTGAAAAGACATTTGACACTGTTGAGTGAAATTTCCTGATGTCAGTGTTGCGAGCTATAGGCTTTGGGTCGAAAGTTTGTGCCTGGGTGGGGCTCCTTCATACAGACCCCACTATTCGAGTGAAAGTAGGTGGCCAACTCTCTGAGGTGTGGGGGGGTAAGCAGGAGGACAAGGCAGGGAAGCCCCCTATCCCTGCTCTTTTTTGCCTTGGCAAGCACACCTCAGGCGACACGGATGCGTGGAGACATGTTCCAATAAGGGATTATTATTGAGAATGCAAAGTCATGTCATCTTGCTATACGTGGATGATGCACTGATTTTTCTTAGATCCACAGGAGAATCGGTGCCAATGCTGATGCAGATGTTGACATAATTTGGTCGTTTTTCTGGAATTAAGGTCAATGTTCGGAAATCATTAATATTTCCCCTTGGGGGACTTAGGTGCAGGCAGGCGGACTTGCTACCGGAGGTGGGGTTGTGCTGGGAGCTGGAGGGTTTTAGATACTTAGGCATATGGATTACCCATGCTGAGGAAGCTCTTAATCATCTTAGCATTGAGAGAGTGGGCCTGGTGGGTTCTGTTGCGTTTTGGAATGGACTACCTCTTTCTACAATGGGTTGGGCAACGATTGCAAAAATGGTGTTTCTTCCCCTTTGTCTATATCTTGTTCAGAATACCATGTTCTCCCTTGTTCCCGCTCTGTTTTTTAAGCTGGATGGGCTACTAATCTTATTGATATGGGCGGGAAGATGTAGCAGGGTTTCCCACTCAACATTCAAAATGAACCAGGCGGTCCCAAACTTACAGCTATATTATTAGGCTGCAGAGCAGCAACATGTAGCCAAATGGGTAACAGACTCCCAGGGATGGGAGAAGAGACTATTCCAGGGCCTATTAGGGGGGGATACCCAAGCGCAACCTTTGATAAGGGGCGGTAGATCAACACACCGATCTCACAATTAGGAAAAGTCACAGCCTCCCTTTGGGAGGAGGAGGTCAAAAAGATTATCCATCAAACCCTGTTTCATAGGGAATTAAAATCCATCGAGGAATGTATGTCCATCGAGTAGTGGAGGACGGGAGGGTGCATTATGGCGGGAGACATTTATACAGGGAGACGTTCCATCTCCTTTCAAGAGGCACAGGAACCATTTGGAATAGGACCTGGGCACTTCTTGCAATATTCCAAATTGGAAAGGGTGGTACAGGAGGTGTGGCGTGACTTTCCAGAGGCCTTTCTCAGTTACTGGGGGGGCATCATCAGGTGGGGGGAGGGTCTTCACTTGATTTGGCTGTTCTATACAACACTCAAGAGTGACAGACAAATCATGGCATGTGTCGCACAAAGCCCATGGGAGAGGGACATGGGGGAAGAGCTCACGGATAAGGAATGGAGCCAGGCAGCTAAACTGGTACGCGCTGTTTAATGTAATAATAGGTTCAAATTGATACATTTGAATTATTTACACCGCATACTTACGGATCAAAATAGACCCAGCCAGAGAGACAAGATGCAAGCGATGCAGAGAAATAGGGACTACCATTTTACATCTGTCCTGGGGATTCAGGCCTTATGGAGGGAAGTGGTACCCAAAATATCGGCAGCTACAGAGCTGCCTTTAGTATATGGACCAAAGACTTGCCTGTTGGGGATACTTACCAAACCTAAGGGGTGGAAGATTCCATTTAAGGAGCACAGCTAGCCTTGTTGCTGGCTAAGTGAAGGGTCGCTATCGGGTGGATGGGTACCCAGAGCCAACTAGTGCATCAAAGGTTGAGGGACCTTATGGAGTGGGGAGCTGCAGAGAATCGATGAGAAAGCACCAACTGAAATACTGGACTGGGGACAGCTAAATTAACAATTTACAGACTGGCAGGGTTCCAGTTCAGATTCCCTGGTAGAGGAGGAAGAGTGTAAGCTGGAATGGGAGAGGATATCCATGCTTCTTGTGATGACCATATTCGAACTGGACTCCTGGGGATAGCAAGAGTCAAGCTATTGGTGAGACAGCGTGGTCTATAGGTCAACGGATGGAGCTCCCATTGCAAAACAAATGTATTGGACTCTGAGCTGACATTTCAAATGCATGATGATCTCTGTAGCTTGACGGTCTTTACTTACCTTTTGCTTCTCATCGAATGCGGTATTACTCCACAACACTGTCTGGTTGAGTTACAAATGTTCTGGTTACATAAAATGTATGTTATTAATTTGTTTTGAAAACCAATACATTTCAAGAAGACTTTTTGTCTGACATCCAGAGTTACATCCCAGTCCCTTGTTTCAACATTGATAGCCCAAAGACAAGTGCCACCAAGGCCGCTCCTCCCTTGGTGAAATCCTCTGCCATTATTCATGAATTAATTGTCGTTACTTTTACTGTGCAGGTAGGTAGAAGTCTCCCTGCAGGTCCTGGCTGCTGAACGAATCATTGCGGAAGACTGTTACTCCGGAGCAATCCGAGCCTTCCTACATCTATGTACATCAAGGGAGAGATTAATTTTTGGGTGGACAGTCTCAGCCGGAACCTGCCGGCCTCTGTGAAGTATCACTTGGCTTGTCCCCTGTTCCTCAAGGTGTGACTCAGGTTTGGGGTGCCTTTGCTGGATCTGTTTCCCTCTCCGGGCAATGCCCATTGCTTTCACTTTTGCACAAAACTTCCATCTCTGCAGGCCTGTGCAGTAGATGCTCTCTTAATCCCTTGGCTGCAGGGGTTGCTGTATGCCTTTCCTTGAATTCCTCTCCTGCAAAGAGTGCAGCAGAAGGTCAGGGCAGAACAGGTGCATGTGATCTTCATTGCCCCTTACTGGCCATGCCTTCATTGCTTTCCTCTTCTTCTGTCTCTTCCAGGGGTTGTTTTTTTGTTCTTTCTCGCAGCTCCTCTCCCCTTCACTTTCCTTTGCTATCTCGCCAGATGACGTCTCAGTTGTGTCAGAAGGTCTGGCTATTGAACGGGTAGGCTTGGTTCAGTTGGGTTGTTCATCACAAGTTGCTCTGGAGATTCAGTCTTCTCTGAAACAATCTACCCTGACGTTTTATAGAAAGCATTGAGGGGTCTTTCTATACT
This sequence comes from Pleurodeles waltl, assembly GCF_031143425.1. Taxonomy (NCBI): domain Eukaryota; kingdom Metazoa; phylum Chordata; class Amphibia; order Caudata; family Salamandridae; genus Pleurodeles; species Pleurodeles waltl. The sequence continues at coordinate 107,885,100 of NC_090443.1, forward strand.
TGGTGTAAGGCCTGGTGTGAGGATCCTGCTCGTACTGATCCCTTTAAAAACCTGGATCTTTTAGGAGATGGCTTTTTAAAGGGATTGACTCCTAGCACTATTTCAGCTCAGTGGGCTGCGATTCAAGCCTGTCGTTCTTTTTCTGGTCACTTTTCTCCCTTGTCTCCCCTGGTTTTGAGGTTGCTTAGGAGCTTCAGGTTACAAAGGCCACTTGTCCGCAGGATGGTTCCTTTTTGGGATTTGTCCATTGTTTTGAGGGAATTGCAGGATGCCCAATTTGAACCTTTGTAGAAGGCAAGTTGTCCTGGTTGTCTGCTTAGGTGGTTTTCCTGGTGGCTATAACCTCGGCAGGAGCTTGGGTGAATTGGGGTCTTTGCTAGCGATTTTTCCCTACTTTAGGTTTTTTCCAGATCGTGTTTTTGTCAGCTTGGACCCAAAGTTTGTTCCCAAGATTTCTTCATCTTGTCATTTTTCCCAGGAGGTGGTCTTTCCAGTTTTTCCTGATTCCTCCTCTTCCCTTCATTCTGCCCTGGTTGTCAGGAGGGCTCTTCTGATTTATTTGGATCATACTAAGCCATTTAGAGTTTCACAGTCCTTACTTGTGGCTTATGGTTCATTTTCCAGGGGACAGAAGGTTTCAACCCAGACTCTAAGTAGGTGGGTGAGTGTAGGAGGCTGGCCTGGCTTGTAGTGGGTACCAAAGGTACTTACACCTTGTGCCAGGTCCAGTTATCCCTTATTAGTAGAATAGAGGTGTTTCTAGCAGCTTAGGCTGATAGAAGGTAGCTATGACAAAGCAGCTTAGGCTGAACTAGGAGACATGCAAAGCTCCTACTATACCACTTATATCATATGCACAATATCATAAGAAAACACAATACACAGAGTTAATAAAAATAAAGGTACTTTATTTTTATGACAATATGCCACAAGTATCTCAGTGAGTTTCCTCAGTAAGAAGGTAAGTAATATATACAAGTTATATGTACACAAACCCAAAACAGGTAAGTAAGAGTTAGAAAAGTAATGCAAACAGTGTAGAATTACGATAGGTTGAAATAGGCAGCACAACCATACACTCCAAAAGTGGAATGCGAATCACGAATGGACCCCAGACCTATGGGAGCTTGTAGAGGGTCGCTGGGACTGTAAGAAAACAGTCAGGGTGTCCAAGATACCCCACCCCAAGACCCTGAAAAGTAGGAGTAAAGTACACCTACTCCCCCAAAATAGCACAATAGTCGTGATAGGGGGATTCTGCAAGAACAACAAACACCAGCAAGGCACTGAAGGTGGATTCCTGGACCTGAGGACTTGCAAAGCAAGGGAACCAAGTACCATAGTCGTGACAGTGTCCAAGGGGGGCAGGAGCCCAGGAAACCCCGGATGAAGGTGCCAGGAAGCTGCCTCCGGATGGAAGAAGCTTGGAATTCTGCAAGAACGAAGAGGACTAGGAACTTCTCCTTTGGATGGAAGATGTCCCACGTCGCGATGAAGGTTGCAGAAGTGTTCCCACGCAGAAATACTACAAACAAGCCTTGCTAGCTGCAAGGGTTGCCATACAGGTTTTTGGGTGCTGGTGAGGACCAGGAAGGACCAGGAAGTCGCCCCTTGGAGGAGGAGACAGAGGGGGCGCTCAGCAATTCAGAGAGCCCTCACAGAAGCAGGCAGCACCCGCAGAAGTACCTGAACAGGCACTTGGAAGATTTGTGAACCTGAGCTGGCTCAGAGTCACAAAGGAGGGTCCCACGACGCCGGAGGTCAACTCAGAGGGTTGAGCACTGCAGGACGGAGTGCTGGGGACCCAGGCTAGGCTGTGCATGATGGAAATCCTGGAAGAGTGCACAGAAGCCGGAGCGGCTGCAAATCACGCAGTACACAGGTTTGCAGTCTAGCATGGGGAGGCAAGGACTTACCTCCACCCAACTTGGACTGAAGGATCACTGGACTGTGGGAGTCACTTGGATAGAGTTCCTGTGTTCCAGAGACCACGCTCGTCAGGATGAGAGGGGACCCAGAGGACCGGTGATGCAGTCTTTTGGTGCCTGCGTTAGCAGGGGGAAGATTCCTTTGACCCATGGGAGATTTCTTCTTGGCTTCTGGTGCAGGGTGAAGGCAGGCGACCCCCAGAGCATGCACCACCAGGAAACAGTCGAGAAAGCCGGCAGGATGAGGTGCTACAATGTTGCTGGTAGTCATCTTGATACTTTGTTGCGGTTTTGCAGGCGTCCTGGAGCAGTCAGCGGTCGATCCTTGGTAGAAGGTGAAGAGGGAGATGCAGAGGAACTCTGGTGAGCTCTTGCATTTGTTATCTGAAGAATTCCCCAAAGCAGAGACCCTAAATAGCCAGAAAAGGAGGTTTGGCTACCAAGAAAGGAGGATTGGCTACCAAGAAAGGTAAGAGCCTATCAGAGGGGGTCTCTGACTTCACCTGCTGGCACTGGCCACTCAGAGCAGTCCAGTGTGCCCCCAACACCTCTGTTTCCAAGATGGCAGAGGTCTGGGACACACTGGAGGAGCTCTGGGCACCTCCCCTGGGAGGTACTGGTCAGGGGAGTGGTCACTCCCCTTTCCTTTGTCCAGTTTCGCACCAGAGCAGGGCTGGGGGGATCCCTGAACCGGTGTAGTCTGGCTTATGCAGAGATGCGCACCATCTGTGCCCATCAAAGCATTTCCAGAGGCTGGGGGAGGCTACTCCTCCCCAGCCCTTCACACCTATTTCCAAAGGGAGAGGGTGTAACACCTTCTCTCAGAGGAAATCCTTTGTTCTGCCTTCCTGGGCCAGTGCTGCCTGGACCTGGACCCCAGGAGGGAAGAAACCTGTCTGAGGGGTTGGCAGCAGCAGCAGCTGCAGTGGAAACCCCCGAAAGGCAGTTTGGCAGTACCCGGGTTCTGTGCTAGAGACCCGGGGGATCATGGAATTGTCCCCCCAATACCAGAATGGTACTGGGGTGACAATTCCATGATCTTAGACATGTTACCTGGCCATGTTCGGAGTTACCATTGTGACGCTATACATAGGTGGTGACCTATGTATAGTGCACACGTGTAATTATGTCCCGCACTCACAAATTCCGGGGAATTTGCCCTGAACAATGTGGGGGCACCTTGGCTAGTGCCAGGGTGCCCACACACTAAGTAACTTGGCACCCAACCTTCACCAGGTGAAGGTTAGACATATAGGTGACTTATAAGTTACTTATGTGCAGTGTAAAATGGCTGTGAAATAACATGGACGTTATTTCACGCTGGCTGCAGTGGCAGGCCTGTGTAAGAATTGTCTGAGCTCCCTATGGGTGGCAAAAGAAATGCTGCAGCCCATAGGGATCTCCTGGAACCCCAATACCATGGGTACCTCAGTACCATATACAAGGGAATTATATGGGTGTACCAGTGTGCCAATGAGAATTGGTAAATTTAGTCACTAGCCTGCAGTGACAAATTTAGAAAGCAGAGAGAGCATAAACACTGAGGTTCTGGTTAGCAGAGCCTCAGTGATACAGTTAGGCACCACTCAGGGAACACATACAGGGCACATACTATGAGCACTGGGGTCCTGCCTGGCAGGATCCCAGTGACACAAGGGCTAAAACAACATACATACAGTGAAATATGGGGGTAACATGCCAGGCAAGATGGTACTTTCCTACAGTGAGGCAGGCTATTTCCCATGCTTATGCTGCGGTAGGGGAGTCTCTCCTGGAGGATGTACAGGGGAGGTTCACTAGGGCGGTGTCGACTTCCTGGGTGGAGTCGGGAAATTATTCTCTTTTGGAAATTTGCAGGGTGGCCTCTTGGTTGTCTCCTCACACTTTCCTTACTCACTACTGCCTCTCAGTTTATGACGATCTTGATGGACATTTTGGTTTCGCTGTTTTATCTGCTGCTTCTAAATGAATTTGTTGCTTTTCTGTGAACAAACTTTGTATGCAGACCACCTTTTGGTGGTTGCTTGTTTTATTTGTGCTTGGTTACTTCCTCGTTCATTAGGAATGGGATGAGGAGGATTCCATAAGGGGGTAATGTTCAGTTACTTACCGGAAATCTTCATTACCCCGATTAGGGGGTCATCTTCATCCCAGTCCTCTTCCCTCCCTCCCGGTTGCACCTTGTTGGGCACTGCTTGGAAACATACAGGAGGAGGCAAGTGGGAAGAGTCAATTAAAAAAAGCTAATACAGATAAGGGACTTCTGCGCTACTGCTGTCATTGAAGGATCAAACCTTGACTTTGACAAAGAGGACCCATAATCACAATAATGAAGATTACCGGTAAATAACTGAACAATCCATTTGGAACAATATTTTTACAGACAATGTCAATGTCACAGAACACAGGAAAAAAAGTAGCAGTGCGGACTTTGTCAAGTTACCTGGAGACAATCCTTTAAACCCAGCAACGTGGGCCTGTGTTTTCCGAAATCTTTTCCCCTGCAAATGCTATTGTTTCCGTGCATTGCTCTCACATGAAAGATGCTGTGGTATGTTGTGGAAGCTTCTGCAAATGCTGGATTTTTGCTGAGTTTTGCCAGCAGCACAGAGACAATTGAAAATGCTGGCATGGTGCATCTATATCTTTAGCTCTTTCAAGGCCTGAGAAAAATCAACTGACAAACGTGTACACACATTGATTAGCAAAAAAAATAAAGTGGCCCAGCATTTGAGAGGTTTTCATTTCAACATGTCGAAAATGACGTTTATGATCCGGAGTAGGGCCCCACGTCTTCTATCTCCACAATCATTCTGCTTCCCAAGAGATGGTCTAAGACTAGATTGACCATATAAAGGGAAATACACCAAGTCCTGATCATTAAGAACATGATTATCAGCTGTATAGTGCTCATATCTTTTGAGACTGTTTTGGAACATGGCTTATCATCAGCTCAAAGTGTAGCAGTGCTTGCAATACATTACCACCTTTACCTCTCATGTGGGTTTGTCTGTTCGAAGAGTTTAGGCTTCTGCATATCATCAACAGCTGAAGTTCTTCAAGAGAAAATACAAACAAAAGTAATCCAGAGCATTCCCATTTGCGAAAAACACATGGAAACACTGTGAAATTGTGTCAGGTCTTGAAAGATCCTAGCATTACCATCACGGGCAAGTCTGAGTTTGTCTACATAAAAATAACAGGCTAGTCTCTGATTTTGTGTCATATCCAAGGATAGGATTTACGTTTACAGGACAATCACTTTCATATAATCCACAAGCCAGAAAATAATCACAACCCGGCCAGCACTACCACTGTAAAAGAATAAGGCCCTCATTACGAGTCTGGGGGGGTCAGCGTTCCGCCACGGTGGCTCGGTGGTAAAGACCACCATATCACAAGTATATCACATATCACAAGTCCTGGACACATACCAGCAGAACACAGCCAAGTCAGCTTTCGGCCCACACAGCGGAAGGGCTGACACGCCAGGCAGCAGCCATCACCAGCCTGGCGGTCAGGCAACATCTAACGACCATATTACGAGGTTGCACACCACCAGGATTTCCGAGGCAAAACCACCGCCACCAAAAGCCTGGCAGAAACGAACAATAAAAAAGGGAACACCTACCTTCAGGAACACAGGCACACCCGTAGGCGCCATGGCACGCAAATTGCAACTCCTTCCAATCCTCTTCTTGGCCCTGCAACTCCCGGACCAGCGATGGCGACCACAACACCAACTGTAAGTACACCAGCCTAGCACACACTGGAGGGAACGACGTTAGTACACACACACACAACACACACACAACATGGGAAGCAATGCCCCCACACACACACGCAAACACCCGTACCAATACACACACACATACACACCAATACCCACAACCACCTCCCATACATGGTGAATGAAAGCCAGGAATGGTATAGTGCTGCATTATAGGAAAGTACCCTCTTTTTGGCATGTTGCCCCAATTTCTGCTTGATGTTAGTGTGTTTGACTGTGTCACTGGAGTCCTGCTAACCAGGACCCCAGTGCTTATGCTCTCTCTCCTCTCAAATTTGTCACTATATACTGGTAACCCAGTATTTCATCCTAAATTAGCATACTGGTGCCCCCTTATAAGTCCCTAGTGTATGGTACTTGGGTACCAAAGGCATTGGGGTTCCAGGGGATCCCTATGGGCTGCAGAATTACTTTTGCCACCCATAGGGAGCCCATGGAAAGGCTTCTGCAGGACTGCCATTGCAGCCTGCCTGAAATGGTGCATGCACCCTTTCACTGCCATTTTCACTGCACCAGGTCACTTATAAGTCACCTATATGTCAGGCCTTCCAACCCTGAAGGCTGGGTGCAAAGTACCTGTGTGTGAGGGCACCCCTACACTAGCAGAGATGCCCCCACATCGGCCAGGACCATTTTCCCAGACTTCGTGAGTGCGGGGACGCCATTTTACGCGTGCTCTGGACATAGGTCAATACCTATGTCCAGCTTCACAACGGTAACTCCGAATATGGCCATGTAAGGTGTCTAACATCTGAGAATTGTACCCCAATACTGATTCTAGTATTGGTTTTACACTTCCATGCACTCTGGGGGCTCTACACTGGACCCCCAGTACTGCCATACCAGCTTACTGAGGTTTTCCAGACAGCCTGAGCTGCTGCCACCTCACAGACAGGTTTCCACCCTCCTGTTGCTTGAGCAGCTCAAACCCAGGAAGGTAGAACAAAGCATTTCCTTTGGGAGAGGGGTGTTACACCCTCTCCCTTTGGAAAAAGTGTTACAGGCATGGGAGGGGTAGCTTCCAAGTGCCTCTGGAAATGCTTTGAAGGGCACAGATGGTGCCCTCCTTGCATAATCCAGTCTACACCGGTTCAGGGACTCCCAGCCCCTGCTCTGGCATGAAACTGGACAAAGGAAAGGGGACTGACCACTTCCCTGTCTATCACCAACCCAGGGGTGGTGCCCAGAACTCCTCCAGAGTGTCCCTGGGTTTTACCATCTTGGATTCCAAGGTGGTGGGGCACTCTGGGAGCATCTGAGTGGCCAGTGCCAGCAGGTGACGCCAGAGCCCTCCCCTGATAGGTGCTTACCTGTGTAGCTGACCAATCCCCCTTTCAGGGTTATTTAGGGTCTCTCCTCTGGGTGTTTCCTCAGATTCGGATTGCAAGACTCCAGGAGGAATCCTCTGGATCCTTTACTTCACCTGGACCCTCCAGGAACTCTACAAACTGTAACAAAGAAGCAAAGACGGCTTCTGCAACATTGTATCTTCAGCTCCTGCCAGCAACTGCAAATGTTTCCAGGTCATGCATCCTCCGAGGACTGCCTGTCTTCAGCCTGCACCAGAAGAACAAAGGACTCTCCTTGGAAGTGAAAGAGTCACTTCCCTGCTTCAGCAGGCACCGCTCTGCGGCAACGGCCGGTGAAGTGGGTCCCCTCTCCTGACGAAGTACGTGGATCCAGCAACACAGGTGGTGGACTGAAGTTGTTCCGACGGTCCTAAGGTCCAGCTGTCCAATGTTGGTGGAGGTAAGAGCTTGCCTCCCTACGCAAGACAGTACCCCCATGCACCACATAATTTGCAGTTGCCAAGGCTTGTGTGTGACCTTCCACAAAGTTTTTCATGCACAGCACAGCTCCGGCCCCCAGCATTATTTCCTATGATGCACAGCTTCCTGAGTGGTTCTCTGGCGGCGTGGGATCCCTTTGTGTCGTGCTGTGTGGGCCTCCATTTGCACCTTCTTCATCCCTGTGTTGTGGGACTCCCATGCATGCTGCCTAGTCTTCTGAGGGCTCTCTGAGTTGCTAAGTGCCCCCTCTGTCTCCACCTCCTGGGTAGAGGCCACCAGGTCCCTCCTGGTCCTGGGCAGTGCTGTTTTCCACTAACCGCGAGCTTTGCGCGTGCCAAGGCTTGTTCTCGGAATCCAGCGACGCAAACCAGGCTGCAATCTTCCATCCAGCATGGGGCATCATCAGCACCAACCAGGAACCTGCACCTGTCTTCTTGGGTGCAGTACTGACTGTTATTCTTCATCTGTGGTTATTCTTTTGCACCTTCATCCAGGTTAGCAGGGGCTCCTGTTCTCCCTGGACTCTTCAGTGCTTCTTGGACTTGGTCCCCTTCTTTCACAGGTCTTCAGGCCCAGGAATACATTGTTGGTGTCTTGCAGTCTCTTCTGGTTCTTGCATAATCTTCTATCATGGCTTCTTGTGTGTTCTAGAAAACTTACTGTAATCTACGCCTGTTTTCCTGGGCTCTGGGGTGGGTTCTATTACTTACCTTTGGTTTTTTCTTACACTCCGAGCGCCCCTCTACACACTACACTTGCCTAGGTGTGAAACCGACTTTCGCATTCCACTATTTTAGTATATGGTTTGTGTTCCCCCTAGGCCCATTGCAATCTATTGTGATTTTCACTATTTACACTGTTTTCTAATTGTTTTTACAGCTATTTCTGCATTCTAGTGTATATACTGTGTATATTACTTACCTCCTAAGGGAGTATAGTCTTTAAGGTATTTTTGGCATTGTGTCACTAAAAATAAAATATCTTTATTTTTGTAACACTAAGGCCCTCATTATGACATTGGCGGTGAGTACCGCTTACCGCCATGCTGACTGCCGCCAACATACCGCCGCCACAGCAGATTACCGCCAACCAAATAATAACCCACACATAGCAATCCTTCACTATACAACCAAACACACAATTCCGCCAGCCCAAAGGTCAGTGATAAACTGGCGGTAGAAAAACCCACACCGTTACTCCAACAGAACTACGCCAACAGCATTATGACCCACGAATCACCACAGTGGACATTCAATGGCGCTAAACCATTGGCGGTACAGGCCGCCATGCTCAAAATACACACAACCTAACAAAACAACACCACATTGGACAATTCAAACTACACACACCTGGCACACATACACACACCACACCCACACCACTATAAAATACACACCCACATTACCCACAACCCTTTACGATTAAAAACAATTGCCACAAGAGAGATAGCAAGACCACAGACAAGACCACAGCCACACACCACTATCACTTATACACCATCCACACACCTTACATTACACGTCCCAACACATCACCCCACACACCCTCACCCACACCACTCACACTACACCCTTGGCACCACAACGACACCCTAGGTTCTCAGAGGAGGAGCTAAGGGTCATGGCAGAGGAAATCATCCGGGTAGAGCAACAGCTCTTCGGATCACAGGTGCAGCAGACATCCATTGCAAGGAAGATGGAGCTATGGCGGAGAATCGTGGACAGGGTCAATGCCGTGGGAAAGCACCCCAGAACAAGGGACGACTTTAGGAAGAGGTGGAACGGCCTACGGGGGAAGGTGCGTTCCACAGCAGCAAGACACCAACTAGCTGTATAGAGGACAGGCGTTGGACCCCCTTCTCCTCCCCCACAACTAACAACATGGGAGGAGCAAGTCTTGGCAATCATGCATCCTGAGGGCCTGGCAGGAGTAGGAGGAGGAGGACTGGCTCTGATAAGTAAAATCTCTATTACTATCACCCCCTCTACCTGCATGCCATCACAAAACCACACCTTTACCCTAACTCCCATCACTCCACCACGTCACACACACCCCACCATCACAACCCACCCCTCCCAATACCAAGCCCTGCATGTAACACCAATGCATGGACCCCCATCACAGATCTGCATGGACACCCATCACTAAAGCATGCACAATAGAGAGAATCACCTAGGCCACTAAATACCTACTCACACAAGGCAAAGCTGACAGGGCAATAACAACCATAGAGGGCAACACACCCATGCACAGGATGACACACACAGAAACAATAACACTGTATTTACATCCCCACAGGTACCCCACCCAACGACACCGGAGAGGAGGTGCCAGAAACATCAAGTCCCCCCCCAGAAAAGGCCCACAGTGATGACAGCAGCTCTGGGCGCCTGGATCAGGATAACCAATCTGGCCCATCAGGGATCTCTGGACAGTCGGTTACCCAGGCACAGTTCCATACCACCACAGAGCCTCCCCCTTCAGGAAACACCAGCACAGTACCCACCCAGTGGGCCCATAACTCTGACCCTAGAACACGTCAATCAGCAGTGTGTCCACCACTAAAGGGACCCCAGGCCACCCCACAAACACAGGATGATCAGGGACCTGGGGTCAGTGGCAGTGGGCACACGGTTCAGGGGAAAGAGGCACAGGACAACAGGGAAGCTGGGAGGACTGCTGTGCGACAGAGGGAGGACAGGCCCAGGGAACCGACTCTCCAGGAGGCACTCAACAACATCCTGGGAGCATACCACCATTCCCAGGAGACGGTGGGCCAGATACTAGACAAGTTGCAGGAGACCCAGCAGCTGCAGGAGGGACAGTACCTGGGGATCAGGGAGGACTTGAAGGACATCCATACCACCCTGGTCACCATTACAGGGGTGCTGGCAGACATGGCCAACACCATGAGGGGGGCAGTGGCACACCAGCGGGCCCCTGACACTAGCCAAACCGATGAACAGCCTTCCACCTTCGCTGCCGCTAGTGGACAGGAGGCCCCCCACAGGAACAACAGGCCACGACCACCCCACCCCCTGCAGAAGGAGAACCACCCCGCAAACGGTCCCTGCGATCCAGGCAGAAGCCAGAGACTATTGCCAAGACCCCCACCAGGAAATAAGACTCTTCTGACTGTCACCCTTGTGTCCCACTCTGTCACCCTGTCCACCTTGAACTGCCATTGCTCTACATCCTATGCCCCCTTGGACAATGCACCTGTGATACAAATAGACTGGACTCTAACCTGGACTTTCCTCCACCATCACCCCAGCCCACTGCACAACCCCCTCTACTTATTAGCACTTAAATAAACACCATTTGAATAAATACAAGTATGGAGTCTGTCAAATGATTCTATTCGTTTAACAAGCTTTAAACACTGCAATACAACTGTACAGTGATGTATACATAGGAATGACATGTAGTTGGCTGCAGTCAACACACCAGGAGCGATAGTGGGGCACACATATCTCCAAATAGAGATGCCAAAGGCTACAGTAAGTGGCCATAGAGGTGGGAAAATCAGCCTGCCAGTGACAATGTCAAACACAAAACTGTCAATGTAAAGTGAAACTACAGTGTCTTACCTGTGTGTCATTGGAAGTATTGTCGTATTATAGAACTTCTGTTGTCCTCATCCTCATCCAATGCCTCCTCATCTTCACTGTCCACAGGGTCCACTGCTGCCACACGTCCATCTTCAGCCTCATCCTCCTGCAGAAAAGGCACCTGGCGATGCAAGGCAAGGTTGTGCAACATACAGCATGTCACACCTTCTTGGGTGAGTAGTACAGGGATCCACCTGTTAGATGGAGGCAACGAAACCTGGCCTTCAGGAGGCTGTACGTTCTTTCTATTATTATTCTTGTTCGCCCATGTGCCTCAGTGTAATGTTCCTCTGCCCTTGTCCTGGGATTTCTCACAGGGGTCAGTAGCTATGAGAGGTTGGGGTAAACAGAGTCACCTGAAAATATCGATGGACAACTGTTAGCCACACACTAACCCTTAGGGCCCACACCATACCCTACACCAACACCTACTGGGTGGGAACCAGGGCTCACCTATTAGCCACACCCAGTGCCTCTGGAGTTGAGCCATCACATATGGGATGCTGCTTTCCTAAGGATAAAGGCATCATGCACAGACCCAGGATACTTTGCATTGACATTGGAGTTGTACTGGTCCACCAGGCACACTATCTGCACATTAATGGAGTGAAAGCTCTTTCGATTTCAGAACACCTGTTCATTTCTCGAAGGGGGGGACAAATGCAATATGTGTACCATCTATTGCTCCAATGATGTTGGGGATATGTCCCATTGCATAGAAATCTGCTTTCACTGTGGCCAAATCCTCTACCTGGGGGAAAACGATGTAGCTCTGCATGTGTTTAATCAGGGCAGACAAAACTCTAGTCAGCAGTATTGAGAACATTGGCTGAGACATTCCTGCTGCTAAGCCCACTGACACTTGGAAGGAGCCAGTTGCCAGGAAATGGCGCACTGATAGCACTTGCACAAGAGGGGGATCCCGGTGGGCTGATGGATAGCAGATATCAGGTCAGGTTCCAATTGGGCACACAGCTCTGTGATTGTGGCGCTGTCCAGTCTATAGGTGAGGATAATATGCCTGTCCTCCATTGTTGCCAAGTCCATCAGGGGCCTATACACGGGGAGATGTCTCCATATCCCATTCATCCGCAGCGGTTGCAATCTAGGGGGCAAAAGGTGAGCAGATGATCAGTATTTCATTTTTCCAAACACTACACTGCATTGTATGTTGTGACTGTAACAGTATATTGTTGGATATTGCACTCCCCAAGATCTGCATCACAGGGCACAATGCCCCCTCCAGAACCAGTGGAAGAAGCTATCCACTCACTGCATACTTCCCAGGATGAAGCACACTGGGCACAAGGCCTCCTCCAGAACCAGTGGAAGAAGCCATCCACTCAATGCATCCTTCCCAGGATGAAGCACACTGGGCACACGGCCCCCTCCAGAACCAGTGGAAGAAGCCATCCACTCACCCCATCCTTCCCAGAATGAAGCACACTGGGCACAAGGCCCCCTCCAGAACCAGTGGAGAAGGCATCCACTAGAGAAACTGTGGCCTTGCACTCCCCAGGACCAAGCAGTGGGCAAACCACCCACTTGAGAGACTGTGGCCTTCCACTCCCCAGGACCAAGCAGTGGGCAAACCACCCACTTGAGAGACTGTAGCCTTGCACTCCCCAGGACTAAGCAGTGGGCAAACCACCCACTTGAAAGACTGTGGCCTTGCACTCCTCAGGACCAAGCAGTGGGCAAACCACTCACTTGAAAGACTGTGGCCTTGCACTCCCCAGGACCAAGCAGTGGGCAAACCACCCACTTGAGAGACTGTGCCCTTGCACTCCCCAGGACCAAGCAGTGGGCAAACCACCCACTAGAGAGACTGTGGCCTTGCACTCCACAGGACCAAGCAGTGGTTAAACCACCCACTTGACAGACTAAGGCCTTGCACTCCCCAGGACCAAGCAGTGGGCAAACCACCCACTAGAGAGACTGTGGCCTTGCACTCCCCAGGACAGCGCACAGGGCATGTTTGCCCCTTCAGGACCAGTGGTGTTGCACAATCTTCCGGCTGAGGTGCCCCCCCATTCCCCTTTCCCCTGAGGTGCCTGTGTATTTTTCACCTGATGCCCCTGCAGTGTTCTCCCCGTGTTGTTGAGGAGTGAGGTGGGGCCTTGGCCTATGTGATGTGGCCCACGGACATTGAGGACTGGGCTGTGTCCCTCCATTTGTAATTATGTATACATGTTTGTATTTTGATGCACTTATTTATGTTAATTTATCATATTACACTCACTTTCTTCCAATAATTTTGTCCTTGCATTATTCCTGAGGGGTACAGGTGGATATGTAATGTTTGTGCATCTGGTGTGTGTATGGTGTTGGGTGTGGGGCTGTTGCGTGTTGCGTGTGTGTGTCACTCTCTTTTTCCTCCCCCCTCCCTTGTGTGCTAGGCGGCAGTACTCACGTGGTCGTCTTCGCTGGCGTTGCTGCTCATAATGCAGGAAAAGGTAGACGAGCATGTGAAATATGTGCAGCTCGGGCTCCATGGCGTTGTGGTTGTTCCTTGAGTCTCCAGAGGTCAGTCCTTTGACTTCTGTGTTCTGTTTCTGCTGTGCTTTTGATGCCATTGGTACCGCCCCAGAAAAGGTGGCGGATAGGCCTGTCGTAATACAGTGGGCGGTACATTGTCTTCCGCCTGGCTGTTGGCGGTTACCGCCATGGTGCTTATTGATACCGCTGTGGTGGTCGGTGGGTTAAAGTGGCTGTCTGTCTAAGCGGTTTCCACCCTGGTCATAATTCCATTTTTGTTACCGCCGGCCTGTTGGCAGTATTACCGCCACTTTATCACCGACCGCCAGGGTTGTAATGAGGGCCTAAGTATTTTGTTTCATGTGTGTGAGTACTGTGTGACTACAGTGGTCTTGCAAGAGCTTTGCATGTCTCCTAGATAAGCCATGGCTGCTCAGCTACAGCTACCCCTAGTCAGCCTGGCTTTTAGACACTGACTACATTTCAATAATAAGTGATAACTGGCCCTGGTATAAGGTGTAAGTATCTTTGGTACCCACTACAAACCAGGCCAGCCTCCTACGCGCATAAATACAATATAGTGCAAAAATGTGCAATAACCAATGTACATACAGGCCCAAAGACCAGTCCAAAATCCATAGTGCCCCGAGGACACTGGGCACAAGATGACGCCCCAACTTGACTCCTGACTGCAAAGTGCAGGCCTCCATAGGGCAGAGGCATCAATTGGGAATGCAGGCACCTCAGGGATGATTATCATTCCGTATGGGCCTGGAGGGGGTCCCCTTAGGTGTGCCTTTAGATGCGGGGTCCCTGGGCTTGCCCTTCGGATGGAGAGGGGCTTAGCAAGAGGGGGGTTTGGGCTTGGCCTAGGAAGTGGGAAGAGTGGGCTTGGCCTTGGAATTGGAGGGAGTGGGCTTGTCCTGGGAAGAGGAGGGAGTGGGCCTGGCCTGGGAAGAGGAGAGAGTGGGCTTCGGTTTGGCAGCAGGAGCAGTGGAGTGACAGGGGCGGAAGTGGCAGGTGGTAGAGGAGCAGGGGCAGTGGCCGACTGGGAATGCGGAAGGCCACTTGGGGGGAACAGGGACTTTGTCAGTGGTGGGGAACAGGGAAAACTCACAGAGGAAACGTTTTTTGGGGACACATGGGAGGTCACTGGAAAGACGTTTGGGAGTGAAGGGAGTGGGTATGGTTGTGAGGTGTGTACGTGGATGTGGCACGGGTGCAGGTGCGTGGATGGATGAAATGTGTGTGCTGGGGGACTGTTGGGTGGGTGAATGTGTGCGTTTAGATGTACTGGAAGGAGTTGCAGGGAGATGGAGGGGAGAAGTGTGAGTGTATGTTGGGGTGGTGTCTGCAGGTATTGTGGATGTGCTACATGTGAGTGTGTTGACAGTCGTGATGTCTGCACCAGTTGTGTATGGGGTGCATGAATGGGGGTCAGAAGATGTGGTGATGGTGGCAGTGAGGGCACATCTGGCAGGAACAGTGGCTGATGGGATGCTGACTGCAGGTGTGAGTGGTGTGTCGACTTTGAGGGGGAGGTGGTTGGGGAGTCGGTGCAGGGAGTGGATGTTGTCATGTCTGCATGTGTGTGTTGAGTGTGTGCATGGTGGTGCGTCTGTAGTGCTTATGTCTGTCCTTGCGTACCGTGTCTGTCGATGTGGATGCATGTGGGTCAGTTGGTGTGCTTTGGATGGGTAAGGGGAGAGGGACGTGGGATTGGGAACGGGTAGCTGGAGGGGGGCAGAAGAAGAAGGGACACTTGCTGCCATCAAGGAGGAGGCCAGAGCCTGAAACGATCTCTGTAGGCCAGACAAGGCACCATGAATACCTTCCAGGAACGCATTGCACTGTTGCATCTAGGAAGCCAGTCCCTGGATGGCATTCATCATAGTTGTCTGTTCTACAGAGATGGACCTCAGGAGGTCAATAGCCTCCTCATTGAGGGCAGCATGGCTGACTGAACCAGGGGCAGAGGTGCCTGTGCCGAAGGAGATGCCCACCCTCTTGGGTGAGCGGGCACATGCAACTGGGTGGGGAGCTACGGTGCTGGTAAGAGGTGTGACGGACAAGGATGGCGCTGGGGTGGTCCCAGATGGGTCTACCACCACCAGGGAGCCGTCATCGGAGGAGGAATCTGTAGATGTAGTGGTCAATCCAGTTTCTCCCGTGGCACTCCCCTCGTCCTCTGTCCCACTGGTCCCCTTGGCTCCGCTGGTGTCAGCCTCCTGGGTCCCATGGGCTGCAGCTTCCCCTCTCACCAGTGCCCCTTCTCCTTCAACAGATGATGTTGATGCACACAAAGACACAGGTGGACAGGGAGGGAGAGAGAGAGAGACAGGGTGCAATCGGCCAATGCCAGCACAACAGTCACATAGCGTAGAACATCATCATTTGATGCCATGCCATGATACCTTACACTCACCTCTGAACATCCTATAACTTGGGAACACCATGGGGGTAACCGCAACAATGCACATGTCAACCGCTGATGGACTGACTGATGCAAAAATGTACATAAGGAATGTCATACCCCCCACACCTGTCCAGTATCTGCCCACTACCCATGGCTGTTGAGACAAGCATGCAAAGGACTGCACACCCAATCCTGCACTTCTAGTTGTCAGGCCCCCTTGGCTATTGTCAAGAAGCACTGTCACCATTTGGTGCACCCACCCCACTATACATGCAGAGCCTGCCAGCTGATGGAGGTCATGGATACTCACCTGTCACAGTGGTTGGCCAGGAGCAATCAAAATGCCCTGACATCTCAGCTCTGAATATCCTGTTGACATGTGCTGGCAAGCAGATCTAGCAAGTAGGTGGCCACACAGTTAATCATTGGCGGAGTCTGCCCCGCTACCACCGACTGCATGGTATTACTTACAGCTGTGATGTCAGTCCTGCCCAGATGGACACAACCCATAGTGCACATCATTGTACCTAGCATCTACGCCACAGCCACCCAATGGTACCCACCCAGAGCCACCATGCCAACATATGTCACAAGTGAGAGTGAGTATTTACCCCCACGTGGCTGCTGTGCTGCCCTCAAGTGCCCATCCACCTCACAGTAGGCCACTGTAATATGCAGGCCATCAGGGGGGTAAGGGTCCGACGGTCAGCCCACCCTCGTTGGGAGGACATCTCCAGCTGGGCCTCCGCAGTCTTCTGGGCCCAGCGTCTCAGGTCTTCCCACCACTTGCTGAAGTAGGTGATCCACCGGGCATGGACCCTCCAGGGTCTGCACTTGCTTGGCGATGGCACGCCAAATCCCCTTCTTCTGATGGGCACTGACCTGGATGGGTGACACAGACAGAAAAACACAGTCATGTAGGGTGGCATCCCTGGGACAGTAGTGGATAGCACACATCACACTTCCACACCCAGACTTCGTCAGCCAACGTAGCCCTCGGCCCCTCACCCATGCCCATGCTTCATTCACGCTGCCACCTACCAAGGCCCCCATCCTCATGTGCACAACTCACACACAGGACAATGACAATTGGCTCACCTGCTGCTCTGGTGCCCCATTCAACTGTCCATACAGGGGCAGGACTCTGTCCACAAGCTGCTACAACTCTTCCTGGGTGAAGGCTGGGGCCCTGTCCCCTGCAGGACGCTACCAGAGTCAGTACACAGCAGCACATGCAGTGGAGGTCTTCAGTGCACGAGGTTCAGGAGTCAAATGAGCATGAGCACATGAAATGGCAGTCTGGGCTGCTACGGACAACACTGTCACCGCCGGCCGTGATCACCATTGGCTCCTGCCTCCCACTGGCAACATTGTGAGCCAATGGTGAGTAGCACGGCAGTCGTGACTGCCTACCGCCATGACGTGTTATGCCAGCGGGATGATCTAATTTCCACTTGTCCCATGCATGCAGACAGGCGGCAACCATTTTACATCTACAATGTGTGTTGGGTGTGTAATTTAGCACGTCATACATCTATGTTGCACAACATTGTACCACCTCTCTCCTGTTCCCAGGTACTATGCACGGTTGAGGATGAGTAATGCAACATTGTACAGGCCCATAGTCGACCTTACCACTCTGGAGGAGTGTCACATTATCCAGACCTATTGCCTGAACCGTGTAACGATCATGGAACTGGTGGCCCAGTTGGAGCACGATCTGTTGCCTGCCATTGGTCATCCCAATGCCATCCCTCCCACAGTGCAGGTGTTGTCAGTCCTCCACTACCTTGCCTCAGGCTCCTTCCAGATCACAGTGGGCCTCGCAGCTGGGATATCACAGCCCATGTTCAGCAACGTCCTGAGGGATGTACTGTCTGCCCTGATAAAACATATGTCCAACTACATCCGGGTCCCCCGACGTTCAGAATTGCCCACTGTCAAAACTGCGTTCTACCATGTAGCACACGTCCCACATGTGACTGGGGCCATTGATGGCACCCACATTGCCCTGGTGCCACCCAGGATGAATGAACAGGTGTACAGAAACCGCAAGAACTTTCATTCGGTCAGTGTGCAGGTGGTGTGTCTCGCGGACCAATAAATCTCCCAGGTGACGGGCAGATACATAGGCTGTGCGCATGATTCCTTCATCCTGCGGAACAGCAGCATCCCACACATGATGGCACCACTCCAGAAGGACCGGGCCTGGCTCGTCTGTATTTATCCCCGCATAATTGTGGCCCTTAGCACTCTGGACTCTTGTGTCCCTGCCCTATTCCCCCTCTGGTTACGACATGCCTCTGCCATCTATACACACAGGTAACTTTGGCTATCCCAACCTGCCCTGGCTCATGACACCCGTGAGGCTTCCAATCTCAGCTGCAAAGGACCATTACAATGAGGCCCACCGTTGTGCCAGATAGGTCATTGAGAGATACTTTGGTCTGCTAAACGCCAGGTTCTGGTGCTTGAATGTCTTCGTGGATGCCCTGCTCTACAACCCACAGAAGGTGTGCCAAATCATTGTGGCCTGCAGCATGCTGCACAATCTGGCCCCCAGGTGTCAAATCCCATTGCTGGATGCAGAGGAAGAGGTAGCTGTGCCAGTGGCTGATGAAGGGGACATGGGGAGTGATGAAGAGGATGATGAGGATGCAGCTGACTCCAGGGTGGAGCTGATTCAACATTACTTCGGCTGAGATGCAGGTATGTGTAAACTGTGTAGTATGTGTCCTCTACAACTGTCTGCCTTGTTCCTGATGCCACCTGTTGTCTGTAACCACTGACGGTATTGGTTGCAGCTCAGGCTCTGCCAGGGTTAGGGGGTCACATGTGCCGACGACTTAGGAAGTCACACTGTACAGCCCAGGCCCATAATTAGGCTGCTGTTGTGCTGTTGCACTGGTGTCATCAATGTGTATGTAGTATGTTCCCTGAGCTGCCAGTACAGGTGCTATGTGTGTGCTACACAGGGTTGTTGCATGTGTGCAGCATCTATCCTGGGATTCAACATTGAGTGGCAGTGCTACATTGTTGTGGTGGCAGTGGGTATGCAGTCAGGTCTGGTGCTGAGTGGTGTGCGGGTTGGACTGCTGGGTTGGTAAGTGATGTTATTGTGTGTAGGTACTGGCCATCCGGTTGTGGACCTGACTGGCATAACTGCAATGGATTCCTGTTCCTACAGTGCATTTGTGTGGAATTGGCATCTGTGACGCCCACAGCGATTGTTGTCCCTGTCTTGCTCTACTTTCAGGACAATGTTGTGGTGTTCTGTGGTCCCTGTTTGGCCTGTTGCTGCCATTGACACAAACATCCAGCCACTGCCTGCTACACGTCCGCCCTCCTGGGATTTTGTTCCCCCTCTGTCACCTTCTCATATCTGTGCAGTTGCACACATATTGCCAATTCCATGCATACTCATGACAAATAAATAGGTAGACATGAACTGTGCTTAATAGTTGATGTTTTGGTGTGTACAAGTGTAAGGGGTGATGAGTGGGTTAATGGCGGTGGATAACATCATCGAGGAGAGTCCAGCTGTAGGTAGTCCAGGTTCAATGTGCTGGCTATGGGTAGATGGTGATTTGGGAGTGGACAATCATCAGGGTGTCACAGTCACACAAGGGAGAATGTTCAGGTGAGCCTCACTTCTTTGTACCTGGTCGTGGTCTGGCCATCATGTCCGGCTGTATGCCTAGTTGGATATCCTTGCTTGCGTGGGGGTTCCTCAGCTACAGGGGTCAGGGTGCTGGTGGCCTGCAAGTCCTGTGGGGGAGCCTCCATGCCACTGGTTGCCGCTGACATGGGGGGCTGTGATGGGATGTCGCCAGTGTTAGGGGCCTGCTGGTGGGTGGTGGATGCACGTATGACAGTGATCAGGTCCCTGAGCACCCCTACTATGGAGGCCATAGTGGTGTTGTGGGCCTGCCACTGCTGCATGGCCTCCTGATGGTATTGCCCCTGGAGCCGCTGGGTTTCCTGCACAGTATTGGGGATTTGGGCCACTGTGTCCTGGGTGTGCTGGTATACACCCTGGACTTGGTTGAGGCCCTCCTGGGCAGTTAGTTGGTGTGGCTGTCCCGACCCTTGGCTCACGGTTCCCTTCCCACTACCCCTGTGCCTGTGCCCCTGGCACAGTGTGCCCACTCCCAGTAACAGCAGGGCCTTCATTTTCTAGGGTGGGTGCCCTTGACTCTGGCCTCTGTACTATGGGGCACACCTCTGATTGATGGGTCCCTGTGGCAGAGGTTTGTGGTGCAGGGTCTGGATATGGTGTTGTTGCCACATGGGTAGGGCGTCTGGTGTGTCCAGGGTGGGTGTGCCATTGGTGGACTGTCCAGTGGCCCCAGATGGCCCAGGCAAGTCATCCTCATCCAGACACCCAGTGGGGGCCTTCATCCTTGGGAGGGTTGTCTGTGCCTGCCATTCTCTGCAGGGTGTCAGTGGCAGGGGTACCTGTGGATGGATACGGTAGATGTAAGTTGTGTGACTGTAGTTGTTATGTTCCCTGTTGCGATGCATGCAGTGGCTCGACTGGCTTCCCAGTGCTGGCAATGACAGCTGCTGCTGCACTGCAGACATTGATTTGGTTAGGATTGTGGGTGCTGTGGCTCTTCACATTGTGGTTGGCATCCATGCATTATGGCGATGTGTGTAGGGATGGCGTGAATGGTGTGGGGTGACAATCAGAGGAGGGGCGTGGCATGTTTGGGACAGGGGCTGTGGGGTAGGTTGCAGTGGATTGGGGAGTGGTGTGGAGCCATGCTTAGCATGGGTGGTTGGTGTATGGGTAGGTATTGCTGACTTACCAGAGTCGAGTCTTCCACTGATGCCAGTCAGGCCCTCGGGATGCAGGATGTCAACTAAAGGGGAGGAGGTGGGGGCCCACCGCCAGTCTTGTTTCTGGCTATCCTCTGCCTGGACACCATGGATCAGACCTTCCCCCTGAGGTCAATCAACCTCTTTCTGTTGTCCTCCCTTGTGCGTGGGTATGTGCCAACTGCTTTGACCCTGTCGACAATGCTCTGCCACAACTCCGTCTTTTTGTCTATGGATGTTTGCTGTAGGTGGACTCCCACTCGTCATATGGCAATCGCTTTACCACCACCACTGCGGGCATGGTGCCGCCATTTTGCATGGCGGTCTTGCCCGAAAACCGCCATGCTTGTAATGAGGGCCTAAGTGTGATGTAGTCGAGATGTGAGTGCTGTTCCTTTTGTCATAAATGTCATCTATATGTGACAATATATGCATAGATGTAATACTGTATTGCAGTTTCATGTTTGTTCTTGAATTTTGTATATGGAATCCTCACAGCATCAGCTTTGTCTAAGATTCCAGAGCTTCCGTGTTGGCATTTATTCACGCTGGTCTAGAATGGCACCTGAGGTTGTCGTGGGTCCACCTTATTAAAGAAACTGGACTAACCTTGAAGCTCGACTGCGTGTTCTTATTTCAGCGAACACACTTTGAAGCTTCTTCTCGTCTACCCTTCCTACATAATTTGATATCAGGAGTGGGGTAACCTTTGTTCGCGTAAGTGGATCCACCGACGGATTCTGCAGCTGAAATTGCTTACATACATATTAGAAACTGTTCACGCCGGCACCATGGTCCGTGGTATGTCATCGAGTTGAAGACCCTGAAACTTGTTTCATTTATTTGGAAGGATGGCTCGTTACCTGAATATGAGATGGCTGTTGTCTAGATACTGCTCATGCTGGCTACTAGCTTACGGCTCCCAGCAAGCTGACTCGTTCAGAATGTTCCACTGCAGCCTGTGAACTATTGCTACACCAGCATCCTCACGATAGCGTATGGAATACGCTACTATGTATTTCCGGTTCGAATTATGTGACCCAACACCCTCACGCCAGGGGGCATCAAATTTCCTTCCGTTTTGCTCTGTGAATCGGCACAGAGCGTTGCTGTATACATCGGGTTGCCGTTTGTTTCCATCACAGAGAAAGACTCACCTGACTTTATCGGTTTGTTTCTGGAAATTATTTGTTTGTTACATTCAACTTTTCTCTTCATCCTAATGTTTTGGCTGGATTCTGTGCTTCATTTTAAGCTAGCATTATTAGCTTTTAGCTTATTTCACCACTTTAGTGCGGTTTATTTTCTTTAATCTCTCATTTTACTATGGCATACAATCAAGGAGTTGTTCAACCTTCTCCTTTTTTCACAAAGGAGTGGCAAACCAGATATAAAATGGAGTGAGTGGCTTAGAATTTTTGAAAATGACCTCACAGCCATGATGCTAATGGCTTTTCTCCTGTTAGGAAGATGGCCTTGCTGTTCAACCACCTAGGAGTTGCTGGTCAACGTGTGTTTGACAATTTGCAATATATGTTGCGGTTCATGGGAGAGATATTGTGGGCTGGAAAGATTTAGCTAGGCTTGGCATTATTCTACGCCCTGGACATGACATGCCTATTGTTTTGGGAGACATGCCTCATTTTGCTAATAGAAGTGATGTTTCTTTATCTCTAGTTTCTACGGATGGAGTGTTTGAGCAATTCAAATCTCCATTCCCCAAAGTTTTCGCAGATAAGGTTGGAACTGTTCTGGGCTTTGAGCATTGTATCAAATTAAAGAAAAGAGCTATACCCATAGTACATAAGGTTAGACCTGTACCTTTGAGCATTAATCAGAATTTGAAAGAGTTATTAGATAGGTTAGTATCTAAGGGTATAATCATGGCTATTGATTCTTCCGAATGGGTTTCTCCCATTGGTCTCACAAGAAGAGGTCTGACGATCTTCAACTTTGTGTTGATTTGAGATCTCTTAACAGAAATATTTTATTAGATTGTCATCCTATACAAGAAATGGTGACAAGCATAGATAAATCTAAGTATATTTCTACTACAGACCTACATTCAGCTTACCATCAAATAGCATTAAGTGAATTTTCCCAACCACTTACTGCTTTTGTCACACCGTTTGATGCATTTAAGTATTGCAGGTTACCATTCGGCCTAGCATCTGCTGCTAGTGTTTTCCAAAAAATGATGGACACTTTATTTGGGGCAATGGACAATGTTCACGCATTCCAGGATGACATACTAGTTCACACTGCAACAGTTTAGGAACATATTCAGGCTTGGGTTTCTGTTGTTTTACAATTTTGTGGCATGACAGTCAAATCAGAGAAGTGCAAATTCATGCTGAATAAAGTAGAATATTTGGGACATACAATTTCTGGAGATGGTATAAAACCAAAATCTTGTAATTTAGAAGCAATCAAAAATGCTCCGGCTCCATCTGACAAGGATGCTCTACGTTCCTTTTTGGGGTCCTGCGAATATTATACAAGGTTTGTTTCAGGGTTTGCTATGATGGTTCAACCTTTGAGATCGTTGCTTACAAAAGGCAACATATTTGTGTGGGACAGTCAAGCAGCTGATGCCTTTCAGAATATTAAGGAGGTAGTTTTATCTGCTCCTGCTCTTAAGTCCTTTGTCTCTTTAGCTAAGTCTTTTATAAACGTTGATGCCAGACTTAGGGGATTGGTGATGTGTTTGGCCAGTGGGTCAATGGGCAGGAAAACACTGCTGCTTTTGCTTCAAGATCCCTTACAGATACATAAAGTAATTATAGCATAATTGAAAAAGAGGCCTTGGCGTGTGTATGGGCGGTGGAAAGTTTTAAAACATATATTTGGGGCACCAGTTATGATCTGTACACTGATCACAAACCTTTAGTGTACTTTCTTTGTGGCAAAGGTTTGGGTAAAGCATCTGCTTACTTGGTGCGTTTGCTTTCTATATGGCAGGAATATAATCTTAGTGTGAAATATGTACAAGGAGGGAAAAATACTCATGCAGACTGTCTTTCACGCATGCCATTGCTCCATTCTGATGACACTATTGCAGACCGTGATACCGAGTGTGTTGTAGGTTTAGTGGATGCTATTTCATCTTGTGATGGCATTATTACAAAGGATGACTGGAGTTTGGCCATGTCTAAAGATGAAGTGTTGACACAGGTTCTGCACTTCATTAAAAATGGTTGGCCTTCTGAAAAGAATCTCAATGGCGAGTTAAAAACTTTTAATCAAATTGCTATGGAATTGTCATGTGAGAATGGCTAAATCAATGAAATATTTAATTGTTGTGATTGACTACTTTTCCAGATTGATTTATTATTAATTTGTGGAGTTTGCTAATTCAGAATCTGTAATTCTTTTTCTGGAGAAACTGTTCCTAGTTGAAAGTTCTCCTTCCTTGATTGTTACAGACAATGGGGTACATTTTACATTGAAAAAATTGAAGATTTTATGAGAAAATGTAATGTAAATAATTCTCAAGTAGCTCTATATAGCCCAGTGTCAAATGGTCTGGTAGAAAGGGCCATCCAATTTTTAAAGGAGGGCATTCAGACAGCTATTGCTGCCAATGTAGATGTCTCATGTTTTCTTAAAGTGAACATTTGGGCTTATCTCACCACACCTCAGTCTACTACGACCTCAGGGTTGTCTCCTTTTACTCTTCTTAGAGGCAGGGAGGCAGAACCAAATTGCTTCCACCTTGGTTGACTCACAATGAAGTGAATAAATCTAAATGTTTGTGTGGAATTGATTGGAGCAAATTACAAAATAGTGTTTTAGAAAAACAAAGGTTGCAAAAGTGCAACTATGATTTCAGAAATAGTGTTAAAGAAGTGCCAATCAATGTACAGGATAATGTTCTGATCAGAAAACCACAGAGAGTCCTTAAAGGAGAATCTAAGTTTTCCTTACCTGTGAAAGTCATCAAGGCTAGTAAGACTTCTCTTTTGTTGGAAGGAAAGGGATGGTGGAACAGGAACAGTGTAGTGCCTATTTCTGCATCGCAAGTTGACATTTTCAGAAAAGTATGTTCTGACAGGGATTTTCACATGAACACTGATAACATGATTTCAGCAGATGTGTCTATTTGTGCTAGTGAGAACATAATCATTGACATTCCAGAGTTTCAAGATTCATTCCATTCTGAGAATGATGAGAGAGCAACTGGTGCTTTTAATACTAAGGAAATTGTGCTGACAAACAAAGAGATATTGTAGTGCAGCATACTTGCAGTAATCGTTTGGTTAGATTGCCATCTAAATTTTCTGATTTTATTTTGAGTTAATTTAACGTAGTTAGAGTTTATTTTAATTTTGTTGTAAGGAAAGGAGAAGATGTAATACTGTATTGCAGTTTCATATGTTTGTTCTTGAATGCTGTATATGGAATCCTCACAGCATCAGCTTTGTCTAAGATACCAGAGCGTCCATGTTGGCAGCTATTCACGGACAAGGGTCTTGGTTGGCAGCTGAGATTGTTGTGGGTCCACCTTATTAAAGAAGCTGGACTAACTTTGAAGCTCTTCTGTGTGTTCTCATTTCAGCGAACACACTTTGAAGCTTCTTTTCGTCTACCCTTACTACTATTATATTAGCCAAATTACTAATAGTTTGATTGTAGAAATACGCACTGCAAAGCCATTTTTAAATGTGCATTTGTTTAGTCCAATGTCAGAAACCCTGGTGGTACTGATGATAAACTAAGGTGGTCATTCTGACCTCGGCGGTAAAAGGCGCCTACCGCCGGTCAGAAATCCTCCATAATTCCGCCGCGGTCGCGGTAACCCGCCACGGTCATTCTGACCCGCAGCAGCCAAACCTCCGAAAATCCGACAGCCACAACAGACCGCCAGACCAGCGGTCGGCGGAAAAGTGGAGGTGACCAAACCTCCACCGTCACGCCAACAGAAATACGCCCATGCCATTACGACCCACGAATCCACGCGGCGGTCTTTCAAACGCGGTTTTCCATTGGCGGTACACACCGCCGCGGTCAGAATACACACAAACGAACAAAACTCAGCCACATTGGCCGATTTGAATTCCACACACCTGATACACATACACACACCACTCCCACACACACAATACAATATAAAACACACACCCACATCACCCACAAACCCCTACGACAAAAAATTCAGAAAGAAGCACTGAGAGACACATCAGCGATCACAGAATACCATCACACAGAGGCACACTACACCATCACCCACACAATATCCACACACAAAACAACACACACCACCACACTCAACACACTTAACTACACATACTCCACCCCACACATCATACACACCACTCCATGGCACCCCAAAGACAGCCCCGCTTCTCAGACGAAGAACTCAGGGTCATGGTGGAGGAAATCGTTCGGGTAGAGCCCCAGCTCTTCGGCACACAGGTCCAATACACCAGCATTGCCCGGAGGACGGAGCTATGGCAGAGGATTGTCGACAGGGTCAACGCTGTGGGACAGCACCCCAGAAATCGGGAAGACATCAGGAAGCGATGGAACGACCTACGGGGGAAGGTGCGTTCCATGGTATCCAGGCACAACATCGCCGTGCAGAAGACTGGCGGAGGACCCCCACCTCAACCCCCACAATTTACAACATGGGAGGAGGAAGTCTTGAACATCCTGCATCCTGACGGCCTCGCAGGAGTCGGCGGAGGAATGGACACTGGTAAGTTGAAGCTTCACTACTGCTTCCCCCCCACCTGCATGCCAAATCATACCCCAACCCTCACCCCCATCCTCGAACCCCACCCTCACCCCCACCCCCATCCTCAACCCCACCCTCACCCCCACCACCATCCTCACCCCCACCACCATCCTCACCCCCACCACCATCCTCACCCCCACCCCCAGCACACCTATTCCCTGCCAATGTCTCACCATCACAACCCACACATCCCAAAACCTAGGCCTGCATGCGTCCACTAAGCATGGACACCCATCACCAAAGCATGCCCAATGCATATACACATCCCCCCCACAAGCCACCCTCACCAAAGCCCCCACACACGAATGCCAGCACTTGGGGACACGGGAACCCACAGATACACCCATATGGCACACATTGAAACTATAACCATACCTCTATACCCCTGCAGGACCCGACCGCCAACACACCGCCACGGAGGGCCCAGAATTCTCCACACCCCCCACCCAAGAGGCCGTCAGCGATGACAGCAGCTCTGTCGACCTGGACACCGATGACCAGCCCGGACCATCAGGGACCTCTGGACAGTCGGTTCCCCTCAGACAGCCACAGGCCACTACAGACCCAAACCCCTCTGGGAACACCAGCAAAGCTCCCACCCAGCGGGCCCATGCCTCTGTCTCCAGGGCGCGTCAATCTGCGGTGTGTCTACCACTACAGGGCACCCAGGATAACCCACCACCCCAACAACAACAGGGACCTGGGGGCAGTGGTAGTGGGCACACCGGCCAGGGGGCAGAGGCCCAGGGAAACAGGGCAACTCGGAGGGCAGCTGTGCGACAGGGGGCGGACGGGCCCAGGGAACCCACTCTCCACGAGGCCCTCACCACCATCATGGGAGCATACAACCGCTCCCAGGAGACGATGGCGACGGTACTGGCCCGGTTCCAGGAGATCCAGGTACTGCAGGAGGAACACTATCGGGGGTACAGGGAGGACATCAGAGCCCTCACCTCCACCCTGGTTACCATGGTCGGGCTGCTGCAGGACCTCATCAACACCAGGACGGACACTCAACAACAACAAAGGGCCCCTGCCACTAGCCTGGACCAAGAACAGCCAACCACCTCCGCCGGCGCTAGTGGTCAGGAGGCCCCCGCACAACAGCAGCCCACCAGACCCCCACCTCCTGCAGGAGAAGAACCACCCCGCAAGAGGGCCCTGAGATCTCGCAAGAAGACAGAGTAGGATGTCAAGACCCCCGCCAGCAAAGGATACCACCTGATGTCATCCCACTGTCCCACATTGTCACCCTGTCCATCCTTGAACTGCCCATGCTCCATCTCTCCACAGGCCTCTGGACAATGCACCTGTGTGACTGTTACTCTGGACTCTGCCATGGACATTCCTTCACCATAGCCCCCACCCACTTGAAACCACCCATCACATTTTGAGCACTGAAATAAACACCCATTTAGCACAAAACTATCTGGAGTCTGGCTGTGATTTCAAAATATTGTAATTGACATGACAGTGCAAATATGTCCTTGTACATAGTGAAGTCAACCAACAGCTGCCACAAAGCTGTAGTCCATGGGGAAACGAAGCACAGGACTCGTAGTGGGGACCCCAGATCTGAAATAGGGAGGGAAAAGCCACAACTCAGTCATCATACACTGGGGCAAATAGACAGGCAGCAGAGATGCAGGAGAGTAGTTCACATTCACTAAATTATGTTTGAATTGTTACCTGTGTCCTATTGGAAGTACTGTTCAATGATTCTGTCCCTGTTGTCTGTTTCAGCCCCGTCGTCTTCCTCCTCGTCACTCTCCACAGGTTCCACAGCTGCCACTACACCACCGTCTCGACCATCCTCCTGCAGCAAAGGCACCTGGCGGCGCAAAGCCAGGTTGTGAAGCATGCAGCAGGCCACGATGATGTGACACACCTTCTTAGGTGAGTACATTAGGGATCCACCTGTCATATGCAGGCACCTAAACCTGGCCTTTAGGAGGCCAAAGGTGCGTTCGATCACCCTCCTAGTACGCCCATGGGCCTCATTGTACCGTTCCTCTGCCCTGGTCCGGGGATTCCTTACTGGGGTCAGTAGCCACGACAGGTTGGGGTACCCAGAGTCCCCCAATAGCCATACACGGTGTCTCTCTAGCTGTTCCATCACGTAAGGGATGCTGCTATTCCTCAGGATGTAGGCGTCATGCACTGACCCAGGGAACTTGGCATTTACATGCGAGATGTACTGGTCAGCCAAACACACCACCTGGATGTTCATGGAATGGTAACTTTTTCTGTTCCTGTACACCTGCTCCCTGTCTCTTGGGGGAACCAAAGCCACATGGGTCCCATCAATGGCACCAATGACGTTGGGAATATGTCCAAGGGCGTAGAAATCACCCTTCACTGTAGCCAATTCGCCCACCTCAGGGAAAATGATGTAGCTCCTCACGTATTTCATCAGGGCAGACAACACTCTGGATAACACCTTCGAAAACATGGGCTGAGACATCCCAGAAGCAATTCCCACTGTTGTCTGAAATGACCCACTTGCCAGGAAATGGAGTACTGACAGGACCTGCACCAGAGGGGGAATCCCTGTGGGTTGGCGGATGGGGGACATCAGGTCGGGCTCCAGCTGGGCACACAGTTCATGTATAGTGGCACGGTCAAGCCGGTAGGTCAGGATAATGTGGCGTTCTTCCATTGTCGACAGGTCCACCAGCGGTCGGTACACGCGAGGATTCATCCGTCTCCTCGCCAAACCCAGCGGACGGTGCCTAGGAAGGACAACATGGAGCACAGAGTCAAGCAACACACAGCTTGCACAGTAAACGATTCTCTATGCAGTGAATGGCGTGTCTGAGTGGCTATGCAAGGCCTAGGCCTGTGTGACGCAGTTGAAATTGAGCCATGTGGACCCTCGAAATGGCGGCTGCCTGACCTGTGAAGTGTGACAATGGGATGTGAGGTCAATGCGCTGGCGTGGCACACCGCGGCGGTCGGCGGGCGAAGACCGCGGCGCGAAGCCGCATTGGTTAACATTGAAGCCTATGGGTTTCAGGAGCCAATGGCGAAGGGCACCGGCGGTGGCGGTACGCCCCGCCGCGGTACGCACCGCCGCGGACGTGACCGCCATTTCCTATCTACTTATCCACTTGCGACTTGAACTTTCACAGGAGAGGACCTATACTGCAAGTGTTGCTGTGACCTCGGTCTGGAAGGGACAATGGCTGCTGCGACTGGGGAAAGGGCCCCTGCCTTCACTGGAGAGGAGTTGGAGAAACTTGTGGATGGGGTCCTCCCCCAGTATGCGCTACTCTACGGTCCTCCAGACCAACAAGTGAGTTTAATTCAATATGGATTTGGGGCCACTGGCTGGCTTGGGGGCCTGGCAAGGGGCCTGGCGGGGATGGGGGGCATGTTGGGGCTGGCGGGGGGCCTGGCGGGGATGGGGGGCATGTTGGGCCTGGCGGGGGGCCTGGCGGGGGGCCTGGCGGGGATGGGGGGCATGTTGGGCCTGGCGGGGGGCCTGGCGGGGGGCCTGGCGGGGATGGGGGGCATGTTGGGGCTGGCGGGGGGCCTGGCAGGGGGCCTGGCGGGGATGGGGGGCATGTTGGGCCTGGCGGGGGGCCTGGCGGGGATGGGGGGCATGTTGGGGCTGGCGGGGGGCCTGGCGGGGGGCCTGGCGGGGATGGGGGGCATGTTGGGCCTGGCGGGGGGCCTGGCGGGGATGGGGGGCATGTTGGGCCTGGCGGGGGGCCTGGCGGGGGGCCTGGCGGGGATGGGGGGCATGTTGGGCCTGGCGGGGGGCCTGGCGGGGGGCCTGGCGGGGATGGGGGGCGTTGGGCCACTGGCAACGAAAATGCAGACAAACTTGAACGTGGTATTTCTCCCTCCCTGTTCGTGTCACATAGGTCCGTGCCCATGAGAAGATCGGGATTTGGCGTGCCATCGCCAAGGAAGTCCGGACCCTGGGGGTCCACCATCGACGGGGCACCCACTGCCGCAAGAGGTGGGAGGACATCCGCCGCGGGACCAAAAAGACCGCCGAGTCTCTGCTGGGGATGGCCTCCCAACGTAGGCGGGGTGCCTGCCGTCAACTGACCCCCCTGATGTTCCGGATCCTGGCGGTGGCCTACCCTGATTTTAGATGGGCGCGTGAGGGCAGCACAGCAGACACAAGGGGGTGAGTACAAGCATCATCTACTCTGTTGTCGCGCAGTGGAGGTGTCTGGGTGGGGGAGGAGGGCTGTGGGTCCCCCTAGGCCAGGGCGATATCTGTAGGCTGGGCACCCCCGTAAGCCCCTGTGTCCCCAGCCACCACCCTCAGTAGTGTGTCAGTACAGCCATCCCTGGGCCGTGTCATCCATGGGTGCAGTTGTCAACTCTAGGCGTGTAGGGCATGTTCCACGGAATGCGTAGCGGACCCCAAGTGCGCAACTTAGTGCAGGGGGCATCTGTGTCTGTCATGTCCGCTAACTGTACCGGTGATCCATGTACTCAAAATCTCTTTATTTCTCTCTCTCCCCCCCCCCCTTTTTGTTTGTCTTTCTGTGCTTGTGTGCATCAGCATCATCAGGCGGAGGAGAAGTGGCATCGGGGCAGGAGGGAGCTGCATCTCACATGGCCCAGGAGGGCCATGCCACAGAGTCTGACTGGACCAGTGAGACGGAGGGCGAGGGGAGCTCCACAACGGGGACGACTGGACCCTGCAGCGACACGGACACGTCCTCGGAAGGGAGCTCCCTTGCGGGGGTGGCACCATCCGTGCCCCCCGCCATTACAGGTACAGCCGCCACCCAGCGCACCATCTCCGTGCCCGCTCTGCCAGGAAGCCAGGCATCTCCTTCGCCCCAGGCACCTCAGGCCCTGCCCCTGTTACCCCCGCTGCCCTCAGTGAGGAGGTCATTGACCTCCTCCGAACGCTCATTGTTGGGCAGACTACCCTTTTGAATGCCATCCAGGGGGTGGAGAGGGAGGTTCATCGCAGCAATGCGTACCTGGAGGGCATTCATTCGGGTCAGGCTGCCCATCAGCGATCGTTCCAGGCTCTGGCCTCAGCACTGACGGCAGCCATTGTCCCTGTCTCCTGCCTCCCTCTACTAACTCCCTCCTCCCAGTCTCCTGTTCCTCTGCCTGTCCCACCCACACCATCAGACCAGCCTGCACACACCTCAACACCCAAGAGCAGCTCATCCAAACATAAGCACCACAGATCACGCAGACATTCACACAAGCAACATTCCGATGCAGACATGCCAACAGTCACTACCACCTCTGTGACCCCCACCTCCTCGTCTCCCTCCTCCCTCCCTGTGACGTCTACACTCACACCTTCATTCACCTCACCATCAGCCAGTGTTTCCATCACCAGCATACCCTCCACTCCAGTCCGCACACGTGCAGTCACCACCCCCACTGCCATTTACACGTCCCCTGTGTCCTCTCCCACTGTGTCTGTCACCCCCTCTTCCACACCACACAAACGCAGCCACCCACCCACCCAACAGCCATCCACCTCACGACAGCCTCCCGCTCCTGCACCTGCACCCAAAGACAGCAAACTTGTCTCGCCTACAACCACATCCTCTCCCTCCACTCCCATACCCACTGTACCTACCACTCTCCATTGTCCCAAGAAAATCTATCTCTCTACTGCTACCTTCTTTCCTGACCCTGAGCCCCCCCCTCCTTCTCGTCGGGGTAAAAAGAGCACCTCAGCCACCACCAGCCCTGCAGCCCCCTTGACAAGGGTGCAGGGGTATTGGAGCCCACCAGCCCGCAGGTCTGGATCTTCGCCCAGCAGCAAGGGGACAGCCAGCCCACCCCCTGGGAAGAGGAGCAGAAGGCGGAAGGGCCGCCGCCGGAGCCCGGATTCGATATCCCCCCAGGACACTAGCCAGCCACCGTCAACAGCCACAACTCCAAAGGGAGGAAAGGGCCACAGACTCCCGACTAAGGAGGGCAAGGGCAGCAAGGCGGAGAAGTCAGGCAGCAGGCCTGCTGCCCATGGAGGACCCGTCACAGCTGCCCAGGAGGAGCCCGCAACCCCCATAGCCGCTGCCCCGGGAGGAACCGGCACAGCTGCCCCGGGAGAGCCCACCACCCCCATAGCCGCTGCCCAGGGAGGACCCAGCCCAGCTGGCCAGGAGGGCCCCACCACCCACAGCCCAGGTGGGCATTGAAGGAGGACCATCCCCGCTGCCCAGGAGGGCACCACCAGGCAATGAGCAGTTGGCCATGGAATGGCCGCCGTCTCCAGCACCGCTCCGCTGGGGACCGCCGTCTCATGAACCGCTGAACTGGGCCCTTCAAGGCAAGAACCGCTGAACTGGGCCCCGCCGTCTCCAGCACCGCTCCGCTGGGGCCCGCCGTCTCAAGAACCGCTGAACTGGGCCCTTCAAGGCAAGAACCGCTGAACTGGGCCCCGCCGTCTCCAGCACCGCTCCGCTGGGGCCCGCCGTCTCAAGAACCGCTGAACTGGGCCCTTCAAGGCAAGAACCGCTGAACTGGGCCCCGCCGTCTCCAGCACCGCTCCGCTGGGGACCGCCGTCTCAAGAACCGCTGAACTGGGCCCTTCAAGGCAAGAACCGCTGAACTGGGCCCCGCCGTCTCCAGCACCGCTCCGCTGGGGCCCGCCGTCTCAAGAACCGCTGAACTGGGCCCTTCAAGGCAAGAACCGCTGAACTGGGCCCTTCAAGGCAAGAACCGCTGAACTGGGCCCTTCAAGGCAAGAACCGCTGAACTGGGCCCTTCAAGGCAAGAACCGCTGAACTGGGCCCTTCAAGGCAAGAACCGCTGAACTGGGCCCCGCCGTCTCCAGCACCGCTCCGCTGGGGACCGCCGTCTCAAGAACCGCTGAACTGGGCCCTTCAAGGCAAGAACCACTGAACTGGGCCCTTCAAGGCAAGAACCACTGAACTGGGCCCTTCAAGGCAAGAACCGCTGAACTGGGCCCTTCAAGGCAAGAACCGCTGAACTGGGCCCTTCAAGGCAAGAACCGCTGAACTGGGCCCTTCACGGCAAGAACCGCTGAACTGGGCCCTTCAAGGCAAGAACCGCTGAACTGGGCCCTTCCAGGCAGGAACCGCTGGCCCTTTGGCAGACGTGGCAGGGCAGGATCTGTCTCGGGCAGGGCTGCAGGATGTCCTCTGGCCAACATGCCTCCTCCAGTGGCAGTGGAGTCTGTTATGGACTGTTTGGACTGTGGCTTTGCTCTCCCCAGGATGGCCCAGTGGGCAGGCCACCCACTGTATGGACTGTATGGACTGTGGCTTTGCTCTCCCCAGGATGGCCCAGTGGGCAGGCCACCCACTGTATGGACTGTTTGGACTGTGGCTTTGCTCTCCCCAGGATGGCCCAGTGGGCAGGCCACCCACTGTATGGACTGTATGGACTGTGGCTTTGCTCTCCCCAGGATGGCCCAGTGGGCAGGCCACCCACTGTATGGACTGTTTGGACTGTGGCTTGGCTCTCCCCAGGATGGCCCAGTGGGCAGGCCACCCACTGTATGGACTGTTTGGACTGTGGCTTTGCTCTCCCCAGGATGGGCCAGTGGTCATGGAGTCCCCTCGTGGATCTGGCGTCGTGTACTCAAGTGGCTGAGGTGCCCCCCCTTCCCTTCCCCCTGAGGTGCCTGTCCTTTTTTCTTTCTGATGCCCCTGCAGTGTTCTCTCCGTGGAGTTCTTGTCGTGGGACTGGGCCTTGCCCCTTTGCTCAGGACCCCTGTGGTCCACGGACAGTGGTTGGACTACATTTAGTAGCTGTATATATTTTGTACATAGTTTATTTATTTATTTGGATTACTGCTGTCCATTTTTCAATATATCTGCCCGTTTGAGATCTCTTCTTTTGGTCTTTGCATTATTTCGGAAGGGGGGGGTTTGTGGGTTGTGACAGTGATCTGTGGGAATGCATTGATGTGTGTGTTGTAGTGGGTGTGGGTGGGTGGGTGTGTGCCGGTAATCTTTTCCCTCCCCTGTGTCGTAGGTGCAGTACTCACCGATGTCTTCCGCGCCGCCGGGCGTGCTCCTGGTACAGGAGCAGGTATAGGAGTGCGGGGATGACCTGCAACTCGGGTTCCATACTGCCGGAATCTCACGTGGTGTATGTGGAGGTGAGCGTTTTCCCGTTCGTAGTCTGTTTCCGCCGTGTTTTTATCGGCGGTGCTCCCGCCCCGGAAAAGGTGGCGGATTGGTGGGTCGTGATAGGGTGGGCGGTACATTGTCTGCCGCCTCGCTGTTGGCGGGGACCGCCGCGCTGTTTGTTTGTTCCGCCGTGGCGGGCGGAGTGTTAATGCGGCGGGCTGTGTTGGCGGTTCCCGCCAGGGTCAGACTTGCATATTTTGGACCGCCGGCCTGTTGGCGGGTTGGCCGCCGCTTTATCACCGACCGCCAGGGTCAGAATGAGGGCCTAAATGTTTTAAATATTTAATTGATATTATGTTATAAGTTACACTATACACTAACAATATGTATTGAAACAATGTTGGATTTCTAATGAGTAATGATTTAAATACGTGTGTAAAAATACAGAAATGCAGTTCTGCGTTATACTGATTGAAATGTATTAACAGAGTCAATTTGTTTAAAGTGACTGTAATATGACTATTATTGAAGAATTATTAATGCTGAATTTATAGGTTTGTATATTGAAATGTGTTTCTTGAAGCATAATAATTAAATGTATTGTTTTAACTCAATTGTGTTACCCTAAGTGAGTCCTTCTAAGCCTCTATTTTGTGAGCGTGCAGAGAATGCTGATTCATTTTCATAATGTGAGCTTTCTTTCACACTTTGTTCCAATGAGAAGACTAGCTTGGTAATAGAACCCTATTGTTTTAGACATAGAGAGACGTGAAACAGTGTCCTTGCATGTAGAGCATCCTGAATTGTGTACTGGTATTATATACAATTGTTTCAATGTTGTGTGGAGTTAAATGGATGGATAATGTTCCCATGAAAGACCTAGGAAGATGTGCCAATGTTTCAATGTGGAGTCATATGGCAGATTGCTATTGGATGATGACCCTTCAACAAAATATGAGTGCCACTCAGAGCGAATCAGATTGTCATATGAACTTTGATATGTATTTGAACAGTTGGACCTTAGTCAGAGTTCAGATTTCCACTCCAAATCTAGACCAATGACTTGCTGATGAAGAATCCTGAATGGTGAGCCACTTCAAAAGGTATCTTCCTCTCCATTTTGCCCCTTTGAGATGCCCCGCTGAGACTTAGAGATTTTCCCCCTAACCCCTGCAGAAGACTCTTGATCGAGCTTGTGATATGCTGGTGCTTTCCCTTTTTACTTATTTTTAGCCCACCTCAGTTAGTACCCTGCTACTGGAGATTACCTTTTTCTAAATTCTTCTCATCCTTTTTGACTTTTGCCTACATGTTTTCTGCCCCACACATGTTATCCCTTAATCTGACCAATGGTAGGATTTTCCCCGTGCTCAGCTAAATTATAACTCTGCTGATGTGAAATATTACTGATGCTTGTCAAGCCTGAGCAACGCACGATTTCTGTATCTCAGGTAATCTTGTTGATGTTTTATACTCTTCTTATTGAATGCTTAGTTTTATTAATGTCAGTTTGCTTAAATTTATTTTGTCGCCTTGGGCAACCCTTGGTGATCCTTTATCTTTATAATTTTGTTTTGAGAGTTGTCTACATGTCTCTGAGCTTGAGTTTGTAATAAATCCCTTAACTTTATTTCTGACAGACATTTTCCTTGTATGGCCAAATTGGTCATACTGTTTGACCTAATTGGTTTGTATTGAGATGGAGCTGTATGGTTCTGCCACATCCTGTTGCAAGGTCTAAAGATCCATTGACCTGATGTTGAGCATTGATTCCTGTGAAAGATGCAAATGGTCCAGCAGATCTGGTAGAAGATGGTTTGTCCCACAAGGAGGGAGAACAATTCAAGCATGGTGTTAGGTAGATAGGATTGGCCCATTGCAATTGCCAAGTACAAATCTTGCCCACCCTGAATTTTGTCCCATGATCAATTCCAAAGACTGACAGATTTGCGAGTATAATTAGGGTTCTGCGCTTGCATTGCTTTTGGCCTGAAAATTGTGGTAAAGTGTAATGTTCTGAAGTGTTTTGCAGAGTCATCGTACTCATCAGATTGTTGCATTTATTGCTAAAAAATGTCAGTTGTTGTTGTTGTTGATGGGCCTGTTGTGGCTTAAGCTCCCAAAATAATGCACAAGGGTAGAAGACACTTGGTTAATTTATTGTCTGCAGTGAGGTAGTTGTCATGGGACAGCGTTGATAGTGCCAATAGTTTTTCTTGAGTGAGTGTGAGTTTTGGTTGGTATTAAGTACATCCTGAGTGCACTTGGAGGATCTGTATCAAGTGGGAGTGAGAACTGTTGGTCAAGTTTCACTCGTTTTGTGATTGTGAAAGCTAAACCAGAAGGTGTATCTCTGTACAGCTTTGTAGTGTTTGAGTTTCTACCCTGTAGAGTGCAGATGGGTTGTTGGTTTTTGCTTGCATTATTTTGCATTAGAGGTGGTGTGGGAGCGATTGTGTGAGAGACAATTGCAAAGCGACTGCAGTTGCTGAAAGAAATGAGTGTGACGTCATTGTGTGGGGCGCGGGTATAGGGTGGTTGTTATGAAGCTGCGCTGGTATTGGTGGACAGAGCCGCATTGCTATTGGTTGAGAACATTGTGAGAAAAGGATTGTCAGATTGAAATTACTACCTGCTTCAATTGAAAGTCATTGTGATTAAGTGAATTTGATTAAAAATGAAAGGCCAGATGTACAACCACTATGGATTGCGACTCTCAATTTGCAAATTTTAGCGATTCACAAATTGCGAGTCATAGGTGGTCATTACAACCTCAGCGGTCTTTTTACAAGACCGCCGAGGGACCGCCGTGCAGAAGACCGCCAGTGCAGGCGGTTTTCTGCTCGGCGCATTATGACCGCTGGCAGCCCTCTGTCCTTTTCTGGACGGAGAGCCGCCAGCAGCGATACTGGCGGATGGCGGGGAAGTGGAGGTAGCTCCACCTCCACCGCCCGTCAACAGAACAACGCCCACCGAATCACGTCCTGTGATTCGGCGTGGCGGTGTTCTGTTGACGGGGTGCTGGCGGCGGAGCTGCCCCCATGGATCCCATCCCCTCCCGGAGGATCAACGGACCAGGTAAGTTGATCGTCCGTTAGGGGAGGGTGGGTGGGGGGGGTGTTGTGTGATGTGTGGGTGCATGGGGGTGTGCGTGTGTGTATGTAGAGGGGGTGTGTGAGTGCGTGTATGCATGCGGGGGTGTTGTGTGTTTGGAAATGAGTGCATGTCTGTATGTATGTATGTCTGTATGGATGTGTGCGTGTATGTCTGAATGTGGGTGTGTGCGTATGACTGTGTGTGTGGCTGTTGGCATGTATGTTGGTGTGTGTGCAGGTATGTGTGTTGGTGGTGCCTGTGTGCGTGTTGGGTGTGAATGTGTAATGTAATGTTGGGGTAGGGGTGGGGAGGGGGGTCCTGCCACCTTTGGGGGTGGCAGGGGTGGTGGGGGGTGTAGGGGAAGGACTCAGGGTGGGGGTGGGGGGTGGGGAAGACCCCTATCAGTGCCAGGGAAGGAATTCCCTGGCACTGATAGTGCTCACGGCCATGGATTTCATGGCGGTTCCTAACCCCATGAAATCCATGGCGGTCAGCCGGGTCATGATACCGCCGGCTTTATTGTGACGACCCCCGGGCTGGAGACCCTGGTCTCCAGCCCAGCGGTCGTCTCCGCCCTGGCGGTCGGTTCAGAGAAGTGCGGATAACCATGGCGGTAACCGCCATGGTCATAATTCCAAAATGTTTAACGCCAGCCTGTTGGCGGTAAGACCGCTGCTTCTCCGCCAACCGCCAGGGTTGTAATGAGGGCCATAATCCCTAGTGTCTTCAACACTGTTTGTAAATTATGAGTCACAGTCGCCAATGTACAACAGTGTCTTCAACACTTTGCTATTCACAGATGGGTCACAAGGGACCTGCCTCATCAATATTCATGAGAGAGGTCACAATTTGCGACCAACTGTAAATGGTTACAATCACAGGGATAGTGGCCTGCCTGGGTCAGCAGACCACCATGTCTGTGATTGCTTTTTAAACAAGCACTTTTTTGTAATGCAACCCATTTTCCTTAAAGGAAAACAGGATACATTACAAAAGAAATGAAAAAAATGTTGGCACCCCCATTCACAAAGTGGAAGGGGTCCCTTGGGGACCCTTTCCCATTTGCGAATGAGTTACCACCAATTTGAAATTGGTGGTAACTGCACTTGTTTTGTGACTGCATTCCCAGTCACAAAACAATCATACATCCACCAGCGACTCACTATTAGGTAGGGATGCCCTTGGCACGCCCCTTCCTATTAGTGAGTCGAAAACCCTATTTTGCAAGCTGGTAACTGGTCACCAACTTGCAAAACAGGGTTGGTACATGGTACAAGGCAATTTAGCAGTCGCAAACACAAACAGTTCTCTACCTCTTTAAAGATTGTATTAAGAGGAAATTTGTTTATTCCATTTAGAGAGGGCATAGAAGCCCACCTGAAGGAACTCCGGGTCATTATGTGTTATCTGTTAAAAGATTTCATGCATGTTTGTGGCTTGAACAATGGTGCAAAATTACTGAAAAAGAGGGAGCTTTAGCATTTCCCCATTACAGAACTTTTAATCTGTGAACTTTAGAGAATTTGAGACTAAAATTGTATGAGATGAAACCGCCTCTAAGACCGGTACAGTTTGAAGTCCTTATTATTTGGGAAATCACAGCGCAAGAGAAAATGGCAAATAAATATGAGAACAGAATGCAGAAAGCTATTAAGACACTTGCAGATGCTAAATGGGATGCGGAGCAGAAAATGTGGAGATCAGAGATACTTGAGGGAGTCAGAATGTATCCGGCTATTTCAACTGAAGATGGTAAAAGCGCTAAACCTAAGACTAGGAAAAAGACAGCAAAGGCAGAACAGAGAACTGAAGCTCAGATTAAAAAGACAGTGACGTATGAGAGTGATTCAGATGATGAGTTTATATATCAGCTCTTGATGAATTGTCTGCCTCTGTATCATTCAGTTGAGACAGGAGCAAAATGTAATGCAGCACAAAACTTAACCCCAAATGTGCCAACTGCCCTGGTTGCACAGACCTCCAAACCAAACAGTGTCAAGTTTGCCTGCAAATTCAGTGACACAAATTCCTGACATTAATCATCGAGTTCAGAGTGGTAACACAATTCACCCCATACCAAGTCCAGTTGTGAATCAGGTTGTGCAAAATTCTAATGTGAACCAGACAATGCTGTCACCTTATGTGAATCTCCCAGTACAAAATTGTATTCCAAATTAGCCTGTGCCAATTTTTAGTCCAGTTCAGTCAATGCCAAATGTCACCCCTGTTCAAACAGGACAAACTTTCAGTATTGTCTTAACAGGACAGAGTGTAGGAATGATAGTCCCTCAGAATCAAATAAAGCATATGGGTCCCGATTCAATACCAGTTTCCATGACTATAGGTCCTGTTGTCCCTTTGTACGCTCCAGAGACATCTGAAAGCAATGCCCACTCAATAAATGTTCTGACAGTTCCTGATACACCAGTTACATCACCTTGGATATCACCAATTGGTATGCAAAGATCCGTATATTCTAACATGTCAGAGATGGAGAGGACATTTTCTCTTGTTCCATCAATCTCTACACAAATTGCAGACCCAAACCTAGCGTCAAGTCAGACAAGATTTACTCCTGTTGCAAGGTTTCCTCAGGGAGACCCACCTTATTTTATGTCCAGACCTGATTTGATCCCAAATGTACATTGCAGCACTCCACAAGGAGGAGTACCCTTTAACACACCAGAGAACATGTCTAACTCTAGTACCCCAAGTCAGCAGAGTGTAAGACAGTTAAGACCAGAAGTACCACAGAATAATATCAGTTTGCGAGGGTTTCACAGCACAACAGCTGACCGAGTGGTTAAATAACTTGAGTCCTGAAGGTGTGACAGGTGTAATGAATTGCAATATGGGAACAGAAGAGACTCCAGAGAGAGATAGATCACTCATGTGCCCAGATTGAAATTGGAATTAAATTAAATGATTTTAGGAACATTATACAGAGCACAATTGGAAACGTACACAGAAGATGAACTGTGGTTTGTGTGCAAAGACATTACTCAATGTGCAGGACAGGCTTATGAGAGATCAGCTGAAGTCGCAGAGAAATATGATGTGGCTATGGAGAAATCAAAACATCTAAAGAGAAGTTATGTATTGGAGTTTGCACAAAGGACATAGTCAACATGAGATCTCCTGGATTGAAAATGCATATTAAAGAATTGTTAATATACATACAGAAATGGGTAACTATAAATAAGTGAGAAGGCAAATGGGTGAAGAAACAAGATCAGAAGCAAGCAAAGCCAAATGTGTCTCCAGCAGAAGCAAATCAAGCCGGAGACAATGTAAAAATGTTACCCATGAGAGAAATACCAGGTGGTGGTTATGTTCATGTACCCTGGAGAAGGGGTTATATTTTATCATTCACAAATCATCATCTGAGATTAAGAGAGAAACCAGTGGAGTGATACAAGCAGAAAGAAAGATTTGTGATACTTTCAAAATGTCTGTGGGATGATTTGAACATGTTGTTTGACATTGTGGTCCGATTGATTTGTAGAGTGAATGCAAAGTGAATGTTGATTGGCCTGATTGTGTTACAGGTGCTACATCTGAAGAGGTGATGAAAAAGTATTACAAGGTGATTCAATTTCTGAAAAACAAAGTGTCCCTGAAAGAAACTGATCGGCTGAAAATTGACAGCACAGCTTGGGAGTCAAAGCAGTCGATTCATGCTTACTATGAAAGACTGCTGCAAGCATTCAAACAGCATAGTGGTACAGAAACTAAAGAAGCTAAAGATATGGGTAATTTTGTGTTCAGATTTGTGTACGGATTGAAGCAAGACATAAGGGAGATGAATCAGCAGCACTTGATTGAATGTGATCCCAGGACAGCAGATGAACATACTGCGAGCAACTGGTTGTTCCCCAATAGAATCTGAATCAAATCGCAAATGAAAAGGTGAATCAGGTAGCATCACAGTTTCCCCTGATGGAGTGAAGAGGAATTTTCAAAAATTCTTCAAGCTGACAGCTCAGATGTTGAGGATTATATGTCAGCTGCACCCATAGAAGTAGATCAACATGGTCCCTATGTAAATGCAAATGTTATGGGTCATGATGTATCATTTTTGGTTGACATAGGAGCTACACGTTCCACTGTCAGAACAGCAGAAGTGCCAATTTTGCCAATTTCAGGAAAGAGAATTCAGGATGTAGGAATCGCAAATAAACAGTTAACCAAAGCTTTAAAATAATCTGTCCCTGTAAAAATAGGTTCACTTGACGATGAGCACCAATTTATGGTTGTGATTCAAGTCCGGTAAATTTACTGGGTTGCAACCTACTATGTAAGCAGAACTGTTCAATTAGTTGTACACCCTAAGGAATTGAAATTCAAATAAATGAGGAAGAAGTGCCCTGTAAAATTGTGAAGCAGTATCTTAGTATCACACTGTACCCAATGCTAACATGTAATGATTTGCCCGAAGACTTAAAAGATGCAGCGACACCTAAGGTTTTGGATTTTTCAGAAAAGATAATAGGACTCATCAAAGGAGTTGAGCCCATTAAAATAACAGTAGAGCCAAATGCAGTGTATCCCAAAACACCCCTATGTGATATGATACCTTAGACAATTGCTGGAATTGCTCCCATGATTAATAGTCTAATTGAACAATGTATCTTGAAAGAGATTATGGGAAGTCATGTAACTCTCCCTTTCTAGGACTGCGGAAGCCCAATGGAAAGTGCTGCATAGTTCAAGATCTGAGAAAAGTGAACAAGATTGTCGTGCCATGTTGTCCCATGGTACTGACTACTGCAGTGATTCTATTTCAAATTCCCTGTGAATAAGAATGGTTTACAGTAATTGATTTACACCAGGTATTCTTTTCCATACCATTGCATGAGAAAGGTCAATTCCTTATCGCATTCAAATTCGGCAGTCGTATTTTGGCATAGTGCCAAACTCCACAAGGGTATACAGAGTCACCATCTGTTTTCAACCAGATCATGAAAAAGAATCTGGAGCCCCTTAAGATGCCCTAGTACTCAGCCTAAGCCTCAGTGCAGTACATAGATGATCTCCTTGATGCATCAAACACCTGAAAAGCATGCAGGAAAGATAATAGCTCTCTTGAATCATTTATGAGAAAATGGACATAAGGTTTCCCCAGCAAAATTACAGTATTGCTAGAAGGAAGTCCTGAATTTAGGTCACCACATTGAGAAAGGTGTGGGGAAGGTATCACAAGAACGAATCTCAGCAGTAATGCAAGTGAATCCACCTGTCACACAAAACGAAGTCTGAATTTTTGGGGGAATTGTTGGATACTTAAACCAGGGGATTCCAAACTTTTCCCTTTTGGCCAAAGCTTAACAGAGACTGACATACAAAGGATGTGTCTGATTCGGTACTACTGGATGACAACTGCATGCGTGCCTTCACAGAGTTGGGAGAAAGCCTATGCTGAGCTCCAGCTCTGGGAATGCCTAATTATAACAAATGTTTTTCTTTGTTATGCTGTGATAAGGATGGATGTGATCTCTCAGTTTTGACACAGCTGCATGGAAATGCAAACAAGCATGTTGCTTATTTTTCTACCACTCTTGATCCTGTGGCTTCAGTGCTGCCTGGTTGTTTAAAGGCAGTTGCTGCCCTTAGCATCAGCATAGAACAGCATAGTATGAGAACGCATTGTTATGGGTCATTCCCTGAACATTTTTATTCCCCATTCAATGGAAATTCTGTTAACCCCTACTAAGACCCAATACCTTACAAGTTTCCGGTTAACCCAATATGAGCAACTTATACTTTTGTCTCCTAATGCTAATCTCAAACAGAGTATCAGTTTTGAATCCTGATATGTTATTGCCAAATCCTGTTGAAAATGTTGATGACCACGAGGATGAGGTTGAACATGATTGTCTCGACATGACTGAATTGTGCACCAAGCCAAGACCTGACATTCATTATGTCCCCTTAAATGAAAATGACTATGTCAGGATTGTTGATGGCTCCACTTTAAGAGACAAAGAAGGAAACCTGAGAGGTGGTTACGCTGTTGGCACAGTCTCGGGTGTGATAGAAGCCCCCTGGCTTCAAAGAGTCTTTTCTGCCCAAGTAGCTAAATTGGTCACTCTTACCAGAGCATGCTGTGGTTCTGAACAGCTGAGATTTACCATCTTT
Source organism: Pleurodeles waltl (assembly GCF_031143425.1). Lineage (NCBI taxonomy): Eukaryota > Metazoa > Chordata > Amphibia > Caudata > Salamandridae > Pleurodeles > Pleurodeles waltl. The sequence goes on from NC_090443.1 coordinate 107,928,947, forward strand.
ACTGATAGTCAGTATGGTTTTGGTGTAATTCATGATTGCAGATAGTTATGGTCCCACAGAGGGTTTATGACCTCCACTGGATCCCCTAAAAGGAAGATGATAAGATGTACAATCTGTTGAATGCATTATAGCTGCCTGCAAAAATTGCTGTTGTCAAATGTGCAGCCACAAAATATCTACAGAATAAGTAACCTTAGGTAATACATATGCTGATGAAGTGGTGAGATACTGCGCCCTCAGTTGTACCTCCTTTAATGGAGAATGGAGTAATGAAACAAGTGATAAGACAAGTCATAATTTACTGTTAACCACTATTGACACATGGGAAGAAGTTAAGAGCGTGCAGGAAGAAGTGACGAAGAAGAACAGCAGAGTTGGGTTAGAGCAGGATGTGTCAAAAGAAATTAGTAAGATGTTTGGGTTTCAAGTGATTGAAGAGCAGTGCTACCAAATAGCTTGTTGTCACCTATAGCTAGACACTATCATGGACAGGGACATGTAGGAAGGGATGCATTAATTAGAACTTTCAAACAGACATGGTTTAACCCCAGGTTCATAGTGACTGTAGAAGCCATGTGCCACCGACGAGTCACATGCCAGCAGATGAATGTAGGAAAATGCACATTTGTTATACTGAGTCATACAGGTAGGCCAGGAGGACTGTTCAAAATAATCCAGCTGGATTTCATAAAGCTGCCCAGGTGCAATGGACTGAGATATGTCTTAGTCATTGTTTGCATTTTTTCACGTTGGGTTGAAGCCTACCAAACCAGGAGAAATAGTAGTCTCACAGTAGCAAAGTTGTCAGTTCGTAAATTGATACTGTGATTCGGTGTTCCAACTTCTGTAGAGTCAGATTGAGGAACTAATTTCAACAGTAAGGTCCTGAAATTGTTGTGTGCTGCATTACAAGTTGAGCAAACATTGCACTGCAGCCCCAGACCTGAGGTGTGAGGACTTGTAGAGCAGATTAATGGAACTCTGAAGTACAGAATGACTAAAGTATGTGCATCCACCACTTTAAAATGGCCTGACGAATTGCCTCTTGTCTTGATGAGTATGCGCAGTACACCTGACACAAAGACTGTGTTGTCCCCTCATGAAATTATTATGGGGAGAGCCAGGAGATTGCCATCAGGTCCTGCAAATGCGCTTGTGAACATTACAGATGACTTGGTGCTGGATTATTTCAAAAGAATGGCTGATGTGGTTCATTCTTTGTCGCATCAGGTTAGAGAAGTTACACCACAACTGCAGCAGGAGCTTTGCCATGACCTATATCCCGGCAACTGCATCATGGTGAAAAAGCATATGAGGAAAACGTGCTTGGAACCATGTTGGAAAGGCCCTCATCAGGTGGTTTAACCACAACAGCTGTGAAGTGTGCTGGTCTCCCGAACTGGGGACATGTGAGTCATACTCGTAAAATTTCAGATCCCCTTGGTGATACAGCACCTGTTCCAGAAGGGTCGATTACAGTGAGTGAGGGGGATTAGATTAGCCAAGCTGTTGGGAGTGGACAAGTGACTGCTACAGTACAAGCTCGGCCTGACGGGGTTATGAGCGAGTTCACAATAGTGGATGGTACAGAAGGGTCGAGACAGAATCAACTGACTTGTGCTAGTTCGGATACTGACGAAGGACCAGTTAGAGCTGAACTAGGAGACAACTGACCTAAAAAGCACTCAGTGCTAGCTGTACAAGTGCCTCCGAATATTGCTGAGGAGACTGAAGAGTCAGAGTGACAGTGATGCTGAGGGTCGAGTAAACAGAAGATCAAAGAGAAAGAGATTGCCAAGTCAAAGATACTCAGCACCTGAAAGGACATATTTTGTTGCCAATGTCTGGGAGAAGGAATTTGCAACCTTTCGAATCCAGTTCAACATTGCTGAGTTGGAAATTGCGGTGGAGCTGAACTTTGAAATGTCATTGCTGCTTGATGAATAAAGACATTATGGCCCTCATTACGACCCTGGCGGTCGGTGATAAAGTAACAGTAATACTGCCAACAGGCTGGCGGTAAGTACCACCAAATTATGACAATGGCAGTGATATCTCCGATCGATAGCCAATGTACCACACCAAACGCCAGGGCGGAAACAACAGTCACCACGGCGGTAGCTGCCTACAGCCAGGCGGAAGACAAAATTCCGCCCATCAAATTATGACATGGCAATCCGCCACCTTTTCCGGGGTGGTACCAACGCCATCAAAAGCCTGCCGGAAACACATCACAGAAGTGAAAGGACTCACCATTGGAGACACAGGGGAGAACCACGCTGCCATGGAACTCGAACTGCAAGTTTTCCCGATGATCTTCTACGTCATGCTCCACCTGGAACACCACCGCCGCCGAAGACGACGACGACCGTGAGTACAGCCGCCTAGCACACTGGGGGGGGGAACGAGAGTGACACGCACAACACACATCCCCCACACACACACCATACACACAACCAGCTACACACGAAAACAATTTATCCCCATAAATCGGCTGAATAATGCAAGGACAACAGGAATTGACCAAAGTGATTATAATCAGTTCAACATCCAAATTAATAAATCGATTTGGCAATGCAACAGATATGTACAAATGTACAAAAAAGTCCTTAGTTCACAGGGGCCACATGGACACAGGGCAAGGTCCAAGGCCCCACTTGTTCCCTGCAACAATACAGAGAGAACACTGCAGGGGCATCAGTTGGCAAATAGGTAGACACCTCAGTGGGACACCTCAGCCAGATGTGGAAACAAGACCACTGGTTCTGGAGGGGGCAACATGCCCTGTGCTTGGTCCTGGGGAGTGCAAGGCCACAGTCTCTGGAGTGGGTGACTTGCCCTTCTGGTTCTGGAGGGGGCAACATGCCCTGAGCTTGGTCCTGGGGAGTGCAAGGCCACAGTCTCTCGAGTGGGTGAAGGTTCTGGAGGGGGCAACATGCCCTGTGCTTGGTCCTGGGGAGTGCAAGGCCACAATGTCTCGAGTGGGTGACTTGCCCACTGGTTCGGAAGGGGGCAACCTCCCTGTCCTTGGTCCTGGAGAGTGCAAGCCACAGTCTCTGGAGTGGGTGACTTGCCCACTGGTTCTGGAGGGGGCAACATGCCCTGTGCTTGGTCCTGGGGAGTGCAAGGCCACAGTCTCCCCCAGGCCAAGCACAGGTCATGGGGAGTGCAAGGTCACAGTCTCTTGAGTGGGTGACTCCCCCACTGGTTCTGGAGGGGGCAACATGCCCTGTGCTTGGCCTGGGGAGTGTAAGGCCACAGTCTCTGGAGTGGGTGACTCCCCCACTGGTTCTGGAGGGGGCAACATGCCCTGTGCTTGGTCCTGGGGAGTGCAAGGCCACAGTCTCTCGAGTGGGTGACTTGCCCACTGGTTCTGGAGGAGACAACATACCCTGTGCTTGGTCCTGGGGAGTGCAAGGCCACAGTCCCTCGAGTGGGTGACTTGCCCACTGGTTATGGAGGGGGCAACATGCCATGTGCTTGGTCCTGGGAAGTGCAAGGCCACAGTCTCTCGAGTGGGTGACTTGCCCACTGGTTTTGGAGGGGACAGGCTGCACAGCAGCCCATGGAGGCTGGATCATATGGCGTCCACTGGCGGTGATTGCTGCATTGTGGTGGTGGTGGCAATGGGAGGCTCCTGCTCAGCCCCTGCACCCTCAGTTGGCTGCACTGTGGTGGTGGTGGTAGTGGGAGGCTCCTGCTCAGCCCCTACACCCTCCGATGTTTGCACTGTGGTGGTAGTGGGAAGTTCCTGCTCAGCCCCTGCACCCTCTGATGGCTGCACTGTGGTGGTGGTGGTAGTGGGAAGCTCCTGCTCAGCCCCTGCACCTTCCTATGGTTGCACTGTGGTGGTAGTGGGAGGCTCTTGCTCAGCCCCTGCACTCACTGATGGCAGCACAACCACGGCTGGCGGTGGGGGCTCGGTGACAGCTGCTGGTGCAGGCTCCTTCCCCTTTTTCCTGGCTAGTGCAGGCTCCTTCCCCTTTCTGCTGGCTGGTGCAGGCTCCTTCCCCTTCAGTATTTGTGGCCTGGAATCATTTGCGCCACAAGTAGGTGCTGATGGAACTGGGCCTGTGGACTGTTTGGCTGAGGTGCTTGGCTGGCTTCTTGATACCCTGCCCATACACGCAGGATGAGGAGGGAGGGGTAGGGAAGAGGTCAATGGTGGAAAGGAAAAGCTTTTTAGGGACACTGGGGCGGGTAGAAGGAGAAGAAATGGGAGTGGAGGACGAGGGAGTGGTTGTTGTAGATGTTTAAAAGTCTGCTGGATTTGGGTGCAGGTGCATGGGTTTTATGCTGTTGAGAGGTGGATGGTTGTTGAGTGTCTGAGTGCTTGCGTTTGTGTACTTTAGAAGGGGGGGACAGACACGGTGGGAGAGGACACAAGGGAGGTGTGCATGGATGTTGTGGAGGTGTCTGCCAGTGAGGTGTGTGTTCTGCTTGGTGTGGTGATGATGCAGGTAGTGGATGATGATGTAGTGCATGCAGGTATGAGTGTGGACGTAACTGGGTGGGACGTGGAGGAGGAGGAGGAGAGGGAGACAGTGGAAATAGTGGATGTTGTTGTGTCTGCAACTGAATGGTGTTTGTATGAGTGCCTGTGGGATGAAGTGTGGTTCTTGTGCTTGCCTGTGACACTTTTGGGTGTTGTCCTGTGCGCCTGCTCATCTGGATGTATGCTTGGGATGGGTTGGCGTTGAGGAGAATGGGACTGAGAAGTGGTAGTTGAAGGTGAGACAGTTAAAACAGGGACAATGGCTGCCATCAGAGAAGAGGCCAGAGCCTGGATCGATCTCTGTTGGGCCGCCAATCAACTGTGAATGCCCTTCAGGTATGCATTCGATTGCTGCATCTGGGCTGCCAGCCCCTTGATGGCATTCATAATGGTTGACTGCCCTACAGAGATGGATCCCAGGAGGTCAATAGCCTCCTCACTCAGGGCAGCAGGGCTCACTGGGGCAGGGCCTGAGGTGCCTTGGGTGAAGGAGATGCCCACCATCCTGGGTGAGCGGGCAAAGGCAACATGCTGAGCGGCTGCTGGGAGGGCGGTGCTGGTACGGGGGGTGGTGGCTGTACCTGTAGCTGGGGTGGTCACAGAGGTGTCCGCCACCACCAGGGAACTCCCATCAGAGGAGGTATCTGAGTCTGTATTGTCCCCTCCAGTCTCTGCCGTGGTGCTCCCCTCGCCCTCCGTCCCACTGGTGCCCTCAGCGTCAGTGGACTCTGCCTCCAGGGTCCTGTGGGATGCAGTTCCCTCCATCACCGGTGCCTCTGCTCCTCTGCCAGGTGATGCACATAAGGACATGATGACACAACAAGAAAGGGAGAGAGAGAGACAAAGGATACACTGGGTCAATGACTGCACCAACACCATCGTTGGCACACACAGCACCCTCACACACAGGGTACAGGCCTACTCACTATGCATTGCACCACCAGTGATATTGCTAGCCACCAAGGCATGAGGAGGTACACACACCGCTAACTGCAGCACACCTGGGACCCACGCAGCCCTGACCAGTAGTGGATGCTAACAAGCTAGGTAGGCAGTATTTCCCCTTCAGGCCCTTAGCCACCAGAGGACCTACGCTGCTTTGTCTGGCCTGGCCTAAGGGCACCCACTGATACACAACCACCACCCAGATACCACCCCTACTGCCGTTTCCTTCAATGATACCCACTGTACTCACCCCCTTATGGCTGCTGTGTTGCCCTCAGGCGCCCATCAGGCTCTGAATAGGCCACCTCCAGTATGCGGGCCATAAGGGGGGTCAGGGTTCGACGGGCACCCCTTCCTCGTTGGGAGGCCATCCCCAGCTGGGCCTCCGCAGTCTTCCGTACCCAGCGTCTCAGGTCCTCCCATCGTTTGCGACAGTGGGTGCTCCCCCGGCCATAGACCCCCAGATTCTGCACCTCCTTGGCGATGGCACGCCATATACCTATTGCAGCGCCAAATACACCCGACGTCGTCTAACACCATGGATGATACAGTGGTGGCTGCTACAGATCCTGATCAATCTCTTCTGGCAACTATTCAGCAACAGGCTCAGGAACTGCAACAATTACGCAATGAGAATGCTGCTTTACGACAGGCTTTGGCTTTCCGCAGTGCAGATGTTCCGGCCGTCTCCACCTCTACTCCTCGTTTTTCCGGTGAACCAACTAAACTGCGAGAGTTCCTCGATGCATTAACTGTGTATTTCGCCTTCCGACCTACCCAATTCTCCCACGACAAGACAAAGGTGGGATATCTTATCAGTGCGTTATCCGGTCCTGCCTTGGCCTGGGCAACCCCGATGGTATCATCCAATGACCCAGTATTGTCGGACTATTCCGCCTTCGTGCATCGGTTTAAACCGATGTTTAGTTGTCCAGGAGTGGAGGCCTCTGCGGAAGAAGCCTTATGTGACATCCAACAAGGCTCACAAGATATCCTCCAATATATTATTCGCTTTCGACAGCTAGCGGCTGAGACCACCTGGGTGGAACACACTCTGGTGACTTTATTCCGTAGAGGACTTAAAGAAGAGATTTAAGATGAGTTAGTACACTCCACCCGAGTTGAAGATCTTCGTGGTCTGATGGATCATGCTCTTTCCATTGAATACCGTCTCCAAGAACGATGTATGGAGAAGAGAAAGAGTAGAGGATCTTCTCAGCCAAGCACTTCACGAGTCTTTATGCATCGTCCTGAGGAACCTCGTCCTCCCGCCAGAGATACAGAAGGTGAACCTATGCAGGTGGATACCACGCGAGGTCCACTTTCTGTTCGCGAGCGGGAAGACAGACGTAAGAAAGGATTGTGGTGCTGCCGGCCGCATGCTTCGTACCTGCCCCGTTCGTCCTCAAAGGCCATTGGGAAACGCCACTTCCCGTCCTCTGTAAGAAGGGAGGGGACAGGATCATCTGCTATACCTTCCATCAGCTCATTCAAGGACAATGCCACAACTTTGTTTATGTTACCTGTGACGTTATAGTTACCGGACGGCAGTCAAGAAAAAACTATGGCTTTACTTGATTGTGGTGCTAGTGGCATATATATGGATAAGACTTGGGCCACGACTCAACAAGAACCAACATGACCCAAGGAAATCCCAGAACAAGTGCACACAGTGGATGGGTCCTTAATATCCTCTGCTCCAGTTGATATTACCACTCTGACACTAAGTTTACAATTTGGAAACCACCAAGAACACATCTCATTTGATCTCATACTGGTCACCCAAGAGGTTGATGCCTACTGAAATTACTACCGGATGTTCCATCAATACAGTCCAAGGAGTCCCTGATCACTATCTAGAATTTCAAGATGTGTTCCAAAAACCATCCAGACATGTGTTACCCCCACATCGAGATTACGATTGTGCTATTCCCTTGGAACCTGGAACTATCGTTCCCTTTGGGAGGATGTATTCACTCACGGAACCTGAAAGGAAAGTTCTAAAGGAGTATCTGGAAGAAAACTTACATAGCGGTCTTATTGTACCATCGTCCTCTCCGGCAGGAGTTCCCCTCTTTTTTGTACCCAAGAAGACGAAGGATCTTCGTCCCTGCCTGGATTTTCAAGGTCTAAATAAGATAACTATAAAAGACCGTTATCCTTTGCCCCTCATCAAGGATATATTAGAGGCAGTCAGAGGGGCTCAACGATTTACCAAACTGGATCTTCGTGGAGCCTACCACCTTTTGCGTATTAAAGAAGGAGACGAGTGGAAGACTGCTTTCCGGACCCCATTTGGTCATTATAAGTACAGAGTTATGCCTTTTGGTCTCACTAATGCCCCCTCCATTTTCCAAAGATTTATGGACTCTGTGTTCTCTGATCTTTTGAACCATACGGTCGTCATCTACTTAGACGATATCCTTATTTATTCTAGACGTCCTGAACTTCATTCCTCTCACGTGAAACAAGTCCTCCAAAGACACCGGGAACATCAACTGTCATGTAAACCAGAAAAGTGTGAGTTTGACAAGACCGAAGTCAAATATTTGGGATATCACCTTAGTCCCACTGGAATAGCTATGGACCAGGAAAAGGTACAAGCCATCCTAGACTGGCCTTCTCCTTCCTCTATTAAGGAAATGCAATGTTTTCTAGGATTGGCTAATTTTTATTGGCAGTTTATTTTAGACTTTGCAGAACAAACCAGCCACATAACTCAAACATTAAAAAGGAGAATTTAAAGAAAGGCTTTGTCTGGACTAGGGTGGTGAAATAGCTTTTCAGAGTCTAAAAAAGGCCTTCACTCAAGCACCGATATTGAGACACCCAGATACCAACAAACAATTTATTGTTGTTACTGATGCTTTGAAAGAGCCATCTGAGCTGCCTTACTCCAACCACAAGAAAATGACGGTCTTGAACATCCTGTTTTCTATTTGTCCCATGTACTCTCTGCGTCGGAAACAACATTACTCAGTACTAGAAAGGGAGTTGTTAGCTCTGAAAACAGCCTACGTAGAGTGGAGACAGTTTCTTATGGGTTCCAAAGAGCCCTTCGAGGTGAGAACAGACCATCGTAATCTACAATGTTTACGTAATTTTTTATGCCAGAACAGTTGTCAGGCTCGTTGGGCCTTTTTCTTCAGTCAGTATGACTTTTACGTCACCTATATTCCTGGATCTCAAAACATTCTGGCTGATGCCCTGTCACGTTGTTATCCAGATTGTACTCCTACCCCATCACAGTATCTACTTGAGCCTAGTAAAATCATCGGAGTAGCTCAGTCTTTCCTGGATGAGGTACAAATGGAATATTCCAACCTGTCTGATCAAGAATTAAAGAAACTAAACCCCCTAATATGTAAACTGCAAGGGTATTATTATTATAAGAAACTGTTGTTCCTCCCTACTAATCGAGTTAGAGAAAAGGCACTACGAATGTGCCATGATTCGCCGGTTGCTGGTCATAGAGGCATCAAGGCCACACAAGAACTACTATCGCAATCCTTCTGGTGGCCTACCTGGAAATCGGATGTCGAAAGATACGTTCAGGCTTGTCCCATATGTGCTCAAGTAAAGATTCCCCTCACCAGACCTGCAGGATTACTACAACCATTACCTGTTCCACCAGCTCCCTGGCACACCATTTCTACTGATTTCATGTGTTCACTCCCTCCATCAGCAGGAAACCGGGTTATTATGGTCACCATAGATTCCTTTACTAAGATGGCTCACTTCACTGCCCTGAAAAAATTACCTACTTCCCAAGAACTAAGTCAGATATTTATCCATCATATTTTCTGTCTCCATGGACTTCCACACAGTATTGTATCTGACAGGGGACCTCAGTACATCGCCCGGTTTTGGAAACATTTTTGTAAGACACTGAATATCAATATAGCACTATCATCGGGTTTCCATCCTCAAACCAATGGACAGACTGAGCGTCTCAACCAAGGATTGGAGCAGTACCTTCGCTGCTTTTGTAATTCTACCCAGAGCAACTGGAACACTTACCTTCCTATCGCTGAATTCTCTTACAATAACACTGTCCATAGTGCCTCCAAGGTCACTCCTTTTTTCTGTTCTTATGGCTGTCATCCTACCTCTTTTCCTACTACTCCTCAGTCTACCTCTTCTCTGCCTGCTGTTACTTCATTTTCCAGACGACTTTTACAGATCCATAGATTGATTCGATCTAACTTGTTGAACACCAAGAGATACATGAAGAGAATAGCAGACAAGAAACATAGTGATGCTCCAGAATATCACCTTCAAGATAAAGGGGGTCATTCTGACCCCGGCGGTCTAAGACCGCCGGGGCCAGGGTCGGCGGGAGCACCGCCGACAGGCCGGCGGTGCCCCGCAGGGCATTCTGACCGCGGCGGTAAAGCCGCGGTCAGACCGGCAACACTGGCGGTCTCCCGCCAGTGTACCGCCGCCCTTCGGAATCCTCCAAGGCGGCGCAGCTAGCTGCGCCGCCGAGGGGATTCCGACCCCCCCTACCGCCATCCAGTTCCCGGCGGTCCGCCCGCCGGGAACCGGATGGCGGTAGGGGGGGGTCGCGGGGCCCCTGGGGGCCCCTGCAGTGCCCATGCCACTGGCATGGGCACTGCAGGGGCCCCCGTAAGAGGGCTCCTACAAGTATTTCACTGTCTGCTTGGCAGACAGTGAAATACGCGACGGGTGCAACAGCACCCGTCGCACCTTCCCACTCCGCCGGCTCGATTACGAGCCGGCATCCTCGTGGGAAGGGAGTTTTTCCCTGGGCTGGCGGGCGGTCTTTTGGCGACCGCCCGCCAGCCCAGGGAAAAACTTAGAATACCCTCCGCGGTCTTTCGACCGCGGAGCGGTATTTCGGAGGGGGGAACTCTGGCGGGCGGCCTCCGCCGCCCGTCAGGGTCAGAATGACCCCCAAAGTCTGGCTTTCGTCAAAATTTTTGCCTTTACGCCTTTCTCAGAATAAGTTCACACCTCGTTACTACGGTCCTTTCCGTATCCTTCAGCTGATTAATCCTGTCACTGTCCGTCTTCACTTGCCTCGTACCTGGAGGATTCATCCGGTCTTTCATGTTTCCCAGCTCATACCCTATGTACCTGATCCTTACTCTCGTCAGTTTCCTTGTCCTCCTCTTGTGTTAGTGGATGATGTACCTGAATATGAGGTAAAAGAGATTTGTGACTCTTGTATCTTTCACAAACGTCTTCAGTATCTGATTCATTGGAAGGGTTACCCTCTCAGTGAAAGCTCTTGGGAAGATGCATCTTCTGTTCATGCACCTCTTCTGATTCGCCATTTTCACCGCTTGTTTCCGCACAAACCTGGATCTTCGGGGGGGGACCTACTGTCGGGCCGCTGCGCGTGGCACGAGCCGAACATTTGGCTTGGGCCGCGGAACGCGGTCCCAAGATGCGCCGCATCCCCAGCCTGCTCTGCACCTTCAGAGGCCCCAAATTGGGGCCTCGTTCTTCTTTAGCGCACCGCTCGCACAGGCAGGTCTGACCCCCCCACTCACCTGTTCTTTTCTTTTTCTTCTTTTTCTGGACATCTGGTTGTGCCTTCCTTTATGTTTTTTATCCCTTTCCCATATTACCCTTCTCTTCCCAGCATTCCTTGTTCCCTACTCTCTATGGCTCCTAGTCCATTCTGTTCTATGTGTTTTTTCCCTATCTAAGATGGTGTCCTTGTACTTCCTGTTGGTCGCTTCCTGTTTGTTGGTATTTAAGGGCTGTGATTCTTTCTCTCCTTGCGCTGAAACACTTTCTGTTTGGATGGTGTTTTCGCTCCTATTTCCTTGTCTTCCTGTGCTGGTTCTCGTTGGTTCCAGTGTATTTTCCTATATTTTGCTCCTGCTGTTACCTGTTCATTTTGTTCCTGTTGCAGGAACCTATCTTTTGGAGGTTTTTTCCCCTTTTTAGTTTTTTTTTCCCTCTGGCACTACTTCTGAGGGACACGCCCTGCTCTTGGCGTATCCATTGCCTGCAGCACCGTGGCTACCAGAAAGAGTCGCCCCTACCTGGGCCAAGGCCGAACATTCAAGAATAAGATCCACGCCACTCGTTCTGCGGACTCCAGGTCAAAACAGCACGTAAGTCGTGACAATACCCTTCTTTTGATGGGCGCTGACCTGCAGAGGCAATACAGACAGCAGAACACCATTAGATAAACAGTTCAGCCAGCTATACAAATGGCCCACCATACCCGTTTCCAGCACTATTGGCACACAAATAGCCCAGCAATCAATGTGTTTTCCCAGACAAGAGGACATCCCTCTCCCCTTACATGATGCCTTCACACACACCTCCATACATGCATGCCACATGCATCGTGCCCACAGTGTACTCACCTTTTGGTCTGGAGGCCCATACAGCAGTCCGTACTGGGGTAGGACCCCATCCACCAGTCCCTCCAACTCCTCCGAAGTGAAGGCTGAGGCCCTTTCCCCGGCCACATGGGCCATGGTAGGTTCCAGACACAGCAGCACATGCAGTTTAGGTCCTCTCCCATGGAAGGTCAGGAAACAAGTGAGGAATCATATAGAAAATGGCGGTCACGTCCGCGGCGGTCACCATTGGCCACTGTACCCCATAGTGCCCAATATTAACCAATGAGGAATTGCACAGTGGTTCCCGACCGCCTCCCGCCACAGCGCACAACGTCAGCGGCATTACCTCACTTCCACCTGTCCCTCCACAAAGGACAAGCGACGCCATTTCAGGGGAGGGCAGGCCTATGGAATAATGCTGCATCACAGGAGAAATAGGCACATACTGGACAAATCACACTGACCCATTACATGTTTACAGATTGCAAACTACTGTTGTGGCTCCATTGTTCAGTTTGTGACAGACTCCTCAATCTTTTGCCTCTTAGATTCCTACCGCTGTGGATGAATACAAGATGGAGTCATACTCTATGTATAGACCCCTGGTGGACGTGGCTACACTGGAGGACAGGCACATAATACTCACCTATAGACTGGACCGGGCCACAATCACAGAGCTGTGTGCTCAATTGGAGCATGACCTGATATCTGCTATCCGTCATCCGACTGGGATCCCCACTCTGTGAAAGTTCTATCAGTGCTCCATTTCCTGGCAACAGGTTCTTTCCAAGTGACAGCGGGCCTGGTAGCAGGAATGTCACAGCCAATGTTCTCAATAGTCTGCCCTGATAAAACACATGTGCAGCTACATTGCATTCCTCCAGGTTAAGGATTTGGCCACTGTAAAGGCCGAGTTTTATGCAATGGGACATATCCCCGATATAATTGGGGCGATTGACGGAACACATATTGCATTTTTGCCCCCCGCCAGAATGAACAGGTGTTCAGGAATCATAAGAGTTTCCACTCTATGAATGTGCAGATGGTGTGCCTGGCGGACCAGTACATCTCCCACACCAATGCTAAGTATCCTGGGTCGGTGCATGATGCCTTTGTTCTGAGGAATAGCAGCATCCCAAAAGCGATGTCCCGACTACAGAGGCACAGGGTGTAGCTAATAGGTGAGCCTTGGTCCCCACCCATTGAATGTTAGTGTATGCCTTCAGGTGTCATCCCTATAGCATTGTGTGATGCTAAATGTTATCTCTCAATACTTGCAGGTGACTCTGGCTACCCAAACCTATTGTGGCTGCTGACCCCTGTGAGGAATGCCAGTACAGGGGCAGAGGAACGTTATAATGAGGCACATGGGCGAACCAGAAGTATCATCGAGAGGACCTTCGGCCTCCTGAAGGCCAGGTTCAGGTGCCTCCATCTGACAGGTGGATCCCTGTGTTACTCACCCGGGATGGTCTGCCAGATAGTAGTGGCATGCTGCATGTTGTAAAACCTGGCCCTCAGACAGCATGTATCCCCTCTGCAGGAGGAAGAGACTGGAGATGCCCCTGTGGCAGCAGTAGACCCTGAGGACAGTGAGTTTGAAGAGGCTGAGGATGAGGACAACAGAACATCAGTTATCCGTCAATACTTCCAATGACACACAGGTGAGACAGTGCAACTGGCCATTCCTATGACTATTGGTGTATTCGGTGTAGCTGTAGCATAATGGCATTAACTTCCTTTGCATCTCAACTTACTGTCACCTATGGCTTGTCATTTTACAGATGTTGGTGATAAAACAACTGTGTACTGGTGTGCTGACTACAGGCAGCTACAGGTCGTTATATCTATGCTCTAATAGTGTTCAGACCATTTGCACTAGGTGTGACTGTTTCCATAAATGCACATTTTCAAAACATAAAATACTAGTAGTCAAGTTGTGTTCAAGCACGTTTATTGTAGTGCTATGAAATTGAGAGAAAAGTGCAATGGAATGGGGTGATGATGAAGGAAGGTCAAGGGTATTGTTCCAGTCTGTTTGTAGCACAGGTCCAGTGTCCAAGGGGCCATAGGAAGGGGAGCAAAGCAGTTCCAAGTGGACAAGGTGACAGGGTGGGACACAAGGGGGACAATCAGGAGTCTCATTTCCTGGCAGTGGTCTTGGCAAGTGTCTCTGGCTTCTGTCTGGTTTACAGGGAATGTTTGCAGGGTGGTTCACCTTCTGCAGGGGGAGGGGTGCTGGTGGCCTGTGGGTCCTGTGGCGGGGCCTCCTGCCCACTAGCTGCAGTGGAGGTGGAGGGCTGGTCAATGAACTGGCTAGTGGTAGGGGCCCACTGATGTGCTGTTGCCTCCCTCATGATGTTGGCCATGTCTGCCAGCACCCCTGCTATGGAGATCAGGGTGGTGTTAATGGCCGGCAAGTACTCCCTGATCCCCTGATACTGTCCCTCCTGCAGCCACCTGTTCTCCTGCACGTTGTGAAGGATCTGGTCCATCATGTCCTGGGAATGTTGGTAGGCTCCCAGGATCTTAGAGAATGCCTCCTGGAGATTTGGTTCCCTGGGCCTGTCCTCCTCTTGGTGCACAGTGGTCCTCCCAGTGTCCCTGTTAGCCTATGCCTCTGTCCCCTGAACAGTGTGCCCACTGCCACTGACCCCAGTTCCCTGATTGTCTTGGCAATGAGGTGTGACCTGCTGATTGCGGTGTCCTGGGGACAGAGGTGTGGGTACGCTGGGTGGGTGCTCTGGTGTTGGATACTGATGGGGGAGGCTCTGTGGTGGACTGTGAGTGGGCTTGGGTGACCAGCTGTCCAGTTGTCCCTGATGGGCCAGGTTGTTGGTCCAAAACCTGAAGTCCAGAGTTACTTTCATCACTGGGGGCATATTCTGTTGGGGGACTGGTTTGTTGTGGCATCTCCTCTCCACTGAGATTGTCTGGGGCATCTGTGGGGATATAAGTGATGTACTATGCTTCATGTCTGTGACATATTGTACATCCCTGGCTTCCCCTCTATCGTTGCTGTTGTCCTGCCACCTTTGCTTGTGTATGGTGATGTACTGTGTGATTATTAGTTCCCCTATGCTGTGCATGCTTTGGTGATGGGTGTCCATGCAGGGCTGTCCATACATTGGTATGGCATGCAGGGTTTGGCACTGTGGTTAGTCATATGTGTAGGTGCAGTGTGTGGGATGGAGTGGAGTGATGGTAGTGAGCTTGAGGGTGTGGGATGGCATGCAGGTATGAAGGGTGATAAGTAGTAAATATTGACTTACCAGTGTCCAGTCCTCCGGCTACTCCAGCGAGTCCTCGGGATGAGGTAATGCCAAGACTTGCTCCTCCCATGCTGTGAGCTGTGGGGGAGAAGGTGGGGGTCCACCGCCAGACCTCTGTATGGCAAGCTGGTGCCTTTCTGCTATGGAACGTACCTTCCCCCGTAGGTCGTTCCACCTCTTCCGGATGTTATCCCTTGTTCTTGGGTGCTGTCCCACGGCGCTCACCCTGTCCATGATTCTCTGCCATAGCTCCATCTTCCTGGCAATGGATACCTGCTGTACCTGTGCTCCAAACAGCTGTGGCTCTACCCTGACAATTTCCTCCACCATGACCCTTAACTCCTCATCAGTGAAACGGGGGTACCTTTGTGGGGACATTGGTGCTGTATGGTGTGTGTTGGTGAGAGTGTGTTGGGTAATGTGGTAAGGTGTGTAATGTGGGGTGCGTGAGGGATGTATGGGTGTAAGTGGTCTGTGTGTCTAGTTGTCTCTGTGCTGTTCGTGTCAATCTCCTGGCAGTAAGTGTTTTTTGTAAAGGGTTGTGGGTACTGCGGGTGTGTGTTTTATATAGTGATGTGGGTGGGTTGGGTGTAGTGTGTGTATGAGTGTCAGATGTGTGTTTTTCGTATTGGCCAATGTAGTGTTGTTTTGTATGTGGGTGTCCATTATGAGAGCGGCAGTATGTACCGCCAATGGTTTACCACCGTTGAATGTCCGCCGTGGTGATTCGTGGGTCATAATGTGGTGGGCGTTGTTTTGTTGACGTAACAGTATGGGTGTTGGTACTGCCACTTTATGACTGACCTTTGGGCTGGCGGATTTGTGTATGTGGCTGTATTCTGTTGGATTGGTGTTTGTGTGTCATAATATGGCAAACGGATATTTGCCACCACAGTGGTATGTTGGCAGCCGTCACCGCGGCGGTAAGCGGGATTTACCGCTAATGTCATAATGAGGGCCTAAATGTATACTTTCCATTCTGACATATATCAAAATGGGATTGAGAAGCAGTAAATGGGGTTTGCTGTCCCTTCCAGATCCTAATTCTCAAAAACAGCAAGAGGGAACCCTCATTCTGTTTATCCCTCTTCAATAACTACCTTGTGGAATCTCCTAGGGTTTTTTAAAGGACTCTCACCCACTGGAATTTCCATTGGCATGTTTCATCACTGGGTCTTCATCCAGATACATAGATTATCTGGGTGGGCTCAACCTTGCAAACTAAACTAGCATCCTCCGTGTCCCTTGGTGAACAAGTTTCAGCCATTTTACCAATGCCTTACCAAGCTACTTGGCTTTTTCAGGACCTGAGACGGATCCCACTTCAATGTTCACTCTTATCTGTGCACAGTAAAGTGTGAAAAAACTAATTCACTAAAATCATGTACACCATACATACAGATCTATTTGATCTTCTGTTTTGTGTTTCTCTGATGGTATGAGAAATGACAGATAGTTAATGTAATTGAGAAAATGTCATCAGTTCATGCACATTTCTTGTGCTCACATTTCTGTGCAATGTGCTGATCAAGGAAGTTAAACAATCCTGTGCTCACTTTGTGAATTCAGACACATTTATGTAATGCACTAAAATAATGCCTCGTGCGTGCTACATAGCATATTGTCCCACAGCATTCCTCTCCCATGTGCAAATGTTGTGTTCATGCCCGTTATATTTTGGCATAGTCCTTACATTCAAAATGCTCTATTAAAGTTCCATGGGGGATAGAGAACTGGTTGGATTTGTAGTCACACACTGAACAGTAACAAGTCAGTTTGTCAATATCCAATGCTAGAGGTATCTAAAAGTGCACCCTCTATCTTATCAGTCCCATTTGCACCCTAAAGCCTGCCCCACTAACTTCGTCAAAGGTACTCGTCCCAGCACTTAACCTATTTGGGTCCTCTAATCCCTACGTTGTGGAGCCTAACCCAGTCTCCCCTGTATTTTAGCTAAGACACTTCTGTATTATGTGGTGGCTCTGCGTCATCGCGTTTCTTTCAGTTGAATCTATCTGATGTGTGTCCTATAGTCTTGTAAGATGGATGGGCAGAAATACAGCTGAGGAGGACTCTCTGATTTATGTATATTGGCTATTTATTGACAAATTATGTAGAAACAAGACTGGCATTAAATTAATGATTCTGATTGAGAATAGTGAGACTGGGCTGAAAGTGGTGCTCCTGTTGTGACAGCTGGTGACAATGCTGAATTCCCTGCTTCTCCTTAGATTCTTCAAAAGGGTTGCTGCTGCCAGTTCCCTCAGTGGCAGACAGGAGAATGTTGTATTAAGTAAAAAGTAAGATGAGCGATTGACTTATTCCATCACCAATGCACCAGTGTGAGTTTATCCCTAAGGATTCATGAACAAGACTCATTCTCATCCCGATGTATTGCCTGTTATATGAACACGTGATGAGATAAATGACCCCTGCCAAATTGCAGTTATAGTGTTTTTACAATGTCCAAGTCTTGTTTAGATCTAGATCCAAGGTTTTTGACCATATTGTCAGTCAGCAGACACTAGTGCCCACACAGGTAATCACTCAGTAACTTAGGAATACTCCATCCTGGGGTTGTCCTGATGGACTCTCGTATAGTTCCCGGGGGTCTGGTGTGTACCAGAAGAATTCCCAAACTGGTACCTTTTCTGTGGCAGAATAGTGGCCTTTCAAATTTCATTTCTCCTGAATTCAAGATGTTCCAGTTTCAGTCAATAATATTTTTGATATGATTGGAAGATATATATTTCTTTGTTGGTATTCTTAGGGAAATTCTCCAGAAGAGCTGCATCATGGCCCAATCCTCTTGGGTTAGTTACTCTATTTCAATTTTCTAGTAAAGTTGCCAGCCTGCTGTTTGATGTCTTCACTCCTACTGCAATTCCTTCAATGCCGTAAAAACTGTCCATAGGGAAGGGTTTCTCACTGAGGTATTGGGTGTAAGCTATCAAATAGGAATAAATTGTTTTTGTCTGGGGGTTTTCGATAAATAATTGTCTGCAAACCCCCTTCAATGGCTATGATCTTTACATCTAGGAATCCCATCTCCTTGATACCGACGGTATGAGTAAATTTCAAGTTGGGGTCCAAGGTGTTCAACCACAGAAAAAAGTAGGGAGGGTATCTTGCTCTCCTTCCCACATAATCAGAACATCATCTATATATCTCTTCCATAATTTTATATGGTTGGAGAAAGAGTTGTGGTTAAAAAATATCTCATTCCTTTCCAGATTTTGTACGTAGAGGCCTGCCAGACTTTGGGAAACTGTGCTGCCCATTGATATTCCATGTACGTGTAGATACAACAGGTCTTCAAACTTGAAATAGTTCTTTGTCAAGACCATCCTTTCTCATTCTAAGACAAAATGTTGTGGAGTAGAAAGGTTGCAGTTCATTTAGACGAGGAGATCCTCCAAGAGTGCTGGGCTGCCCCTTTGGGATGGACTGGTATACAAGCTTTCAATGTCTAGCCCAACCGAAAGGTTTCTTGTTCGATCAAAATCAGTGTCCCTCAATAGACAAAGGAGATTGTTGTATCCTTCAGATATGTCAAAGTGCCTTGAACCAGGAGGCAAAGGAAATGGTCATGGAACTGGGACAGTGATTCTAGTACAGGGCCAATGAGTGAGGGTATAGGGCGACCCAGGGATGGGGATAATTTTTTGTGGATCTTGGGCAGGATGTAGCAACTGGGGTCACATTCACTAGGAATGCAGCCTCATTCTTCGAGATCCAATTTCCTGCTTCTGCTTCTACCATATTCTTGGCTTCCCCAGGAATTTGAGATGCAGGGTCTGCATCCAAGATCTTGTAATGCTTCTTGTCTCCTAAGAGGCAGAGGCATTCCTCTTTTTAAATCATAGTATCCAGTATTACAACCTCTTCCCCTTTGTCTGAAGGCTTTATCGTAATCTCTGTATCAGCTATCTATTCTTACAAAGCTGTCTGTTCTTCTTTGGACATATTGCTGAATGTCCTAAGAGTTGTTGGATCAATATTATCGATCTCCTTTGTGACCATCTGTTCACATTAAGAATTTCTACAGCTATGTTCTGGGCGGGGGACAAAATCTGGATTTCTTTCTCAGACCCTTGTCTCCCTGACTTGTGCAATTTTCCATTCGGCCAAAAAAAGCTTTTAAATTAAGGCGTTTTGTTTTGTTTAGGAAAATTATTTATGCATACCCTGAATAGGGCTTCTTTACTCTATATTAGCCAAAATTAGGCACCATGTAGTCCTTTTATGCCTCCTTTTCCTTCCAAAACCCATAACCCTGTATGTTCAGTTTTTAATTAAATTCATCAGAAAAAAATCAGTTTAGTGCTAGTCATTATATTGTTTCAAGTTGAGCCAGACTTTTGTTTGTAATAGAAAGCAGAGGGATTGGATCTCTGTTCACCATTAATTAGGGGAATTTTTTCTTGTAATTTGTGGTACTGCCTGCCGAGGGTGTTATGCAGTGCTTCAACTGTATATAGTTGTATATTTGATGAGGAGAGCTAGTTCTGTGAAGGTAATGGTTTAAATAGCGATGACAGCAATACATGTAATTTTCAAGGGTGTTATATACGCTTCTGTATCAGACATTATACAGTTTACTGCTTCTACATTTCAATCATCGGAAATGGAATTATGCGTTATATTGGCCATTGCAAGGTTACTTCCAGTGTCCTTAGGTAGAGCCGTTCCTGTCACGGGACCTTAGGCACTGCCACAAAACTAGTGCAGCCTTTTCTATTGGCATAAGTGGGGTAACACTGAGTGGTAGGAATTTTGTGGATTTCTGCAGGTTCCGGAAGTTTCCCTCACAGAAATGTATAGAAAATGTGTGCTTTCAGGCAAAGTGTGAGGTTTGCAGGGCATTATGAGTAAGGAAACCTTGTGGGATCCACACAGGGCACACTACTCTGGACTCCTCTGGTTATCTAGTTTTCTCAAATGTCTGCAGTTGGTAGGTTTCCATGAATAGCGACAGAGCATGGCCCCAAATCCCACAGCTACCCCTATCGCTGATCTCTACACATACCGCTTTAGGGCCTTGTGTGTCATGGTCTCTTGGCTCACCCACACAAGTGGGGTACTGTTGGTAGGAAATCTGTGGCTCCCCGCAGATTCCAGGAGTTTTCCTCACAGAAATGTGAGGAAAATGTGTGTTTTTAGGTTTTGAGGTTTTCAGGGCATTGTGGATAAGAAAATGTTGTGGGATTCATGCAAACCACAACACCTTGGATTCCCTGGGGTGTCTAGTTTTCAGAACAGTCAGGGTCTGGTAGGTGTTCCCAGGTGGCAGCCCACCCAAGCACAAAAAGTGAAGTCATGCTACATAGCAAGTGGGACGAAATTGTTAGCCACACTCTCCAGGCACATATGTAAAAACAGCACTGAAAAGAATCAACTGCCATCTGATGCTTTAGGGGTGAATGTAAGGCCTGATGTTAGGATGGGCCGGATCCACCCCAATATTTTATTCAAGAAAGTATTCCTCCCATACAGTGTGCTTTTGAGCTCCACAGGGGCAAATCTCTTGTCCGCCCCTGAGGGTGGTGGACTGGTTTGTCCTATTTGGGGTGGGTGTTTGGCCAATGCCAGAGTGCAATACCCATCCCACTTTCTTTTTCCCCAAAGGCAAAATCTCCAGTGAGAGGTGTACTTTCTACCCCTCAGGAGTATATTTGGAGCAACCTCCTCAATTAGGGCAAACCTATCTGCCCCCAGGGGACAGAAAGACAGAATTACCCCTTCTGGAGCGAGGGTATGGTTTCATACCAGGGTATGATGCCCCCTTCTTCTGTTTGTTTTGATGCTGTTTTGAGATCCCTGGTGTTCAGTGAATACCCCTATCTACATTGGGGGAAATGTCTAAATTGGGGTGCAGGGTGGGGGGAGCACGGGCCCATGCCCAGGGGGGGCCATTCCCACTCCAAACAAATATTGCATAAATACAGTCCCTGGTGTCTAGTGGGCTTTCTGTCCCACCCTCCAGTCAGGGCAGATTGGGTGTATTCATCTCTATCCACCCTACGGGAGCAAAAAGACTGTCAGCACATTTTTTCAGGTAAGGGCATGGCCATGCCCATGATGGGCAGGCTGCACCCCAATATTTTGTATATGTCTCTGGTGTCTAGTGGTCTTTCTGCCCCCTCCCCTTGGGGGCAGACTGGGGGTAATCACCCCTGTCTGCTACCCAGGGGAGGCAGAAAGACTGCCTGCATAATTATTTTGGGTGGAGTGGGGGCGTGTGTTCTGAGTTGGGACCAGGCACGATGAGGGGAGCTCACGCTGCCCTGAAGTACAGTACTGTCATCTGCAGGGAAGGGTTTCAAAGTGCAGTACCCCTCTGTTAAGCCCACAAGGGGACAAAAAGGTTAAAACATGTTGACTTTTTTATTTTCACTTATTGGATGTAAAGGGCAGATTACTTTTTAATCTTGTCCATGTCCCAGTTAGTAATAATAAATTAGGAGTATTCTCATGGATGTGAGACAATTTGAACTCACTTTTGCACAGACCCCACCACATCTCAGATGAGAAAGATTTTACCTTCTGGTGAAGGAGAGACCTCATGAAGATGCTATTGACTACGAATACCACAGTAGAGACAACAAACCACTGAAGGAAAGTAGCAAGTGAAGGTCTCGCCATTATCCTGAGGCGAATCCGCCTAATTGAGAATGGTGCACGTACACTCCCATTGATTTTTGTTGGAGTGGGGCCATGACCATGCCTATGATGGGCAGCCCCACCCCTGTATTTGTTTTTTTATATGTACCTGGTGTCTCTTAGGCTTTATGCCCCCAGGAGGGGGAGAAAGACTGTCAGCATATTTTTGGGAGTGGGGGCATGCCCATAATGGACATCCCCATCCCTACTTTTTTTAATTCAGCCCTAGTGTCTACTGAACTTTCTGCCCCCGTGGGGGGCATAGCAGGGGTAATCACCCACATCCACCCCCTGGTCGGGGCATAAAGATTGTAACTCTCAAATGTGCTGGGGGAGCACAAGCCCTTGCATAAGGGGCCGCTCTCCCATCTCTGGTGTCCCCTGCTTGAGGATCCACGGGGCAGAGATATCATTGGAAAGGGGAGATTTTCTCCTTTCCAATTATACCTCTTTCACCCCAATTAGTGTTCAGGGGTTTGAGATATGCCCCATGAACACTGATGCAGGAAAAGTAAAATGATTAAAAAATCAGCTTGTATTACTTCCACTTTAGTGTAATGATGTCAGTGCCCCCTGAGCAATTTTCATCAATAGACTAAGGGCTAAAAAAAGACTCAGCTGCTTAGAAAGCTCTTCCTGAGCAGCCTCAGTTTACAAAATAATAAAGGAATCCCTATGGTGCTTTGTAATAAAGGGGCTTTTATATGCCCCAGTGACGGCCAATGGTTGGCAGATGCACTGGGGAGGTATGGCTGACACCTGCACTCAAGGGGCTAAAAGCCACGCTAATTAGATAACTCCACAACCTGTCACAATAATGTGAGAAAAAGTGCAGGGGATCCTTGCATGTAGCTTATATGCGGATTGTTCACACATACCAATATTTTGCAACACTAATGAGGGACAGAATTAAATTTTCCCAGTTAATTTTTTATTTATGTATGTATTTATTTATTAGCAATTTTGAATAATGCAGACCATAACCAGTGAGTGACTGGGCACTTTACATCAGCACAAGTAAGTCAAAGCCGGGAGCGATAAAGAATATTCATACTTTGAATCATTACCATATGATATATTACAGGACCATCTGGATATAGAACTAAAGAATGGCAGCGCAAAGATGGAAGCAGCTGCAAAGGACAGAAGAAGTCGCAGAGGACGAAGCAGGCACAGAGGCAGGATATGAGAGCTTGGCGTAGGCAACCTTAGTGACCACAGGATGTCAGAGAAACTGCAGAAGGGGCTGGTGTTCTCATGCCTGAGCCTCTGCAGTGACCTAGTTCCTCACTTACCCTCTAGGAACCACAACCAACCCTACCACTTCTAAGGCTCCTTCTTCCAGCCTGAAGAGTCAAGTGGTATGAGGAACCGTTTTTGCGTTGGGGAGGATGGCAATCTCATGGAGGCAGAGGTATTTTAGGGACCGGGCAGTATGATTAGCTTGAGGTCACCAACCCTTGCTGCTGGCCTTGATCTGTTCATACCTTCACCCAATACAGTATTGTATACCTGCCTTTTTGGCACTGCAACACCAAGTACTACCAAGCCTGGAGACTAGTGCCTAATTTTGGCCCTATCTGTGACACCCCAGGCTCAGGGTAAGGATTTTTTCATCTCCCACCGCCTCACAATCAGACTTCAGTTTGGCTTAATCAATGCCTTTGCAGCATTTCCTGGCCTGAGTAGCTTCGAATTTCAGCAGCTCTAGAAACTAGAAGGATCACTTAGCCCTAGGTCTTGTTGTCCTTTTCGGCAGAGACACATTTGCGAATTCTGGTCGTCTGATTACAAACAATGTCAGCCAAAACTAGAAGAACTCTACGCTCCAAACGTGGAGCGAAAACTGATTTGTGTCTCTCTGTGAGGGACCAAGGTTTGGACAATGTGGGATCGTGGGACCAATTAAGTGTTCAAGATATGTAGTGTTCCCTCATTTGCCCTGTTCCCAAGGTAGTGCTAACAGACCAAATCCCTCAACATTATCAACATCTTTGTAAAATGTTACAAAGCGCTTGAAACTTCAAGACCTAATGAAGAGAGCTTTACTTGAAAATGTGATTCTGTACATGAATTAGGGCAAGGATAGGATCAGGAAGGGCTGATGGGAGAGTGGGGGGCCCCTCTCTGGTGCTTTCTTCATCCTCAAGGTGGACTTTCGCTGCTCTGGGGTGCATTTCTGAGAGACTTGCTGGACACTGTTGTCACCAGGGTTTGCAATGCAAGAGAATCGATTAGGGGTGATCTGTCCTGGTTTGCGCTGTGAGTGGGTGAGTTCTGGTAGATCTAACGTAGGCCAGCTGTTTTGCTTTCACTAATGACCGAGCTGACAAAAATCCCTGGAATGCACTTCTCAATTCAAAGAAGACATTTATTATTATTTCACCATGAGGTTCCTAAAAAGGAGGTTAGCATGTTAAAAGCACATGTTTAAAAATAATCACAGCAATGAAAGGAAAATATACCAAAATGATTCTCAACTGCAATGTACACAGCGCATGTATGTATTTATAATTATATTATGCAAAGCAAATAATGAAGTAAAAATTCATCACTGTAGGGCCTGCCAAGCTCTTCATCTTTCTCATGCCAGCAAGACAATTACCCCTTTCGACTGCAAAAGAGAAAGAGATAACAACCCTCACGGGACAGATATCAGGCATTCAACGTCAATAATCCTGATTGAGGCGACTCTACTCTCTCGCTGTCGCACTGGGTCTTTTATACCTTTAAAAACCAGAAGGAATTTTCTGAAAAAAAAACCTCATTTAGCAATTCAAACATGCTGGCTAATTTAGGTCAGAGTTGAAAGAAACAGGTTGGAACTGGCCAGTTTCCCAAATTGTCTCTCCCAAGCCTAAGCCGTTCCCTGCTGTCCTTATCATGCTGACTGCCTAACTACTCCATATTATGTACTAGCTGTTCAGTGATAATATGTCCGAGCTCTTCGGTGAGAAAGAGCACGAAAACAAGCACAGTTTACAATGTGGAAAAATATGGTCAGCCTTTAACATGGCAGTGTCTAATGTTACGATAACGTCAATAGGCAGCTAAACTGAATACAAAATGTAGTCTGCAACTGGTGAACACTGGACAACTAATCCAGGTGCAAAGCGGTGCAACACAAAGTCAATGGTCAAAAACACATATTTCACTACACCAGCCCACACTGCTATTGCTCACCGCCAAGGGCTTATTTCAGATGGGGAGCTGCAACTGCATCAATGATCTGGTTAACTCCCCTAATGGTGGCTTCAAAAGGCAAAAAGAACCACAACATGCACAAAATCCTTATGCTCTCCACCAATCTCACATCCAAAGAGTCTAACTCACTCAACAGACCACACCCACGGATGACTCTGGTCAGAAAGCTGCATCAATGATGCAGGCCTAGAATCCCTATTTGACTCTCACCAAGCAGACCTGCAGTTGGCAAAGAGAGGCCTGTCTCAGGAACTGAAAGAGGTGTGGCAAAACCTGGCCTCACTGGGTGACAGAATGTCACCTTTGGAGGACAACATGATAGCCAGAGGTGAGGAAGTCAAAATGCTACGGCAAAAATTCCTACACGTACACGAGCGTTAAGCAGATTTACAGGCCCACGCAGAGGATCTAGAGAATAGATCGTCCCGCAACAACATCAGGCTGCGAGGTGTTCCATCGGAAACAGAGGGAGCAGGCATAAAGAGCTATTTGCAGGCACTCTTACGGCATATTCTTGGTCGGGAGGATGCCACCACCTTGCGGCTCAACCGAGTCCACTGTGTTGGATGGCAAAGTGGCAATAACGCAAGGCTGCAGGATACTTTAGCTTGTGTCCATGACGTCCAGCTAAAGGAAGAAATCCTCAGGAAAGAGGTCATACATTATCACTCTTCAAGGATCTCTCATTGCTCACCCTGCCACAACTCAGGGATGTCAAACTGATCACAGACTTCCTGCATTCTAAACAGATCTCTAATGGATGGGGCCACCCATTCTGAATTGTCTTTTGTTGGGAGGGACAACTTTACCAGCCTAAGACCCTCACAGATGTGCGTAACATCGTGGATTTTCAGGAGGAGACCGCTCCATACCCCCCCGGAGCTTTTCCCTCACATGCATTCTACTGGCAACAGTTATCTAAGGCTTTCAGACAGCCCTGCCCGGATCAAGGAGGCATAGGGAAGAGCTGAAAAGTGGTCTTGGACAGGCTATCCTCAGAGACCAAGGTTTTGCCCAGCCTGAACCAGCACCGCCACCTGAAATGACCCACCTATAGACGCTACAGTAAATATGGCTCCCTCGTCGCAAGTCTGAGTTGACAGGGGTGCAACACCACCCTTTCCATCACCTACAAAGACACTCTTCACTCCCCAGACTGGAACTGTTTTCAGTTACTATTAATGGACTTGTTTTGGGTATTGTTGTTTTGGTTGTTTTTTGGAGTTATTTTTAACTACTGACTTTCAGTCTTACCATTCTTCTCACACATGGTACACAGTATACTACAGCCAAGGCCTCTGAAGGGTGTCTACTGTGTCTGCCACTGCACGGTCACTGGGCACTACCACTGATGGCTCACACAGGCATCACCACCTGGCGATATGAGTTCAGAGGTTAAGATAATCAGTCTCAATGTTAGAGTCCTGAACAATCCAATCAAACGGACCTCTGTCTTGTCTCTCCTGGAACATGGCAGGAGCGACATATGCCTACTCCAGTAAACACACTTGGTGGCAAGGTACAAGCAGAGGATGATGCCCCGCTTTTATTTCTGCCAATATTGGTTGTCTAGAATGGCGAAGAAAGGAGAGGTGGGTGCATTGCTGTCACGGGGCTTCTGAAATTAGGTGGTGGGTCAATTCGCTGAAATCAAAGGGTGCTTGCTTACATATTGTATACAGGTGGTACTCCTTTAAGTGACAATAGCCTCCATATACACTCCCAGTGAGCAGCAGGCACACTTCATTGAAAGGACACTGTCACAGGTCTTGCAGTCCCCGGATGCAGCCATTTTAGTGGGGGTGACCTTAACCTTGTTGGGAATAAGGAGCTGAACCGCTTGAGCCAGCGATTTGGCCAGTATGGGAGACACTAAGGTGGTCATTACAACCCTGGCGGACGGTGTTAAAGCGGCGGTAAGACCGCCAACAGGCCGGCGGGAAATTGTTTTGAATTACGACTGTGGCGGAAACCGCCAAAAAATACAGCCACTTTAACACTCCGACCGCCACGGCGGTACAAACAAACAGCTCGGCGGTCACCGCCAACAGACAGGCGGAGGACAATGTACCGCCCACACTATTATGACAGGCCAATCCGCCACCTTTTCCGGGGCGGATTCACCGCGGAAAAAAACACAGCGGAAACAGGAATTTCGAAGGGAAAATGCTCACCTCTACACACTCCACGAGGAAGGAGGACACCATGTACCCGGAACTCCAAATCCTACCTGCGATAGTCTTCCTGCTCCTGTACCAGGAGCACCAACGCCGGCGGTGAAGACCACGGTGAGTACTGCACCTACAACACAGAGGAGGGGGGAGGGAAAAAACAGGGACACACACATGCAACACACCCACCCCCACCCTCACCCACTACAACACACACACTAATACATATCTAAACATTATAGTTACACCCCCCAGCTCCCCCGGAAGAATGCAAAGACAAAAGGAAATTAGTGTAACCATTGTAATATATCAAAATGCAGTACGCAAAAATATACATATATACACTATTAACAAAATATACACCAAGAATAGTAGTCCAGGTATTGCACCATTCATAGTCCGTGGACCACTGGGCCCAAAATGCATGGGCGAGGCCCACACACAATACCAAATCAAAACAGAGAGAACACTGCAGGGGCTTTAGATAGAAATGCCCACTGTTCCATCCTGGGGAGTGCAAAGCCACAGTCTTTCAAGTCTCTACAGTGGGTGGTTTGCCCACTGTTCCATCCTGGGGAGTGCAAAGCCACAGTCTCTCAAGTGGATTACAGTCTCCACAGGTTCTGGAGGGGGATGGTGCCCAGAGTGCTTCATCCTGTTAAGGACAGACGGAGTGGATGCATGTCTCCACTGGTTCTGGAGGGGGACTGGTGCCCAGAGTGCTTCATCCTGTTAAGGACAGACGGAGTGGATGCGTGTCTCCACTGGTTCTGGAGGGGGACTGAGTGCATCACTCACCCCTTGACGGTCCCTGTTGCGTCAGTGCCCCTGCCGCTCATGGGCTAGCGGTGCTTGAGTTGGCAGTGCTTGCCCTGTTCAGCGGTGCTTGAGTTGGCGGTGCTTGCCCTGTTCAGCGGTGCTTGAGTTGGCGGTGCTTGCCCTGTTCAGTGGTGCTTGAGTTGGCGGTGCTTGCCCTGTTCAGCGGTGCTTGCCTTGTTCAGCGGTGCATGAGTTGGTGGTGCTTGCCCTGGTCAGCGGTGCTTGAGTTGGCGGTGCTTGCCCTGTTCAGCGGTGCTTGAGTTGGCGGTCCTTCATTGCCCAGCTGGGCTGGGGGTCCTTCATTGGTCAGCTGGGCTGGGGCTGGCGGTCCTTCATTGGTCAGCTGGGCTGTGGCTGGCGGGGCCCTCCTGGGCAGCTGGGCTGTGGCTGGCGGGGCCCTCCTGGGCAGCTGGGCTGTGGCTGGGCGGGCCCTCCTGGGCAGCGAGGATGGGGCTGGCGTTGGCCTCCTGGGCAGTGAGGATGGGGCTGGCGGTGGCCTCCTGGGCAGCGAGGATGGGGCGGGCGGTGGCCTCCTGGGCAGCGAGGATGGGGCTGGCGGGGCCCTCCTGGGCAGCGAGGATGGGGCTGGCGGTGACCTCCTGGGCAGCGAGGATGGGGCTGGCGGGGCCCTCCTGGGCAGCGGGGATGATGGCGGTCTTCTCTGCCGTGCTGCTCCTCCCAGACTTGCCGGCTTTCTTGTGGGCCTTCCCCACCTTGGGAGGAGTCACAGCTGACTCCACACTCCCACCGGGACCCCTGGGAGCGGCTTGGGTGGCTGGAGTCTTCCCCCTCTCCCACCGGGCACTGGCCAACTTCTGGTGCTTCCCAGGGGGGAGACTGGCTGTGCTGTGGCTCCGTGCCACACTGGCTGTCCTGGTGGCCGGTGCACTCCACATACCTGTGACAACAGGCACCACTGGTCCCGGAGATGTTGTGGCTGAGGTGCTAGTTCTGGACCTATGAGTTGGACGGGGGGTGGGAAAGAGGTCAAGGCTGGCCAGGAAAAGTTTTTGGGACACACTGGGACGGGTAGCTGGAGGGGGTTTGGGAGTGGAGGAAGAGGTGGTGGTTGTAGGAGGTGTACATTTTGTGGCTTTGGGTGCAGGTGCATGCGCTGGAGGCTGTCGTGAGGTGGATGGCTGTTGGGTGGGTGTGTGCCTGCGTTTGTGTATCTTGGGAGGGGGCGTCACAGACACACTGGGAGAGGACACAGGGGACGTGTGTATGGTAGTGGGGGTGGTGACTGCAAGTGAGCGGGGTGTGCTGGTGGGTGTGCTGGTGAGGGACGTAGTGGCTGTAGAGGTAGTGCATGCAGGTGTGAGTGTAGACGAGACTGGGAGGGAGGAGGGAGACGACGAGGAGGGGGACACAGTGGAGGCAGTGGATGTTGGTGTGTCTGTATGTGTGTGATGCTTGCGTGAGTGCCTGTGGGATGTGTGGTGCTTATGTTTGCCTGAGCTTCCCTTGTGTGGTGAGGTGTGAGCAGGCTGGTCTGATGGTGTGCTTGGGATAGGCAGAGGTACAGGGGATTGGGTCTGGGTGGAGGAAGTTGGAGGGGGGAGGCTAGACACAGGGACAATGGCTGCCATCAGTGCTGAGGCCAGAGTTTGAAAGGCTCGGTGAAGGGCCGCCTGACAAGAATGAATTCCCTCCAGGAATGCATTTGTTTGTTGCAACTGCCTTTCTACACCCTGGATGGCATTCAAAATGGTAGACTGCCCAACAGTGAGTGACCTGAGGAGGTCAATGGCCTCCTCACTGAGGGCAACAGGGGTGACTGGGGCAGGGCCTGAGGTGCCTGGGGCGAAGGTGATGCCCACCCTCCTGGGTGAGCGGGCACGGGGCGAAGGCTGAGGGGCTGCTGGGAGGGCGGTGCTGGTAGGGGGGGTGGCAGCTGTACCTGTAGATGCGGGGGGCACAGATGTTGCCGCCACCACAAGGGAGCTCCCATCAGAGGACGTGTCCGTGTCGCTGGTTTCAGCTCCTGTCCCCGCCGCGGTGCTCCCCTCGCCCTCCGTCCCACTGGTGTATTCTGAGTCCGTAGTGTGGCCCTCCATGGCCATGTGGGATGCAGCTCCCTCGTGCTCCGGTGCCACTGCTCCTCCGCCTGATGATGCTAATGCACACAAGAACAGGGAGACCACAAAAAAGAGTGGGGGAAACAGAAGAAAGACATTTTGAGTGCATGGATTACCGCTACCATTGGCGGACAAGACACACAGAATGCCCCTGCACTATGTCGCGCTCTTGGGCTCTACAGTGCAATTCCTGGGAAATGGCCTACAAGGCTATGGACGACATCTGCACACATAGATGACACAGAGGCATGAATAGCTGTACTTGGCACTCTACAGAGGTGGGGTGGGCGGCCACAGGGCCATGTCTTACGGAGGGGCCTAGCCTACGGAACTCGCCCTGGCCTAGGGAAACCCACAGCCCTTCTCCCCCACCCAGACACCTCCACTGCGCGCAAAGTCAGCTGAATGAGAGTGTACTCACCCCCTTGTGTCTGTTGTGATGCCCTCAAGCACCCATCCAAATCCGGGTAGGTCACCACCAGGATCCGGAACATCAGGGGGGTCATGGTTCGACGGGCACCCCTCCCACGTTGGGAGGCCATCCCCAGCTGAGCCTCCGCCGTCTTCTTGCTCCAGCGGCGAATGTCCCACCATCTTTTCCGGCAGTGGGTGCTCCGTCTGTGGTGGACCCCCAGGGTCCGGACGTCTTTGGCGATGGCACGCCAAATATCCTTCTTCTGGTGGGCGCTGACCTACATGAAATGTGCAGGGGAAGAAGAGAAGTCATTACCAACTGCGCCTGTCAAAGTGAGTGGCCCCATCCCTACCCTTGCCATGTGGCACATGCACCCACCGTCTTTCATGCACGCAGAACCCTGCCCCCTTCCTTCTTACAACCAGCCCTCTCCACACAGGCATAGCCCATACAACATGCTCCCTGTGTACTTACCTGTTGGTCTGGAGGACCGTAGAGTAGCGTGTACTGGGGGAGGACCCCATCGACGAGCTTCTCCAACTCCTCCGATATGAAGGAAGGGGCCCTTTCCCCAGACGCACGAGCCATTGTCTCTTCCAGACGGAGGTCACAGCAGCACTTGCAGTGTAGGTCCTCTCCTGTCGAAGATCAGGTATCGTGTGATTATACAGATAGAAAATGTTGGTCACGTCTGCGGGGGTCACGTCCGCGGCGGTGCGTACCATCACCGCCGGCGTACACCGTCATTGGCTCCTGGGACCCATAGGGTCCAATGTTAACCAATGCAGCATTGCGCCGCGGTCTTCGGCCGCCTACCGCGAAGGTGTACAACGCCAGCGCAGTTCCCTCACATCCCATTGTCCCACTTTAGAGGTCAGGCAGCCGCCATTTCAGGGACCCACATGGCCTAATTTCCAACTTCGTCACACATACCTAGGCCTAGTCTCAACACACATACAGGCCACATTTTGTGTATGATTGGTGTTCTGTGTAGACTGTGGGTACATACCTATGAGTTGTTTGACTCTGTGCTCGCTGTTGTCCTTCATAGGCACCGTCCGCTGGGACATGTGAGGAGATGGCAGAATCCTCCGGTGTACCGACCACTGGTGGACCTGTCGACAATGGAGGAAAGAAATTTGATTGTCACCTACAGGTTTGACCGTGCCACAATCCGGGAACTGTGTACCCAGTTGGAGCCAGACCTGATGTCAGCAATCCGCCATCCCACAGGAATCCCCCCTCAAGTGCAGGTGCTATCAGTGCTCCATTTCCTTGCAAGTGGGTCTTTTCAAACAACTGTGGCCATGGCATCAGGGATGTCCCAGCCTATGTTTTCCAACGTATTGTCCAGAGTGTTGTCTTCCCTTCTGAAACACATGCGGAGCTACATCGTTTTCCCTCAGGTGGAGGATTTGCCAACAGTGAAAGGTGATTTCTATGCCCTTGGACATATCCCCAACATCATAGGTGCCATTGTTGGGACCCATGTGGCTTTGCCCCCCCCCCCACAGGAGTGAACAGGTGTACAGAAACCGGAAGTGTTATCATTCCATGAATGTACAGATGGTATGTTTGGCAGACCAGTACATCTCCCATGTGAATGCCATGTTCCCTGGCTCAGTGCATGATGCCTACATCCTGCGTAATAGCAGCATCCCTTATGTGATGGGTCAACTCCAGAGGCACCGTGTGTGGCTATTAGGTGACTCTGGTTACCCCAACCTGTCATGGCTACTGACCCCAGTGAGGAATCCCAGGACCAGGGCAGAGGAACGCTATAATGAGGCCCATGGGCGAACTAGGAGGGTGATCGAGCGGACCTTCGGCCTCCTGAAGGTCAGGTTCAGGTGTCTGCATATGACAGGTGGATCCCTATTCTACTCACCAAAGAAGGTGTGCCAGATCATCGTGGCCTGCTGTATGCTTCACAACTTGGCTTTGCGATGACGGGTGCCTTTTCTGCAGGAGGATGGTCCAGATGGCGGTGTTGTGGCAGCTGTGGAGCCTGTGGACAGTGATGAGGAGGAAGCAGAGGAAGAAGACACGCAGAACAGGGACTCAGTTATCCAGCAATATTTCCAGTGAAACACAGGTGAGAATACATTCCTGCCTACTACGTGTACTTTTACACTTCTACCTCTATCCTGTCTGTCGTTTTCACCCAGTGTATGGTCACTGAGTTGTCACTTTCCCTTACGGTTTCACAGGTGTGGGTCCCACTGTGTCTCATCTGCTTAGATTCCTCATGGACTAGACCTGTGTGACATAGGTATGTTGACATTACTATTTCAAGAACAATTTGTCACTGTAATTGCAAATACACTATTTCAAAATCACAGACAGACTCCAGATCTTTTGGTGCTTTAGGTGTGTTTATTTGAATATAAATTATTGGAGGGGGAAGTTAAATGGGGAGGGGTGATGGCGGAGGAGTGTCCATGGCAGAGTCCGGTCTATTAGTCTCACAAGTGCATTGCCCATATGGGCATAGGAAGTGGAGCTGGGGCAGTTTCAAAATGGACAGGGTGACAAAGTGGGACAGTGGGATGACAATCAGGGTGGTCTCATTTCTTGGTGGGGGTCTTGCCATCGTTCTCTGTCTTGTTCCTGGATCTCAGGGACCGTTTGCGGGGTGGTTCTCCCTCTGCAGGGGGTGGGGTGCTGGTGTGGTGGTCCTGTGGCGGTGCCTCCTGTCCACTAGCGCCGGAGGAGGTGGTGGGCAGTTCATCATCCATGCTAGTGTCAGGGGCCCCTTGTAGTACCACAGTGTCCCTCCTGGTGTTGAGTACTTCTTTCAGCACCCCTACGATGGTGCCCAGGGCGGAGCTGATGGTTCTGAGTTCCTCCCTGAAGCCCAAATACTGTTCCTCCTGCATGCGCTGGGTCTCCTGAAACTTGGCCAGTACCGTTGCCATCGTCTCCTGGGAGTGGTGGTAGGCTCCCATGATGGAGGAGAGGGCCTCGTGGAGAGTGGGTTCCCTTGGCCTGTCCGCCCCCTGTTGCACAGCAGCCCTCCCAGTTCCCCTGTGTCCCTGGGCCTCCGTCCCCTGGACCGTGTGCCCACTGCCACTGCCCCCAGGTCCCTGTTGTTGGGGTGGTGGGTTATCCTGGGTTCCCTGTAGTGGTGGACACACAGCTGATTGACGTGTCCTGGGGATGGAGGTATGGGCCCGCTGGGTGGGTGCTGTGCTGGTGTTTCCAGAGGGGGAAGGTCTGTGGTGGCCTGTGCCTGTGTGAGGGGAACCGACTGTCCCGAGGCCCACGATGGTCCGGGCTGGTCATCTAGATCCAGTTGGACAGAGGTGCTGTCATCACTGTGGGCTTCTTCTGTGGGTGTAGTGGACATGTCTGGACCCTCCTGTCTGGTGACATTGGGTAGTGGTCCTGCAGGGGTGGAAAGGCATGATTATTGCATCTGTGTGTGTCATGGTGTACAATGGGTGGGTGACCGTGTACCCCAGTGCTGGCATTCCTGTGTGTGAGCTTGTGTGATGATGGTTTAGGGGGGTGTATGGGTATGTGCAGTGGGCATGCTTCAGTGATGGGTGTCCATGCTTTGGTGTTGCATGCAGGGCTTGGTGTTGGGATGTGTGGTTTGTGATGTTGGGACATTTGTGAGGAGTTGGAGTGATAGGGATGAGGGCGAGGGTGGGGGTTTGTGCTGGCATGCAGGTAGAGGGGGGATGTAATAGTTAAGATTTGACTTACCAGAGTCCATTCCTCCACCGACTCCTGCGAGGCCCTCAGGATGCAGAATCGCCAAGACC
Organism: Pleurodeles waltl; assembly: GCF_031143425.1. Lineage (NCBI taxonomy): Eukaryota > Metazoa > Chordata > Amphibia > Caudata > Salamandridae > Pleurodeles > Pleurodeles waltl. Next base: position 107,963,108 of record NC_090443.1, read on the forward strand.
TGCTACTCCCATGTTGTTAGTTGTGGGTGAGGAGGTGGGGGTCCGCCGCCAGTCCGCTGAACCGCCTGGTGGTGTCTTGAGACCACGGAAAGCACTTTCCCCCGTAGGTCGTTCCACCTTTTCCTGATGTCATCCCGATTTCTTGGGTGTTGTCCCACTGCGTTGACCCTGTCGACTATTCTTCTCCATAGCTCCATCTTCCTTGCAATGGAGGTGTGCTGCACCTGTGATGCAAATAGCTGTGGCTCTACCTGGACGATTTCCTCCACCATGACCCTGAGCTCCTCCTCCGAGAATCTGGGGTATCTTTGTCGTGCCATGGGGTGGTGTGGTTGATGTGTGGGGTGGTGTGTGTGGTGATAAGTGTGGTGATATGTAGTGGTGTGTTGTGTGAGGTGCGTGGAAGTTGTGTGGGTGATGGATGTTGTGTGCCTGTGGATGCTAGTTTGTTGATGGTGGTGTCTCTCTCTGGACTTCGGTCGTGAATTGTGGTCGTAGGAGTTTGTGGGTGGGTGTTTTATATTGTAATGAGTGTGTGGGAGTGGTGTGTGTATGTGTATCAGGTGTGTGTATTTCGAATTGTCCAATGTGGCTGTGTTTTGTAAGAGTGTGTGTATTTTGAGCGCGGCGGTGTGTACCACCAATGGAATACCGCGGTTGAAAGACCGCCGCGTGGATTCAAGTGTCGTGATAGTGTGGGCGTATTTCTGTTGCCGTGAAGGTGGAGGTTTTGTTTTCGACAGTTTATCACTGACCTTTGGTGTGGCGGACTTGTGTGGGTGTCTGATTTTTGTCAGATTCCGAACTGTGGGTCATAATAGCTGTGGCGGAATTCCGCGGCCGCGGCGGTGTGTTGGCGGTCTTCTGCACGGCGGTAAGCGGCTTTTACCGCCAATGTTGTAATGACCGCCTAAATGTGGTAGTCAGAGGGGAACTGATAGCCATATTGGTGGCTGATAATCGCCTATGGAAAGAAAAATGTGAACAGTTAGAAAAGGCAGTAGGGGACCGCCGCGGCTCCTCCACAATGGAGAAGGAGCATTGCCCCACTGGCTCAGAGCCTGTAGTTGAAAAATAAAACAATTTTTTATTGTTGTTTTATTTTTTAACTGCTGGCTGAGCCAGCGTGTGCAGGGATTGGCGGGACTGGGCCATGGGAGGGAGGAGGAAGAGTAGAGTGGAGTGCACTTAAGTGTGCATGTCAGTTTGGCCTGCCATCTTAGGCCTGCCAAACAGACAGGCACAGTTAGCTTTCTCCAACCCAGCTGTATTTGACAGCCAGGTTTGAGAAACAGCATAAACTCCCTGTGCCTGAACAAACGGTAAACCAGCCCGATCAGGCCAATCCCTGTGCTGCTCTCATGCATGGTAACAGCATGAGAGCAGTGCAGGGACTGCACAGGGAGTCTCTGAAGCTGCTGGGATTGCTGGGACCAGCAAGAGGAGTGTGAAGCGGCTGGCAGCACCAGGTAAGTTTTATTTTTTTTCATTATTAACCCTGCGCGCCCCTGCATGTTCCCACTATGTGCTCCCCCAGCCCCACTACTTTTAAATTGCATCGGACACCACTGGTAGGGAACTAAAGACCATACATAAATAAATATAGGGTACTCTCAGGGTATGGCGCAAGCTAGATAATGCGCAAGCACACCTCAAACATTTACATTTGGACATGTCAGATTATGCCATGCTGTGCCTTAAGCAAAAATGTTATAGGGGGAGCGACAGATGTGGACGGATACTAGCACATCGCCTATGGTCCAAGACGCAACAGAACAACATGCAAACTATGAAAGATGGAGCAGGAGGTGAAATGTAGGGGGGTCACAAATCACCAGGGTCTTTCAGGAATAATACAGGACAGGATACATAGCCCAAAGTCTAACTGCAGATGATGTCCATACTTACCTGGAGGGGTCCCGCATAACTACACTTGCTCAAACAGAGGCTTGGAAGAACCAACTTGACTTGAGAAGGTTATCGGCGCTATTGCCAGGCTGAAGCTGCTTAAATCCCCTGATCCAAACACATTATGGCCCATTTTCTACAAAACATTTTGCCATATAGTGGCCCCAGTTCTCACTCGACTCTTTAATTAATACTTTCATAGACACGAGGACCCTTACTAAGCCCGTGCTTGAAGTGTCCATCACCGTCATTCCCAAGCCTGGCAAAGACAAGTTACTTTGCAGTTCCGATAGACCTCTCTCACTTCTCAATTTCAGTACTAAACTGTATCCTGGCATATAGACTCAACCCACTTAAGCCCAGCCTTTCTCATGTCTCAATGTCATCTCTAAATTGTATCCAGTATCCTATCAAATAGAATCAACTCATTTATGCCCAGCTTAATTGATTCGGACCAGGCAGGCTTTATTCCGAATGGACAGCGTGGGGCTAACACTAAATGCATTCTCCACATCATTGACAAAATAGGTTGCACTGGCACTATTGGTTTACAACTTTAAAAGATTTTGGTTTTGGGAACAAGTCCTGACGATGGATTCAGAGCATCCAGAGCTCTCCCCAGGCTAAGGTGACGGTGGATGGGATTTCATCAGAGCTCTTTCCCATACAACGAGGAATGTGGCACCTGCCGTCCCCACTCCTATTTGCACTCTACATGGAACCCTTTGCGTAATTAGTGCGAACAGACCCCAACATTACAGGAGTACCTTCGGGGGCAGCAATGCACACTATTAGCTTATACATCTTCGTGGCACACACTCAAGCCAATGTCATCTTTGCCTGTCCTTGTGGTGGAACTACACCAGTTTGCGGTCCTGTCTGGGTTGAAGGTCAACCTCCAAAAGTTGCAAACCCTTAACTTATCAACCTCACAGCAGCACAAGGACCATCCCATCTCCCTATAACCTGGACAGAGACAACCATTCCGTTATTGGGTATTCACCTGGCCAGGACTACAATTTTGAGGTTTCATTGCTTGTTATGTTCAGCCGTTCTATGACGGCCCACTGGTTGTGGGTGACAAAACTGTGTACAATGATTATGCTCTAATGGATGCTTAAACCTAATAAACAGAATTGATCCATAAAACATGTGCTGACTTACTTGAAAGAGGAATATAATCCCAACCCTCCAAAAGTGTTAACAGAAAATGATTTTCTCAGGGAAGGTATCACTTAGAATGCTATACCTGGCATTGCTTGTTGTGGATGATGTTTCTCAGGATCAGTACAATGCTCAAAAGGGTGCACAAAATGTTGAGGTGATTGGGTGAGGAGAAGGTTTTGGGGTTGGGAACACTGAGGAAGGAGATTTGTAAAGAAGAGTAATAACCAATTATTGATTACTCGATTTTCCTAAGTGCAACTAGAATCCTGGGAGCTTTTGTGTTATAATAATCTAAGACTATTACCTAAAATATACAGAGAATGCCCCTCTTGTATTGTGTAGATTAGACCATGTATTCTTTCCTCGAAATGAGCAGGATAAGGACTAAACTGTGGCCGCTGAAAAGGTAGATATACTAAAGTGTTATCAAATTCAAACACACCTGTCACTGTGTCTGTGGCATCATTCTTTCATGAATGCAACGTACATACCACAAGTTTCAGGGCCCATTAGAACTTGGCGGACGGGTTAGTCCTTCGAAATCGGAATCCCATTATCTCAAATAGGCTTTAGATTTTGGGGGACAGGAGGTCCGTCACGTTGTGAGGAAGTAACACGTCCACCGAGGTCTAAATCAGGCCTTGGTCTTTGCTTCTCTGGTATGCTCTCCAAGAATAATGTCTCGTATTTTCTGAAGCCTTTTTTCTGTCTCCGAATTTTTTTACTTGTAGTGCTTGAACATCATACAAAAATAAGTGTCTTTCCCAAAGTTTGACAGTTCTTTCAAATTTACATTGGTTACAGCACCAACTATACAGTAATGTAATTTGGCACTGCACCTTGCTAAAGTCAGTTCTACACCGCGACTCTGAAAATGCATTTTAATACTCAAGCACCCTTTTTCAATATTTTTCTTGAGATCGTCATCTTTGCCACAAATCACTGCTTGTTTTCATCAAGAAAATAGGAGCGGACGTAAAGCCCCTTCCTTACCTGTGAACCCGGGCCAGGTTCTCAATACAGCCTCCGCGGGTCTCCATGGACTCAGCTGGACCACACATCAAGACGAATTCTATCACAGGACCGGAGGCGAGGATTATGCAGATCTTTCTTCACTTTTTATTAAACAGCAAGTTCAAAGTTAAACAAAACATGAACAAAAAAACTACAAGTTCCATGAGCCCGCCGCCATGGTAACGAGTATCCAATGAGGTGCACTCCTTCATGTTGGTATAAATATCCCGAAATGCGTCACACTTCCTCTTTCTTCACTGCTGTGAGTCAGATAAGTGCCTTTTTCTGCCTCCGGTTACGACGTTTGTTTATTGGCTTGGCGCGTTACAGTGTTAATTGCATTCTCCGTGTGCTTCGTTTGTTTGTAGCAACGTCCGTTGCTACGAGCGTGCTCTGTCCCGAACGGACGTTTTTTCCGCTCAAGAGTTTCATTTTCGTTTTAATACGCGTCGGGCCCACCAGAGGGCACGCGCGCTGCGTTTTCAGCATCTGAGAGCTTGTAACTCTCAGCGCTCGGCGCTCGCTGCTCGCATTGGTGATTTCCTTTCAGACTTGAGGGTTTTTTTACCTCAGTGGCACGTTTTCTCTTTCTGGTGCAGTTTTTCCCTACCCGTGACACCCGTTTTGGGTAAGAATTACCCCTTTGGGAAGGCTTTTGATTTATTGGCTTTACTTGAAACAGAGTGGGTAGGGAATTACCCTATATATATATTTTTTTTTTTGTTGGGTGTACACTCTGTCCAGTCCTCATTATGCAATCCTCTCAAGAGAATGAGCCTTTTACCAACATGTCCCCAGGTGAGGGTTCCTCTCACCGTACCCTTCCCCCTGGGGTGGACGCTTTGTTTTCGCAGGCTATTTCCCACGCTTTAGCCCCTCTTAGGGATACTGTGGCTAAACTTACTGAACAGGTGTCCAAGGGTACGGGCATGTTTGGTGTGACGGGGCGGAGGGTGATTCCTCTACCCTTTCGGCTCCCAGGAAAATGCGCAAGCGCGACGCGGGGCACCTGGAGGATGGTGATTTTTTATCCAATCCCAAGAGTGCGCGCGCGCATAAGCGCTTACCCTCCCGGGAGGGCTGTTTGCCCGGGGTAATGGGTGACATGCTTCACCACCTATGGAACCCTGATTTGGGATCCCCTAAAGGCTTCATGGGAGGTTCGGATGAAGACTCATCATCTTTGGATGACGACTCAGGTCGCCCTTGGCGTCCTGGTGCTACTCTACCAGATCCTTCGGATCAAGGCGATTCTGATTCCGATATGTTTGAACCGGAGGGTATCTACCACCCGCGTTCCTCGGAATGGCGTCCAGACCACAAGGTGGCTGAATATGTCGCCAGCAAGATTAGGCAACCTCTGGACAAAGAGGTGCGAGCTCGCCTACGGGCGGAGTGCCCACGCCCCTCTTTATCGGATAAGGTCGCTTTTACTCCTGACATTGACCCAAAAATGTGTACGTTTTTTGCCAAATATACCAAGGATCCCAAAAAAGGGATTGATCGCTCCTGGAGGGCATGCCAGGATAAACTTCTTGATGTGTTAGGTCCCCTCACACAGATTATTCAATTGGCTGAGCGTGCCAAGCAAGCAAACACTCCCCTGCAGACAGACATCATAGCAGGATGGGCTCAGAGAGCGGTATGTCTCCTGGGCAACGCGAACTGTGCCATCTCTGCAGAAAGGCGCAGGTTTTTACTGATCAAAATCGACCCCAAGTTAGGGGAACTGTCTAACTCGGAGGCAGGGGCTGTTGCCCAAGGCAATTTATTTGGTGACCCTTTTGTGAAAGAGTTAGGGAAATTTGTGGCTACTTTTTCAGCTTTGGATAAAGCGCAATCTTCCATTAAAAAGATTTTTCCCGCTAAGGTTTTTGGCGGGGCCGGGCGAGGCAGGGGTCGCTCTTCCGGCCGTCCTTTCCAGCAAGGCCCCAGTTCCTTCCGGAACAACGGTTGGAGAGACGGCAGACAAGGAACTTTCTTCCCCAACAGAGGCAGGGGAAAAGGCAGAGGGTCCAGAATTACGCGAGGAGCATCTAATGCCCCAGGAGGTCCCTCTGGTAAGGATTATCCCTTTTTCCCCAAAAAATTTTGGAGGGAGATTGAGGTTTTTCAAAGACAATTGGAGGAGCATCACCTCCGACGCATGGGTTCTACAAACGGTCTCAGGATTTCAGATAGAATTCTGGGGTACCCCACTTCAGGAGAAGCTGCCCCCGCCCATAGTGTTCTCAGCAGCAGACTCGGAGCTCATAGATTTAGAGGTTCAGACCCTTCTTCGTAAGCAACATCTTCTTGGTGGAGAAGAAAGACAAGGGTTTTCGTCCCGTTATCAATCTTCGTGCATTCAACGAGTGGGTGGTTTACAGACATTTCAAAATGGAGGGTATTCACATGCTCCGCGACCTCCTCTTACAAGGAGACTGGATGGTTCGTCTGGATCTCAAAGACGCGTACCTCACAGTCCCTATTTTTCCACCCCATCGCAGATTCCTGCAATTCTTATGGAACGACCAGATGTTCGAATTCACCACACTCCCCTTCGGCCTGTCATCGGCACCTTGGTGCTTCACAAAACTCCTCAAACCAGTAGTGGAAACTCTGAGGTTACAAGGCATACGCCTCATATTTTATCTGGACGACATCCTTTTAATGGATCAATCCAGGTCTCAGTTGATATACAATCTGAACACAACTATTGTGCTTTTCCAGGACCTTGGTTTCGTGATCAACCAACAGAAGTCATAACTTACTCCGACTCAATCGTTAATCTTCCTAGGGTTTCTAGTGGACTCCCGATCGGCGTCTCTCAGTCTCCCGACGACGAAGATTTCCAAGATAAAGAAGGAACTGAGAAAAGTCCTTCGGCAAGACCAGATTTCACTACGTCAACTAGCCAGAGTGGTCGGCCTGCTTTCCTCTTCGATTCAGGCCATTTTTCCTGGTCCCCTACACTACAGAGCCCTGCAACGCTTGAAAGCGTTTCACCTTCGTCGAGGGGTGACGTACTCCGAGCTGATCTCCCTGTCTCAGGAGGCAAGGACGGAGTTGTTTTGGTGGCTGGACCACATGGAGGCATGGAATGGCAGGGCCATTTTTGGAGCAGCCCCAGATCTGGTGATCGAGTCCGACGCCAGTCGCCAGGGATTGGGGGCTCGTTGCGGGGACATCTCGTTCGGGGGACGCTGGACCCCGCAGGAACTTACCATGCATATCAACTGCCTGGAGCTCCTGGCGGGATCATTTGCGATCAAATCTCTCACGAGGGACAAAGTCTCATGTGTAGTTCTACTACGGATGGACAATGTATCGGCGGTACAATACATAAATCGTTTAGGGGGGACAAGATCAAGAGCCCTAGCGGAACTAGCGAAAGATTTTTGGCATTTTTACCTTCAATACCAAATCTCAGTCACAGCAGAGTATCTTCTGGGAACCCAGAATATCTGGGCAGACTGGAATTCTCGGTTTCTCCGGGATCCCAGCGATTGGCGACTACATCACTCGGTTTTTCAAGCGATCATGGACCGTTGGGGTCCCTGCTCAGTGGATCTCTTTGCGTCTCGTTGGAATGCTCAGCTTCCCCTTTACTTCTGCTGGCGTCCGGATCCGGGAGCGGCGGCAGTAAATGCGTTTCTCCAACATTGGGGTACTCTTCAGGGTTATGCTTTTCCCCCGTTTCTTCTTATCCCGCGGGTTGCTGCTCAAGTCCGCCGCCAAGAGGCGACGATGATTCTCATAACCCCCTAGTGGAGGTCACAGGCGTGGTTCCCAACTCTGCTGGAACTCTCGTGCGAATGTCCTCTTCGCCTCCTGGATTTTCCCTCGATCCTCCTGGATCCGTCGGGGTTCTGTCACCCTCTAGTCCTTCAAGGTCATATTTCCCTCATAGCTTGGAAGATTTCCGGCATCGTTGGCAAGACAACTGACTTTCGCAGGCAGCTAATAACTTCATCGCACAGGCCTGGGCCCCTGGTACATGCAAACGATATAGGTCAGCATGGAATAGATGGTCTCGTTGGTGTGTGGGCAAACACTGCGATCCCATGGGGGCCAGTATTATCGACATCATCAATTTCCTCGCAGAATTAGCGGAATCCGGCTTGGCGTATCGCACGATCAATTCTTTTCGTTCGGCCATCTCCGCGGGCCACCCTCCGCTGAACAATCTCCCGATCGGAGAGCATCCCTGGATATGTAAACTTCTTAAGGGTATTAGACTCTCCAGGCCTCCACAACCCAGATATTCGGAGCTCTGGGATGTGAACCTAGTTCTTAATCTCTTGTCCTCTTGGCGGGACAACCAGTATTTGTCGACGAAGGAATTGTCGGCCAAATTGGCCATGCTTCTCTGTCTCATTTCCTGTAAGCGAGTGTCAGATATCAGAGCACTGGATGTTTCCGCTCGAGTCTTTACTCCAGAAGGAGTCACGTTTACTATTGCAAGGAGGACTAAGACTAATACCAGGTCGGTATCTTATCCCGCTTTTCCTGATTCCCCGAAACTATGTGTGGTTAGATGTCTCAAAGCCTATAAGGAAGTGACCAGTTCTTGTAGACCTCCAGGTGAGACTCAATTGTTGATTTCCATAAAGAGACCGTTTAAGGCGGTTTCTTCTCCTTCCATTGCCAGATGGATCCGTTGGATTCTCTCTGAGGCAGGAATAGATATTCAAGTTTTTGGCGCCCATTCCACTCTGGGAGCTATGGCTTCAAAAGCCATACAAGTGGGGGGCAGATTAGAGGACATCATGCATGCTGCTGATTGGTCTTCAGATTCTACTTTTAAGAAGTTTTACTTTAAACCAATTCATGAAGCAGCTGCACTTGTGGTGAGTAAGCTTTGAACTTGCATAATCCTCGCCTCCGGTCCTGTGATAGAATACGAAATTTCCTAGCTATCGTGAAGGAAAGTTTCAATTCTATTAAGGACACGGAGGCGAGGATTATCCCACCCACATACGTTACGCTGGTATGTTCCCTCCCGATTACATCTATCTGCGTAGCAAGGTAGTATAATTGCGTTTCTACCTTTATTTATGGTTATTCTACTCTTATTCTAATTTACATTAGACAGCACTCGATTCAGTTGTATTTACATTTTTATATTTAAAGGTATTTTAAGGTTCATGACTTTATTGCCTTCGGTATATTTCTGTGTTCTATCGGATTAGCATCTAATTATACCTTTTTTGTAGGTTCCGAAACTACAACCAATTGACTCTACCAGGATTCCTTCCGCAGTGAAGTCGAGGAAGTGTGACGCATTTCGGGATATTTATACCAACATGAAGGAGTGCACCTCATTGGATACTCGTGTAGATGGTAATTTCAATTTCTATGTCACTGGGTTTATCTGTTGTATGACTTTATGAAGGCCAATGAAAATGTATGTTTCTGGATGACAGGCATACCTTATCTCCGGGCCGATAGGTAGGACCAGCACATCCCGGCACATCTCCGTCGATCTGTCCAATTCTTATAACTTAATTTGGTTCTTTCCAAGTGATTTGGGATCTTTTTTCCCATTTTATAGATCTCTTTGATATGTGTTGTTACCTCAGGATGATTTGAAGTATCTAATGGTACAGAAAAATGGGGATAAAATGCGCGGACGGCGTAAAATGGAGATGTATCAATAGCACTGTAGAGCGTATTATAATAGGCTAACTCTACAAGCCACAGCATATGTACCCACAACTCAGAGGCTTCTTATGCATAACAGCGTAGATATTGTTTTAAAATTTGGCTCCATAAAAAAGTTAGACCTTGACATATGGATCGATTAGGATGTTTGGCAACCCACTTGACCCAGTGATTGGGAGAAAAGATAGTTTTGACGGATTCTAGGAAATTTTCCATCTTGAAGACACAAAGGACTTTTTTTGCTGACAGAGTGGATTTCAATGGTTTCTCTTTTTTGGAATTTTCAGATTCTTGCTGTGACAACACATCAACTCTTCTGTTGTCACATCTGGGATGGAAAGTTACAATAAAATCAATCTCTGTCAAGAAATGCATTCAATACATCTATTGAGAGGCAAGCTCTCTAGCAGATTTCATGAACTAGAGATTCCAGTGGTAAGTATATGCTGTCACTGTGTGCTTAGCTCTGCGTAGATATTGTCTCAATCCCTGAAACACTATTTTTATTGCTAGGAATTCTTTTTCTGCCACAGTGTAGTTAAGTTTGTCAGGGTTTAACTTTTTTGACATATAGGCCACAGGAGTAATTGGCCCACTTTCTGGTGTCTTTTGGATAGTATGATACCTGTTGCTACATTGGATTAGGATTGGGGCAGTTATGAAAGCTCTTTTAAGAAACACAAATGCTTCTTCAGCATCAGGAGTCAACATGAATGTTACCCTTTTTTTTCCTAAAAAGTCTAGTAATGAGTGAGACCACATGAGAGAAGTGCTGGATGAACCTACAATAGTCGTTGGTAAAACCCAAGAAGCACTACAGGTCTCTCACATTCTTTGGTATTGGCCCTTCCTGTAACACCTTGACCTCTCGCTCAGCCATTTGCATCCCAACTGAACTCAGCATCACTCCAAGAAACTCCACTTCATAAACATGAAACTCGCACTTACTAAACTTGCAAAACAGATTATGTTTTCTTAGCCACCTCAAAACAGTGGCTACATGATCAATGTCAGTGATCTGATCCTGAGAATATATCAAAATGTTATTGATATAGAAGTTGACATATAGATCTAAATAGTCCTTCAACACATTGTTGAGGAAGAATTAGAATGTCACTGGGGAATTACACAGCCCAAACGGCATGACCCTATCTTCAAAGAGCATAAATCTGGTCTTAAAGCCGTCTTCCATTGATCCCATTCCCGCATTCTCACTAAATAGTAGGCCCCTCTAAGATCTAATTTAGTATAGTTTTGAGCCTGTTAAACCTGACTGAGTAATACAGGGATGAGGGGTAAAGGATAACGCTTCTTCTTAACTGTGTTCTTATTCGGTATCCTGTCATCAATACAGGTACGAAGTTCTCCTTTAGCATTGGTAAAAAAAAAAGAGGAAATGCAGCAGGCGAAAAGGATGGTCTTATGAAGTTATTGGCTAAGTTTGTATCTAAGTATTCTCGCAGATGTTGGGTTACAGGATCAGACAGCGCATAGAGTCTGCAAACCAGAAGAGAGCCCCAGCTGAAACTCCAGGATTATGTGCATCGACTATTGGACGAGACAAGATGGCCACACGTCGCTACACGCTACCAATTCTGGGCCAAGTGATCGGATTCTGAAGGGCTCACGCCCTACAATGAAAAATAAAGAAAAGACAGTCATTTTGAGACCTGTGGACCTGCAATCAGGTCTCGGGGAGTGAGTTCTTGTTCTTCAGTACATACATTTGCAACTCATAAGATTGCTGTTTAATCCTGGGGACAACATACGCCTGTACACCATAATACTTTGGTAACTGTTCAATCCTGAAATAACATCAAGGATAACTTCCATGCTTATAAACCCTATCAGAAGGGAATACAGAATATTTATGCAGTTCCCAGTTTTGGTCCCTGTTCCCAGTCTCAGGTTCCATTCCGTAAGTGGATGGCACTTAGAATCAGAAATTACTCATGGTTGTTCATGTCACACCCTGACAATATCACATGGTAACTCAAAATAATTTTGGTGGTAGGTTAACACTGAGTCAACTGTATTCCAGATTAACTTGGATGCACAAATCAGTGAAGCTTAATGGGTAAGTTATTTCATTGAATTCTATAAAAGCACCCCTCAGCAAGTGGTGACAAATCCTAATGCTGAGCTATCCGTATCTGCGTTGTTAGCACCATCACAGGAAGTAGGGATCATCTCAGATGCAATTGCAAATGTAAAGACTTTATGAGCAGGAGGTCTGGATTGCTCCAGCAGCTATATTTAATGTGGACCCCCTTTGGTGAGTGGGTTTACCCAATCCATTTATTAAGTGGATTTCAATTACTAGGACAATTCCTGACTCATGGCGTGGTACCATAATTAATCTGATCCACAATAAAGGCAGTTGGACTGAGCCTGCTAATTACAGGTTGATCTCTTTACTTGACAATACTTCAGATATCTATGTGAATAATCTTTTAACTCACCATGAGACTTGGTCAATTACATTAGGTAATATTCCACTCATACGGGAGATCTTGCAACATACGTCAAATTAGACTTAGTGGTTAAATTGGTGCCTTGGAAAAAATCGACTAGTGATGTCCATGTGACAACCAGATATGGCTTAGCCCTCACCAAAATAACAACACCGATATCAGTCATAAATTTGTACATAAATCCTAATAGGGAAAGCAAACAGACGAAGTTTAAATCAATTTTGTCGCTATTAAAGGAATTTTTAGACAAGCATCTGGATCACAAATATCTAATTGCAGGAGATTTCAATATCCGACACCTAAATCAGGAGGTGGGGCTCTCCAGAGATTCCATAAGATCAGACCCAGAAACCTTTTTCAAGGGATATGAACTGAGAACGTCCAATTGCAGCAACCCAGTAGTGGGCACACTCATTCCGACGTTCAAAAACAACTCCACTGTAGATTACATTTTCTTAAGCCCAGCATTATTATGCAGATGTTTAAGTCATAAGGTGACAAATAAATCTGAGAGTGACCACAACCCCGTAGCAATGGATATAGACCTTGAAGCACCGAGACATCAGTCCTACAAGGCTAACGGACAGCAATTATCAACTAACATGCCCATTGACAAAAAGGATCAAATGGAGCGTGACCTGCAAGGCACAATACGACCTATGGAAGCAGGCCAATGGCCTATTAAACTCTGAAAGTGAGACAAGCGAGATCAGTGACCAGTGGGCAAACACAATGAAGAACTTTCACGCTTCTCTATGCAGTCCAGCGCAGCAAGGGTTTGTAGGAAGCAACAGGCAAAATTCTGACATGTTCACATCAACTAGGGGATATGCAACCAGAGCAAAAGGAAATGCAGGCGGGCAGAAATGCGATGTGGAAGGAATAAAACCCCTGAAGCAGAAGCTCTTAGGAGGCAGATGAGGAAAGAGTACAAGGGAGTAATGTGGAAACTGAAGCAAAAGGAGATCGAAGAATGCTGGATCCATTTACATGCATTGCTGCCACCGAGCAAAAGCAGGGAGTTCTGGGACTTTGTCAACTCGTTGCAACACGCATCTGTAAGTAAGGTGAATGCGATATCTGTCAGCATTTGGGAAAGCCACGTGGGCAACCTCTATGTGGACCCAGAGTATATTGAAGTCCAGGGTACTATGGGGTGGCAACATGATCTAGGTGGCCTAGAAAATACGGCGTTAATGGTTACTGTCAAATCAGCTAAAATGGTGCTCATCAGGAGGGATGGGGCACCAGGGCCAAATGGCCTTCCATGGAGCATATTTAGAGATGATCAAGACTTTTGGGCTGAACCTCTGACCACTCTTTTCAATGACTGTCTACATTACTCTTTGCTCCCAAAGCCTGGAATGGCTCAATGCTGCACCCAATCTACAAAAAAGGAGACTCTACTCTACCAGAAAACTATAGGTTAATAGCCCTACTGGATGTGGATGGCAAGGCCTATGCATGGGTTCTGCTTCAAGAGCTTGAACACTGGATCACTGAAAATAACATCATACCAATATATCAAACCTAGCTCTTCCACTCTAGATAATGTTCTTGCTTTTTCATACCTAGGTCAGAAAGCATTGAAATCACCTGCTCAGCCGCTTTTTGCTTGTTTTATTGATTATAATGTGGCCTTTGATGGTGTGGTGCGTCACATCCTCTGGCGGCCAGGAGGATACCAAGGAAATTGTTAGCTTCCATAATCACACTTTATTCCGATAATTGGGTGAGAATCGATATCACAAATACACGTTACTAAGAAAATCCACACCAACAAAGGATTAAAACAAGGATGTGTTATCGCCCCTACTCTCTTTAATCTGTACACGGCTGACCTTGGCGCGGAATTGCTCAGAGGAAATACACTCCGTCCGAAACTGGGTAAGACAGTTATTCCCATAATTTAATATGCGGACGACCTGATCTTGCTTGCTCAGACTCGGATAGGGTTGAAAAGGGGCCTGGACATATTATGTAGCTACAATGAAAAAATGCATTAAAGGCAAATGTGGCAAAAACCAAGATATTGGTCTTTGGACGTCAGACCAAAAAACATCAAAGAATTGGAAACTCTGTCCACTAAAAATAGAAATGGAAGAAAAATATCACTTCCTTAGGGTTTGGTTATCAAGCATGGTGAAAATATCATATCCGGTAGCGGCACTGAGAACTAACGCAGAGAGAACTACTTATGCTTTAGCAAAACTCCATCTCCGGCTCCAAACTCCAACATTAGAGGCAATCAGGAGTGTTATTAAAGCAAAACTACTACCTGCTATCACCTATGGACACCTTGCATATTCAGGTAGGCTGATTACACCGCTGGAGAAGTGCCAGATGAGAGCCTATAAAAGGATATTCCAGATTCCTAAATCAACCAGACACGCAGGGATACATCTAGAATTCAACATAATAAGAATGGATATAAACTGCAAAATGAATATAATCAGGCTTTTCCATTGTGTTTGCAGGTCAAGTACTGACAGCTTGAGGGGGCCCCTGAAAGTAATCTTTGAAGCTGGGCCATTTATCTCAGGCAAACCAAATAATTTTTCAATTTAGCTCCCTCCTACACATCGGACCCCCTTATATTGAAGGCTCTGCTAAAAAAGACTTTGAAAGACCAGAGTGTGCGAGCTTCTAGAGAAAATGACATTGCCATAATCAGGAATATTAGCGGAGCTGAGGGTTCAGCTATGTCTCATACAACTACTAATGCCCAACCGTACATGAAAATAGCACTGGCAGCCTGTGCGTTTCAGAGTATCTTGCAAATGTGTCTCTTAACACTCCCCATTTGGGACTTTAGACGCAACTGGAAGTCTACGTGGGGATGTACTCTATATAACTACCACACAGAATCCATAATACATTTAGGGCCTGATTCTAACTTTGGAGGACGGTGTTAAACCGTCCCAAAAGTGGCGGATATACCACCTACCATATTACGAGTTCCATAGGATATAATGGACTCGTAATACGGTAGGTGGTATATCCGCCACATTTGGGACGGTTTAACACCGTCCTCCAAAGTTAGAATCAGGCCCTTAGTTTGTTGTTGCCTGTGCTTGGCCTCAGAAAGACATCATGCAAAGAAGTTGTAAAATATGGAACTGGCTTGCCTTGGGAAATTTTTCACTATTATGAGAAAGGCTCTACAGCTTCCTCAGGGCCAGCAACATGCACAAATCAAAAGGGGAGGTGCGGCCCCTAAAGAAACATTGTTGAAGTGGCTCATTCACCCATGTTAATCTTACTCATACCTTTGCTGACTTTGAGCAAGATCATGGCGATGCAGATATGACAGAGAACTCTCACTTGAACTACTGGATTCTATCATTCTGCTCCATATTTTCATCTTCATATTCTGTGTATTCTGTTGTTACTCTGATGTCAGACTGTCTGGATAATTTTCATAGGCACTATCACTTTCATTGCTGTGTTTATATTATTTTTTCAGCATTTGCACTGACATGTCTAAGTTTTGGAATAATATAACAACAGACGAGATACCAGACTTTTGGGACAGCCTCTATTGGATCTTGCACTCTCATTGCTGTAGTTATAGTACTTAATGGCATTCACACTCTACTTTTAAGACTCAGAGTTTTATAATAATCAACTTGATATCAGATTGCTAGGACAGTCTCTATTGGCCTCTGCACTTTCATTGTTATGATTATACTGTTGAATTATCACATACGATAAGAGGTATTTTATTTTATGCGTTCTCATTGTATTTTATGCAAAGATTACAGAATTTTATAATAGGTGCAATGTCAGATTTTAAGGACAACCTTTTCTGGCATTTGCACTTTCATTGCTGCGATTATAGCACTTTATGGCATTTGCACTTTCAATCTAAGTTTTTGAATTTAATAACAATTGATGTGATACCATACTTTTAAGATAGTCTCCATTGACATTTGCACTTTCACTGCTGTGTTTACACTATTTTATTATAGCATACAACAAGATGTATTTTATTCTATGTGTATTTATTGTATTTTATGCAACGATTTTAAGTAATCATGCAATAAAGTTATCTACTTACTATTCTAAGTGAATAGGGGGTTTCAGGGAAAACTGCTCACAGAGGATCACTAAATAGTCTTTTGGGTTGCAGCAAGGAAATCCATCACAACAGGTGGCATATTAGGTTGCTGTTTTGTGGACTTTTGGGCTACTTTAGATTTGGTGGCCTATAGCATACTGTGGAACAAATTGAAGAGCTTGACATCTCACTAGATAATCTATTATATATGAGCCAACAGTTTCACACCATATATAGGGTTCCAGTATATGTGATTGGACAAGAAACCTTATCAAAGAAAATTCCTATGAAAAATGTCCTTTGGCAGGAGTGTATTTTAGGGCAGCTCCTATTCAGTCTCTATTTTTGATCTTCCAGATAAGCTACTAGAGACTAACTCTCTGTCCCCGAAAACTGGAGGATTTCATGTTCTGTGTCTTTTGTACGCAGGCTATCTTGCCCTAATTGATTACACTCTTGTTGGGTCATTGAACACAATGCTCTTAATCCTTACGGTGAGTCTAACATCTTTCTGATTAACGTAGAGAAGACTAAGGCCCTCATTTGGACCTCAGCAGTCTTTTTTGAAGACCGCCGAGGTACCGCCGTGCTGAAGACCGCCAGTGCAGGCGGTTTTCCGCACATCGTATTATGACTGCTGGCAGCCCTCTGCCCTTTTCCAGACGGAGAGCAGCCAGCAGCCATACTGGCGGTCGGCGGAGAAGTGGAGGCTGCTCCACCTCCACCGCCACGTCATCAGAACACCGCCCACCGGATCACAACCCATGATTCGGTGTGGCAGTGTTCTGGTGATGGGGAGCTGGCGGCGGAGCAGCCCCCATGGATCCCGTTCCCTCCCGGAGGATCACCGGACCAGGTAAGGTGATCGTCCGTTAGGGGAGGGGGATGGTGGGGTGTTGTGTGCGTGCATGGGTGTGTGTGTGAGTGTAGGGGGGGGTGTGAGTGCATGTATGCATGTGGGGTGTATGTCTGTGTGTATGGCTGTGTGTATGTGAGCGTGTGTGTCAGCGTGTTTGTGTAGTTGGTGTGTGAGTGTGTGTGTAGGGGTGTGGGGTGTATGTCAATGTGGAGGGGGTGGGGTCCTGCCACCTTTGGGAGGTGGTAGGGGGGTCAGGGTGTGGGGGGAGGGCTCTGGTGAGGGGGAGGAGGGTGGAGGAGACCCTTATCAGTGCCAGGGACCGAATTCCCTGGCACTGATAGTGACTACCGCCATGGATTTCGTGGCAGTTCCAAACCCCATGAAATCCATGGTGCTATGCAGGGTCCTGATACCGCCGGTGGTCTGGTGATGGCTGCCGGGCTGGAGACCGAAGTCTCCAGCCCAGCGGTCGTCACCACCCTGGCAGTCGGAGTGGAGAAGTGGCGGTAGTCCATGACGGTAACCTCCATGGAGGTAATTCCAGTTTTTTGTCCGCCAGCCTGTTGGCGGTATTACCGCCACTTCTCCAACGACCACCAGAGTCGTAATGAGGGCCTAAGACTTTCATGTTCTGTAAGGGAGTTAAGACATTTCTTTGGTTTCTTAATAGTGTATCACTAGAACAGGTCACTGTCCACAAGTACTAAAGTCTGATTTTTGGAAGTGATCTGATATGGAATTGGTAGACATGGAGTCTCTAGTTGGGAGAGGTATGCTCCCTGTCCAGGTAGGGACCACCACTAAAGTCAGGGTAAGTAGTTACACACTTATTCTAACCCTGTGCCCACCCTCTGGTCGCTTGGAGCCGAGCAGTCAGGCTAAACATAAGAGGTAATGTGTAAAGTATCTGTGCACAGACACACAGTAGCTCAGAGAGAACACCCCAAAAAGTCTCTGATTTATTAAAATAGGGCATTTTTATCTAAATCAAACAAGACCAAAACAACCAAAATCCAATATGTACAAATTATAATATGAGTATTTACAAGTATACAGTAGGTTTAGGGCCTCATTGGTACTCACAATTGCTAAACACTGGGGGGCATGTGGAGGAAATGAGCACAAACCCAGTTCAAGTTGGGTAGGATGGTTTTAAAACCCTTCCGGAAGTCGAGTGCCCAACAACTGTGATGTTCAAGTAGTGCTTGCAAAAAAGCACTCCACGGGTGCCTCAGGACTGAAGCATTATACAAATCTCGGCTGCGAGCGTGCAGCTCGAGTTGAAGGGATCTTAGCCTTGGTCGCGAGCATGGGACTCAGCTTATTGCACAGTACTTGGTTCAGTAGGAGCCACTGGGGTGACAGCCTCCGGGTTTGGGACCTTATCACTGGGGCTCCCCAATCAAGAAGGCGGTGCGGTAATGGGCTGGGCAAGTCAGTGTCCAGTAGTTGCAGTGATTCCCCTCGTGGCATCAGCAGGTTGACGATGTCAGCGTGCCACGTCACGTGGGCAACTGATTTCGACACTCAGGGAAAGCTCCGGTCACTATGGCAACACGGCATGCTGCACTGAAAGGGCTTCACTTAACGGAGGTGACTTTGTTGTTGGATGCAGCACAAAGTGCTCAGTACGTGCTGATCTTGGGGGAACTCTAAAACGCTCAACACATGCTGATGACAATCAAAGTTCCACACTCATGCTGGCCTTTGCACTTGGAGGAATAGGAAGCACTCCAAGCATGCAGATCTTGGTAAGTTGCAGAGTTAGGGAGCAATTGATCACGGCCCGCAGTCAGGACACCCCTGCTGGACTCACAAGTGACAGAGGCCCACGGTAAGAGTGCGTCTGTGAAATCTTTGATGGTCCTGAGATTTCAAAAGAGGTGGCAAATCTTGGAGAATCTTGGTTCCAGGATGTAGAGACTAGGTTTAGTCTTTCTCACTCTAGGCAACAAACAGCAGTTAGCATGCCAACAGAGAAAGTAGCAAAATGGCAGTCCCCTCCTACAGCACACCACACAGCAAGCAGTAAGCCAACACAGCAATGCAGTTACAGAGTGGCATTCCCCCCTGGCAGCGCAGCAGTCCTTCCTGGCAGAATGTCTTTGGTTCAAGTAGAGTTCTGATTTGGTGGTGTTTGGGGTCCAGTACTTTTACACAAATATGCCTTTAAAGTCGGGGTCCATGCTCTTTCTTCCCTGGCTCCAGACACTCCTCAGGGGGTTATGCAGCCCTTTGTGTGAGGAGATGCACAGCTATATTCAGGTGTGTCAGCTCCTCCCTCCCATCTAGCCCAGGAAGACCAATTAGCCGAGTGATGGGCCATCAGGATGCAAATGTCACACTCAAGCTGCTGTCTACCCCAGATGTGTATTCACAGATAGGCAGAGGCACAGAATGGTTAAAGTACAAAAATGCCAACTTTCTAAAAGTGGCATTTTCAGATTTAAAATTTAAACTCCGACTTCACCACAAGAGTTGTTTTTAAATTGTGAGTCCAGAGACACCAAACTCTATATTTCTATCTCTTTCCAATTGGACGTTACACTTAAAAGGTGTTTTAAAGCAATCCCAATGTTAACCTATGGGAGAGATAGGCTTCGCAGCAGTGAAAAATGAATTGAAGGTTTTTTCACTACCTGGACATATCATTAAACTTAAAAGTACATGTCCAGCTTTTTAAATACACTGCACCCTGCTCTGGTGGCAAACCAGGCTCTTGTATGTCACCCCTATGGTAGGCAGGGAAGGTTTAGGCCCGGCAAGTGTGTACATTTGCTAAGTCGAAATGGCAGTTTACAACTACACATATAGGCTCTGCAGTGGCAGGCCTGAGACGTTTACAGGGCTACTGTAGTGGGTGGCACAATCAGTGCTGCAGGAGTACTAGTAGCATTTAATTTCCAGGCCCTGGGCACATATAGTGCATTCTACTATGGACTTACAAGAAAATGGAATATGCCAATTGTGGATAAGCCAATGTTACCAGGTTGATAGTACAGAGCATATGCACTGGCTAGCAGTGGTAATGTGCCCAGAATCCTAAAGCCAACAAAAACAGGGTCAGAATAAGAGGAGGAGGAAGGCAACAAGTTTGGGGATGACCCTGCAGAAAGGGCCTTTTCCAGCAGCGACAAACACTTGGGAGTTTAAAACCACAGGCAATGCTCTTAAAAGTTTTGATAGTTACTATAGAGGTTTATCAACTGGCCCTTTAAAGAAGACAATCCTGAGTACACTTATCCCAAAGACTCTACATGAAGCAGAATTGTTGTCTCTTGATTGGCCAGTAAGCTGGAGGAATTTAGAGAGGTCATGTTTAAAGAAACTTTTTAATATCCAGACAAATCTAATGATACAAGCACTAAAATTAGACCTCGGACTGACTTCTTGGGTTTTATTTGTGAAAAGTCGTGTTTTAAGGTTGCTATTTTCATTAGTAAAGATTCAGATTAGCAATAAACTGTCAAAATATTGACTTATGCACTTAATCACTCTGAAGAATTTTCTTGTCAAATTGTAAAATGTGCTTCTAATTCTGACCTAGGAATTGATATACTCATTATAGACAGATAGTTTTCATAGGTAAAGCTACAAGCCTTTATCAGCGAAATGGTAGCCAATGGAGTGATAGAATCAATTGATCTATGAAAAACTCTGTTACATACTTAATTGAAGGTTCGGGATTGAAGGGATTTTTCCCTCTTTATCTCAAATTCATGGCAAAAGAATACAGAATTGAGTCCTTCGGATATGTATAGGTATTCACCTAACATGGAGAATACTGGTGCATGGGGGAGGAATCTGTCACAATAATGACCATTCTATGCATGGTTTGAGAGTCAAATATAGCCTAACTCTTTTTTTTAGATTTCTTATTGTTTGCGGAGGAAAACAAAAAAAATCCATTGTCCAGTTTTTAGAAAATATGCAGCCTGAACTCAAAATGATGCACTTGCCACTTTATACATATTGCTATCACAAGATATATTAATATTACACAGAAGGAGACACATCCTACCATCTTAGGGTCTGTCAATTAATTGTGAACTGGGTCGGAACAGGAACAGAAAGTAGGCACAGGCACCATTACAAAAGTGGCCCCATTAGTGAATTAGATACCTAAAAAAGCGGCCCTGGTTTGGAAATTGGGCAGTTTTACATTTGTAGAGGCACACTGTATAAGCTTTTTGCAAAGTATGGAAGACCGCATGGATTTGAGCTTGCTGCTAACAGTTTGTTTCAGTATTGAGGAAATCAACAGTAAAAAAAAGAAATAGCCCACCAGACCATAAAACAGGCACACAAATAGACATGAAAGCAGCCCACACACTGAAGTGTCAGGCCAGCCTGCCCAACAGTGCCTGATTGCCCTACAGGCCAGTTTGACCCTGATTGTGAAATGTCAAGGGGATGATTGATTTTACAGGAATAGATTGCTTTGGTCTTTTGACCTATGTAATAGTATTGTTTTTGATTTATGATGATAGATCCTAAACAATACTGTTTTTATAACTTTTTAACACTTAAATGTTATATATTTCTATAAGACATGTTTTAATTTTTATTAGAGGAGCACCAAGCCAAATCCACATACATAACAATAAATTTGTCCTTTAAAATTCATAACTTTACCATAGTACGTCTCAGTTAATCTAAGCACTGATTACTGAATCATTTGCTGAAAGAATTAATTAATTAATTGATGATTTCTCAAATAGTTACTTAATAATAAGTCTGATTTATTTGATTATTTTTATCTTGTTGCCAGCATCTACAAGAGCAGCTAGCATCATTAGAGTCCATACTGGCCATCAATTCAGCTACTGGTGCCCAGACCAGGGCACCCTGCTGTCGCGCTTTCCTCCCTTGCATCAATATAAGTTTTTGTCCAGGCGGTACATGGGAAGCAGTCTAGCTAACCATTGATGATGAGTTGGAGATCCGAGATACGCCAGGCCAAGGCAATACATATACAAACTGCTACCATAGCCACAAAGATCAAGCGCTGTTTCCCCCTGTCCTTTGTGGATTTCTTGTCAATGGCAAACAGAATTAGCTGTGGCATCATCAAAACCCGTATATTAAGCACCAATCTCAGCTACTGGCTACTTCATTCCTTGGGATCCTTCAGCTTTACACAGTTACAAATCATATGTACTCAGTTTGCATCATGACTACCATAGTGAGGGCAGCTAGATTCTGGTCTTGTCCACCATCAGGAAATTTTGGCTGGCGTGTAACAAATATTGATTCATGCTTTATAGTGTTGGGCCTTGAATCCTGCTGTGAATAGCAACTTTTGACCCATATCCAGCAATTTCCAAAGGTTTGTCCTTTTAGGCGATAATCTCCTATCCCAGTTACCTGATTGCTTGCCGAGATCATCCGGCATTAACTCAATTAAAACTTAATAGATTTGCCTGATCTCTCCCACCCACCCAAGAGTGGCCCAACTGATACACTAAAAGTACGTGATCTATACCCATTTCGTCCCTGTGTATTTTCAGCACAAAGTCCCTTATCTGCAGATACTTCTAAATTCTAATTTTGTCAGCACAAATTTAGATTGCAACATTTCAAATTAGTATATTTCATCCTGATGAAGAAGATCCCCTAGTCTCTCCATTTCAGTTTTTTCCCAATTGAGGAAATTTTGTTATCATCGAATACAGTTAGGAAGATTGATCAACGCCAGAGAGGGGTATAGTAATTATACCAACCTATGTTCAGCTTCTGCTTTACCTGTACCCAAATCGTATGTGCTGCCTTTAACCCCCTAAATTTAATTTAAAATAGCCTGGCTCAGCATTCCTTAAAAAGTATGCTTTTACTTTAGCTCCCAATACCAGCTCATAGATAGAAGGCAGTTCCTGGACCCCTATATGTTGTAATATTGCTGCCCAACAATAATACCTGAAATTAGGCACCAGCCAGCCACCTCTAGCTCTGGGAAACATAACATTTTTAAAAGCTCACCTCGTCCTTTTGTATTTCCATAGAAAATTGTTGCAGATCGCATCAATTATTTGAAAAATTGCTGTTCAATTTTCAAATGGATTGCCCTAAAAACATAAAGGACCTTGGTTGTAACAGCATTTTGATTACATTGCAACAACCTATTTGTGTTAAATGCACATTGTTGCTCTGCCTCAAATCCCTCTTACTTCTTGTCAACACAGGAGACAGATTTAATCTCACAATGTTTTCCATTCTAGCCTTTATGTTTACAACTAAGTACATGGCTGATTAGAACATTCACCTCAAGCTTTCTTATCAGAGGGTCAAACTATAAGGCAACTAGGAGGAGTGAACATGGGCATCCCTGCCTTGTCCCTCTCGTGATCCAGATTTTGTTGTGTTTTGTGATATAGGCCCTCATTCCAACTCTGGCGGGCGGCGGTTGCCGCCCGCCAGGCGGGAAGCGCCATTTGGCCGCCACGCGGCCAAAATACCGCTTCCCGCATTCTGACATTCCCGCTGGGCCGGCGGGCGCCAAGCAAGTTAGCGCCCGCCGGCCCAGCAGGAATGAGGGCCACAACACAGGAGCCGGCTCCGAATGGAGCCGGCGGTGTTGCGGCGGTGCGACGGGTGCAGTTGCACCAGTCGCGCTTTTCACTGTCTGCTAAGCAGACAGTAAAAATCTGCCCTGGGCCCTGTTAGGGGACCCCTGCACTGTCCATGCCTGTGGCATGGGCAGTGCAGGGTCCCCCAGGGGCCCCAGGGGCCCCAGGACACCCGTTCCCGCCAGCCTCTTCCTGGTGGTGAAAACCGCCAGAAACAGGCTGGCGGGAAGGGGGTCAGAATCCCCAAGGCAGCACTGCTTGCAGCGCTGCCCTGGCGGATTCGCCCAGCCGGGGGTAAACCGGCAGGAATCCGCCGGCCCCGGTTTTCTGACCGCGGCTTTACCGCCGCGGTCAGAATGGGCAAGGAAGCACCACCAGCCTGTTGGCGGTGCTTCCGTCATGCGTGGCCCTGGCGGTCAAAGACCGCCAGGGTCAGAATGACCCCCCATAATATCTGAATAGCTATGGACCTTTTCCTTTTCCCTTGAGTACCTCCCATAGGTATTCCCATGTGACCCAATCAAAAGCCTTTTTTTGCGTTAAACAGAATCATAGCCATGGGATTCTCTAATACACCCAACCGCATCAAACAAGGTGACTGCCCGTCTAACGTGATTGGTGGTCTCTCTAACCAAGATGATGCCATGCTGCCAGGCAGAACTATTTTGGCTATAATCCTACACAGTCATGTTGTGAATATCTTCAAATATATCTCTGCATCACTGTTGATCGATGAGATAGGCCTATGTGAGCCTGGGATCAATAGGGGCTTCCTCTTCTTCTTAAATACCACAGTTAGTCACTGTCCACGAGGCTGGTGCCAGGGATCCTTGCAGCAGAATCCTATCTGGTCCTGCAGCCTTTTCCATTTCTAGAGAGCTGAGTGCTAATTTGATTTGATTTTCTCCAGGGTAATTGGGGTTCCCAGGGCTGTCTATTCCACAGTCTATGGTCCCCCTCTTATAACTGACCCTGCGTACTGCTCAACATCTGCCGAAGGTAGAAGCTCCTCTGCCTGATAAAGAATTTCTTAATACTCATTTAATACACTTACAATAGCTACTGGGTGCTAACCACCTACCCTTCCTTGTCCGTTATAGCATTTCTACTGCTAAATACCTCCATCTGCTGTGTACACAGTGCCAGGAGCCTGGCTACACTCTCACTATATTCATAGCTCTCCGCCCACCAAATCTGATACTTCTCTGCTACCTTTTTTGTATGGAAATTGTTAATACTTGCCTTAACCACAGAGATCTTTTGGAGGACCTCCTGCTTTTCCACTATTACTGTAACAAGCAGTGCTTCAAGTTCCTTTAGTTCTTTAAAAGATGGCCTCATTTATGAGCCTGTGTCTTCTGCATGTGTTGACTAAAATGGAGGGTCTTCACCCTAATTCCAGCTTTCAATTAATTCCAGCGCCACCTTGCGCCACTTTAGCGTCATTTTTATTACACTAATGTGGCCCAACAAGGCCAAAATCCTCGCACCATATTTACAAAGTGGCACAATGCATGCATTGTGCCACTTTGTAACCCTTTGCACTACATTATGCCTGTGCCAGGCATAATGTATGCAAAGGGGGCGTTCCCCCGTTGAGGAGGCTAAAAAAATGGCTCAAGGAAATCTAACAGATTTCCTTGCGTCAATTTTTACAGCACTTTTAACCCTTGCTCAGAGCAGGCGTTAAACTGGGATTTCCATTATTTATAATGGGCCCCTATGTACTCTGCAGGAGTAGCACCAATATTTTGGTGCTACTCATGCAGAGTACATCAATAACGTCAATAAAAATGACGCTATTGCCCCATACCATGCACCATGGTGTGCCGTATCTTAGATACAGCGCACACATGGAGGCTGTAGGGGGGCGTGTCATGACCTACTCGTTGTCTATGTCTGTGTCCCACTGGAAATGTGGCGAGGTCTCGTTCCTATAGGTTCTGCCTTGACCCAAGTTGGGGCGACCCTTTCTGGCAGCCACAATGCTGCTGACAGAGTGAACGCCAAAGGCAGTCCGTGCCTTCCAGAAGGAGTGCCCGAGGGAAAAAAAACAAAAAAGGGAAAAAAACTCAAACAGGAACTCCTGGAACAAAAACAAAAAGTAAAAAGTAAAAAAGTAAATCTGAACAAAAGACAAAAATGACAATGAAAAAAGCCGGAACAGGCTCAGAAAACATAAAACTGACTATGTGCAGCGCCACTTTACTCAAATATGCCCCTATGTCTACAGATGCGCTCCCTCTATTGCTTTCCATAGTCTGTTAGCCATCTATTCATATGTGCTGTATATTCCGGGTCCAAGAGCAACTTCCTATCAAAAGACCATGTTTGAGTCCTACACCAGCCGCTACCTGGAACTCTGTTATCAGGGGTGTGAAAAAATAGGTTGTTGGTTGACTGGGATGTAAGCCCTGGTCAAGTAACAGCCACAATCCCCTGCAGGGTGAACCACAAAAAGTCATTTAATTGCTTAACCCTGGGTAGCTTGCCACAAAAAGCAGTCAAGCTTAACTTAGAGGTTATGTGTAAAGTAGTTATGCAGCACACAAACTGTAATAAAGTGAAAACACACCACCAGAAAAATCCCAAACCGATTTATGTAAATAGCGTTAATTTTAATAAATTATTTGACAACAAAACAACAAAAATTCAATCAGTAGAACCACAGTTATGATTTTTTACAGTTTAAGATTCAAAATCGCGGCTAACAGATAGAAGGGCCAACTGTGGACCTCTGGTCACCTTTAGTACCACAGTCAAGGATCCAGGAGTGGATGGAGACCTCTTGGGGGTTCAGGACTGATTCAGGCTAGATCCAGGTGCGGGTTCAAGCCTGAACAGGAGGCCAGCAAAGTAGGCTTGGAGCTACTAGTGGTAGTCTTGGGTGCAGATTTAGATGCAGGGCTCAACAGCAGGGTTGGCCTCAGAGGGTCAAGGTAGGCTCCAGGCAGCAAAACAGTCCTTCCAGGTACAGCAGAATTGTGGCAGAGTGCACAGCAGATCACAGCAGCAGGCAGTCCTCTGAGAGTGCTTCCGCAGGTCCACTAGAGAGTGGAGAGTGGGTCCAAGAGCCTGTGAAAGGGGGTACGTATCCCTGGAGGTCTTTAGTGCTTATATTCTGTCTATGAAGTGCCCTACCGTAAGTATATCTGAACAGACGGCCTTTATTTGTATCCAATACAGAGTTCTTATTATTCCTTAGAGTATACTGTGACGATGTATTGGTATTACATCTCCCATTTCCTTCCCCGAGTGACAGTTTCTTTGTTTGTTTCCATAGGACATCAGGAATTCTTCTGCCTTCCACTTCCACGCAGCCAGTGAGAGAAAGGGGAGAAAACAAATAAGAATCCTCGATCAGGTAAGTGTTTTTTCTTTTTATTAATTTGTGTTTCATTATTATTATTATTCTTTTATATGCATGAAGGTTAGGGTGATTGGGGGGGTGGAAATCCTCTTTGTGAACACACAAGGGTTTAATTAGTGCTGCCCAAGGGTCCAGTGCCGGTTTTGGTAGTTTAGGAGATGTTTTCAGGTTTTATTTCTCTTTATTGGTTTTTAATGGGTGCAATTTAAGAAAAAAAGAAAAAAAAACTACAGTGCTTAGAAGGTGCCTTCCCCTATTTTGTACTGGCTCACGAGGTCTTTGCCCACTTTACCTCTGGGTGCCTGTGCATCCCAGTGCCCCATCCCTCCTCCTCGATCCCTCTCGACCTTTCCCACCAGCCCTGATAGTTGACCTCACAAGCGGTCACATACCTGAAGGAGCCATGTCCCGCCAGGGACGTGGCTGGGTTTTCCACACCCACTGTTCCTCGCGGCTGCTTCCCGGCTCTCCTGCTTTGCTCCTGGGTCTCCGCTCTCTATCTCTTCACTTTTCTCCTTTTCCGGTCGTTCTGCTTCCTGCTCTCATCCGTCTTCCAGCTTGTGCCTCTCCTTCTCCGGTCGTTCGTCTTCCTGCTTTCGCCTCTCCTTCCCCGTGATGCCGTCTCCGACCTCCCTTCCAGCTTTTCTCCGATAGAGGGAATCCTGGATGACGTAAGCACTTGCCTTCGTGCTTGCGTTCAACAAGTTCTTGTTAGTCCCCTGGGGGGCTCATACATTGGCCCGTCCTGCACTGTTTCCCGGGCCTTGTCACAGAGCCCTATTATTATATCTTGGTGCCCTTCTCCCATGTGGTAGGAGAAGGTTCCAGAAAGGTACTTTGAAGGTCTAGGAGTTTCCTGCCTCCCCTGCCCTGGCTCCAAGCTGGCTGCACTGACAGTACAAGTTCATTTAGCCTATTGTGAGGATACAGGGCACATCCTGTTCAGGTGCAAGTGGGGCTGTGCTCAGCTCTGAACCCCATCAGCCAGTTAATGGCCCATCCAGGCTCTGCTAATCCCACTATTGTGTGACTGCCTGGGAGGAATTCACAAAATCCTGACTGCCAGCTACACCCACCTGTGACCCAAGACATGCTGCACACACAGAGGGGTAAGGGCAGGAAAATGCCAACTTACTAAATGTGGCATTTTCAAAACTTTACCATTAAAGAGGGTTTATCATTACCACTCTATAGAAACCAACATGATATATCTATCTCCTCTAATTTAGGAATTACCGTTTATTAAAGCTAATAAGGAATTCCCAATGTTATCTTATGGGAGGGATAAGCTGCACAGTGGTCCAAAACTAATTTGGGAGTTTTTAGTATCAGCACATTAAAACTTAAAACTACATGTCCTATTGTTTAATTACACAGTACCCTGCCCTATGGGCTACCTAGGGCCTACCTTGGGGTGATGTACATATAATTAAAGGGGTGTTTAAGGCTTGGCGAGGGGGTTTAAATGCCAAGTCGACATGGGAGTGTGACACTGCATTCAGGCTGAAATGGCAGGCCTGGGGCAGGTTTTAGAGGGCTGCTTAGGTGGGTGGCACAATAGGTTCTGTAGGCCCACTGGTTGCATTTAATTTAGAGACCCTGGGTGATGGTATACCACCCTAGAAGGACTTACAAGTAAATTCAATTTGCCAGTTAGGAATAAGCCAATTTGACCATGTTTTAGGGAAGTGATCTGAAGCACTTTAGCACAGGTTAGAAGTGATAAGGTGCACAGAGCCCTAGAGCCACCAAAGTTAAAATCCAGCAAAATGCAGGAAGAGGAAGGCAAAACGTTTGGGGGTGACCCTGTAGAGAGGTCCATTTCCAACAAAGGGTTATGATCTGAGAATATCATTGGATACCTCTCAATGCGAGCTTCCCTGATCAGCCAAGCAGAGACCAAGCAAACTTCTTATGAGGGTGTGAGAAATAGGTATAACCTGGATCGGGACCTTTAACTTGTTTCAGACATCCATGAGTCCATGATTCCTCATAAGCTGCTGCACTGCCGTATAGACCTTAGGCTTCTTGTCCACATATGTCATGGGTGATGATAGCCCTGAGTATACTTCATATGGATATTTAAATCCCCACACAATATCAGCGGGGTAGGCCACAAGGCCAGCTTCACATCGAAATATTCAATGACTTTCCGCTTGTCCACATTAGATTCATAAATAGAGCAAATGAGAAAAAATTAACCGGCCACCAAACATTCCACCATTGCCCATATTCCTATTTTATCCAAGAGTTTACATTTAACCTCACAGATATTCCTTAGTGCTAAAATTGCCACTCCCGTCATGGCAGTTCCCTCCATAGTATATGCCAAAAGTGCATAACTCAGGGCTTCATGCAGATCCCTTCTTGCCCCCTCCATATGTGTCTCTTGTAGACAGGCAGTGTCTACACCCAAAGTTTTCAGCCCCTCTGCCACCTAAACCCTTTTAGACCAGTCTTTCAGACCACAGACATTGGCTGTACATATATGCAGTTCGTGCCATTCAAGTACGTAGTGAATTGCTTACTCACTAATTTGTTGCAAAGATGAATTCATTAATCTCACCAATTATCTTTAATCCAAAGATCAAAACGTGGGCAAATACTGTAGACCAGTACTCATCTCTCTCAAAATTCACATTCTCAATGTCACTTCCCTTTTTTTAGACCCACCCTTTCCACAGCCTATCCTTTATCACCCTCTTCAGACTACCTCCATCCCCTTCCTCCCAACCCTTCACCTCCCTTCTTCCCGCATGAATCAGTGTAGGAAAGTACCATCTTGCCTGGCATGTTACCCCAATATTTCACTGTATATATGTTGTTTTAGTGTATGTGTCACTGGGACCCTGCCAGCCAGGGCCCCAGTGCTCATAAGTATGCCCTGTATGTGTTCCCTGTGTGATGACTAACTGTCTCACTGAGGCTCTGCTAACCAGAACCTCAGTGGTTATGCTCTCTCTGCTTTCCAAATTGTCACTAACAGGCTAGTGACAAATTTCACCAATTCACATTGGCATACTGGAACACCCTTATAATTCCCTAGTATATGGTACTGAGGTACCCAGGGTATTGGGGTTTCAGGAGATCCCTATGGGCTGCAGCATTTCTTTTGCCACCCATAGGGAGCTCTGACAATTCTTACACAGGCCTGCCACTGCAGCCTGAGTGAAATAACGTCCACGTTATTTCACAGCCATTTACCACTGCACTTAAGTAACTTATAAGTCACCTATATGTCTAACCTTCACCTGGTGAAGGTTGGGTGCTAAGTTACTTAGTGTGTGGGCACCCTGGCACTAGCCAAGGTGCCCCCACATCGTTCTGGGCAAATTCTGGCATTCAGGAGACAATTCCATGATCCCCTGAGTCTCTAGCACAGACCCGGGTACTGCCAAACTGCCTTTCCCGGGGTTTCACTGCAGCTGCTGCTGCTGCCAACCCCTCAGACAGGTTTCTGCCCTCCTGGGGTCCAGCCAGGCTTGGCCCAGGAAGGCAGAACAAAGGACTTCCTCAGAGAGAGGGTGTTACACCCTCTCCCTTTGGAAAAAGGTGTCAGGGCTGGGGAGGAGTAGCCTCCCCCAGCCTCTGGAAATGCTTTGATGGGCACAGATGGTGCCCATCTCTGCATAAGCCAGTCTACACCATTTCAGGGATCCCCCAGCCCTGCTCTGGCGCGAAACTGGACAAAGGAAAGGGGAGTGACCACTCCCCTGACCTGCACCTCCCAGGGGAGGTGCCCAGAGCTCCTCCAGCGTGCCCCAGACCTCTGCCATCTTGGATTCAGAGGTGTGCTGGCACACTGGACTGCTCTGAGTGGCCAGGGCCAGCAGGTGACGTCAGAGACTCCTTCTGATAGGCTCTTACCTGTGTTACTAGCCTATCCTCCTTCCTAGGTAGCCAAACCTCCTTTTCTGGCTATTTAGGGTCTCTGCTTTGGGGAATTCTTCAGATACCGAAAGCAAGAGCTCACCAGAGTTCCTCTGCATCTCTCTCTTCACCTTCTGCCAAAGGATCGACCGCTGACTGCTCAGGACGCCTGCAAAACCGCAACAAAGTAGCAAAGACGACAACTGCAAACTTGTATCGCATATCCTGCCGCTTTCTCGCCTGTTTCCTGGTGGTGCATACTCTGGGGGTAGCCTGCCTCCTTCTTGCACCAGGAGCTCTGAAGAAATCTCCCGTGGGTCGACGGAATCTTCCCCCTGCAACCGCAGGCAACAAAAGACTGCATCACCGGTCCTCTGGGTCCCCTCTCAGCACGACAAGCGTGGTCCCTGGAACTCAGCAACTCTGTCCAAGTAACTCCCACAGTCCAGTGACTCTTCAGTCCAAATTTGGTGGAGGTAAGTCCTTGCCTCCCCACGCTAGACTGCATTGCTGGGTACCGCGTGATTTGCAGCTGCTCCGGCTCCTGTGCACTCTTCCAGGATTTCCTTTGTGCACAGCCAAGCCTGGGTCCCCGACACTCTAACCTGCAGTGCACAACCTTCTGAGTTGTCCTCCGGCGTCGTGGGACTCCCTTTTGTGTCTTCGGGTGGACTCCGGTTCACTCCTCTTCCAAGTGCCTGTTCCGGTACTTCTGCGGGTGCTGCCTGCTTCTGTGAGGGCTCCCTGACTTGCTGGGCGCCCCCTCTGTCTCCTCATCCAAGTGGCGACATCCTGGTCCCTCCTGGGCCACAGAAGCATCCAAAAACCCTAACTGTGACTCTTACAGCTAGCAAGGCTTGTTTGCGGTCTTTCTGCGTGGGAACACCTCTGCAAGCTTTTTCACGACGTGGGACATCCATCCTCCAAAGGGGAAGTTCCTAGTCCTCTTCGTTCTTGCAGAAACCAAAGCTTCTTCCATCAGGTGGCAGCTTCTTTGCACCCTCAGCTGGCATTTCCTGGGCATCTGCCCACTCTCGACATTGTCGCAACTCTTGGACTTGGTCCCCTTGTTTCACAGGTACTCAGGTCCAGAAATCCACTGTTGTTGCTTTGCTGGTGTTTGCCTTCCTTGCAGAAACCCCCTATCACGACTTCTGTGCTCTCTGGGGGTTATAGGTGCACTTTACACCTACTTTTCAGGGTCTTGGGGTGGGCTATTTTTCTAACCCTCACTGTTTTCTTACAGTCCCAGCGACCCTTTACAAGCTCACATAGGTTTGGGGTCCATTTGTGGTTCGCATTCCACTTTTGGAGTATATGGTTTGTGTTGCCCCTATACCTATGTGCTCCTATTGCAATCTACTGTAACTTTACATTGCTTGCATTACTTACTTTTGCTATTACTGCATATTTTTGGTATTGTGTACATATATCTTGTGTATATTTGGCATCCTCATACTGAGGGTACTCACTGAGATACTTTTGGCATATTGTCATAAAAATAAAGTACCTTTATTTTTAGTATATCTGTGTATTGTGTTTTCTTATGATATTGTGCATATGACACCAGTGGTATAGTAGGAGCTTTGCATGTCTCCTAGTTCAGCCTAAGCTGCTCTGCTATAGCTACTTTCTATCAGCCTAAGCTGCTAGAAACACCTCTTCTACACTAATAAGGGATAACTGGACCTGGTACAGAGTGTAAGTACCCCTTGGTACCCACTACAAGCCAGGCCAGCCTCCTACAATCAGTCAGACCCATGCTGGTCTGTGTAATTGCTCTTGTGTTCCCCTTCCTCCCAACCCAAGCCATTCCATGAAACACCTAAAAACATATATGTGAAAAACGTAAATGTGAACCTAAAGCATTAGACAGATACACTTTATACAACAAGCACAGCTCATCGTCCTGCTATCAGCCATTAATTTAACCTCTTGATTTGCTTTCCTATCTGGAATGCAATTTTATGGTCACTGACTCTCCAGATATTCTTTTGCCCTGATCTCTGATGAGAAAACCCGAATCCTACTATTGAATATTGTCTTATCCTTGCAGGGTTCATTAAATAGGCTTCTGTCTCGTTGTCATGAAACTGCTTTATCAATTGCCTCAACCTCCATCACCTTTCTACTGTTGTGTGACAGAAGTCTGGTCTAGCAAAGAAGGAGTGGCCATCTACCAGGCATTTGGTTTCCCTGCACACTTTTTGAAAGACCGCCTGTCTTAGAAGGTAATTGTCAAAGAAGACCAATATGGCCCTGAGTTTTAAACTGGCTGAAACATTTCCCTGGTCCACACACGTTATTATGAGAGGGAATATGTGAACTCTCTGGATTTTATTATCCCAGTACCACCCTCGAGTTCAGGGAAGGCGCTCCAGAATAATTTAAACATGAATGTTGTCACATCACTGCCCTCACCCTCCTCTAGCCCAAATATCATTAAGTTGTTGGGGCATTGCCGATTCCAATGTCTTCTAGTTTCCATTGAGTGTCCACTAGTTGTGCTTCATGTGCGGCAGACAGATCTTTTATTCTGGTGAGATCTGTTTCCAGGACTGCAGCTCAGCTCCCCACTACTGACATCCTCTCAGCAATCTCAGAGTAAGTTTATAAAATTCTCCTTACTGTATCCTGAAGCTTCCTGGTTGCAGATCGCGCCCTTCGATTATCAGACTGGATGTCGTCCCGATGTAGGATAATGCCATGGTGTATGTCCTCAAGGGTAGTTGGTGACTCATTCAACCTTGACTGTGACGGTTCTGTGTTATCTTAGGGAATGGCAACGCCCTCAAAGGGATGTTAGATGGTAGCATAGTCCCATTTCAGACCCCCAGCGCCAGGCCTCCTGCCTCTTTTGCCAAGGTACTTTTGTAAGGTTGACCATGTATACTCTCCTTCCAATTCTGCGTGAGCAGCTTCAATCACCTCACTTAGTGAGCTGCTTGAAAATGCCTTTTCTTTTATGACTGATTTGTTACTTGAGTCCTTCGACCCTTCCAACATTGAGGAGAAACAGTCCATGACCCCCACGACCTATGTGTCTGAGCCTACCTTGGCAGTATTTCTCTGCTTCTTCTTGTGATTACCCTTGACATCTTTGGCCCAGGGGGTCGCCAATGATCGGGAATAACCGGGATGCAGAGACCCCCGTTCTTTTGCTGTCTGCCTGCATAATCTGTGTGTTGGTCAGTTGAGCTACTCTGAGCTTCAACTTTCTTGCCCTCAGAGCATGCTGATGTAAGCAGCTCAGAGTCTAGAAGAGACAAGGGTGCACTAATTAGAGTCTGGGACCAGGCCGGGACCTTTCCTTCAACATAAACAGACCCCATAGAGGATTTAACTAGGCCTTGGCGGAACTTTACCTAAAAACCCTGCGAGGTTTTGCATAGTTACGTGAACGCTGATTTTTACCACCGGGAGCTTGTCCTGTAAAATGTGCATGAACGGCACCATGAGGGCGCTACTTCTTTAGATTGTCTTCTCGAGCAGCAGCTTTCTCAACATGAGTGGCAGCTTTCTCAACGCAGGCCGTAGCGACCCAGCACGACCGCCCTTGTTGAGAAATCTTGCCAGAAGGCAGGCTAGCGCTCAATTTTCTCACTTGTGCTTGCCAACTTAATGTTGGCAAGCTGTACGTGAGAAAAAACTCCAGCACATGGCGTTTGGTGGAGTTTTCCAGAACTTCGCGCTCCAAGTAGAGCATGGAGTTGGCAGAACTCCACAAACTCTGCATAGGAGCAGAGTTTACAGCCCACTCCTACTTTTGATATATCAGGCACGGCTAGGCAGTTCCCATCACATCTTACAGCGTCCATGTTTTGTCTGCCGCAGATGCCACATATGCTGTCACTGCTTTACTGCCATTACTGACCTGCTGTCCCATGTCCCCAAAGTCTGTGGGGGGGGGGGGTCCAAAGCCATTTCTGAATGTTGAGTGGGTCTCCAGACTGCCACTCTCTTGTCCCTGCAGCCACCCATACTTCAGTCAGGGACTATCCCTGCGCCATCTGCTCTGGCACACCATCCTTCTCTTAGATTGTATAGTCATCCAAATGCTTAGTCACTGGCTCCTGCACCTTCTTAAGTACTGTTGGCTTGCCCGTGTACTGAAATTGTGCTGCTGATTTCCCTTTTTTTCCCAGAGTAAATTTGAAAGAGTCTGTGATTGTTGGTCTAGTCCTGGTGGTGCCAGAAGTTATACTGCTCAGCGCTCCTGGCTTGCTGCCTGCCTTGACTGCAGCCGCCTCATTGCTGCCAGGGGGTCATTGTCCTATAGACTTGCATCTGCCCGCTTCTCCTCCGGGTGCTGCCATCCTCTTGCCTGCTGCCGCCCGTAAATGTCAGCAAGCGCCAAACAGTAGCAGCAGATCGTCACACAGAGGGGAAACTTCTTGCTCCCCATAGCCAGCAGAACAGCCTCGAGAAACTGCAGCCATACCCCCAGCCCATGCCCAAACAAAAGGGTTCGACCTGAGTCCTCTTAGTTCCTCCTTAACCACCAGGTCGGCTCAGGTAGGGAGAGGAGATTGTGTTCAGCTGATCCCACAGCGTATTCCTCTCTTCTAAAGGCCACACCTGGTAATATAATGACTATAGTAAAGGACTTTGGATTAATAATAAATATTTGTATGCTGCCACTTTTTCAGCTTTGGAGGCTGTGGTTTCACACGAAAAATGTGTGTGATGAAGCTCTGCAAAAAGAGTCCTTACAGAAATGTTTCATAGGAAATTAAAGTCCTGATGTTTGGAGGCATAGAATTGCGGGTCCCCAGAGTACTTCTGGAGAATTACATTGGAGTTTAGAAAGTTTTAAGAGGTAAGAAGCTTATATACTGCTAGTTTCTGCTAATAACGCGGGGTCCCCTGCCTAAATCAGGAGTACTGAAATATATTCAGGAGCATTCAATGAAATTACCTTTGAAAGGAAGGTGTTGAAAAAACTAAGGCTTGTCTTACCAATTTATTTCTCCTCTGCTCGTTTGGCAATTTTTTCGGACCTCTATGATTTTAGATGACTGTCACAGGGCGTCTACATCCTTTGCTAAGGCAAACTTTCTTGCTTGCTTAAGATTCATCACTTCCTCTCCACAAGATTACTGCTTGGCCGATGTTGATTTCTGGTAATTGGTATTGCTCTTTTGAAGATATACAGTGATGGCCCATTTAAAATCATTTCCTCAGTGGGTCTATAGCCAAATTGCATCTAAACGTGATGTAGGATTCTGCTACTTCTATGATTCTGGCTCGTGGCCCTCCTTCTTGGACAACTTCCTCTAAGTCTGTGCTGTGGATGAGCTTTCAATCTATTTCTCCTCCTGACCTCTCTGCATTGAAAACTCAGGAGAAAGTGAGATTCAGACCTGACCCCAGTCCTATACTTTTACTTCCTCTTTTAAGCCATACATTAACCACCTTTCTGCTTCTTAATCTTCTTAACCACTACCCTAGGCACATTATTGCATCAGAAAACCTTAAAGTTGTCACCCTAGTAAGCAGTCCTAAAACCTTAGGTGGTCATTATGAACATGGTGGTAAACACCACACCATCAGCGGTGGCGATATCTATCACCAACAGGCTGGCAGTCCGGACTGCCAAATAATGAAGCCCATGAGAAACAAGTAGTGGTCCATCCGCACACCGCCATTTTTGTAGCCCTGATGGCCTCGGAGGAGGCCACCGTCTGGCCGGTGGAAAGGCCCTACCCACCCTCCAAATAATGAAACATCACACCAACATCAGTTCTGGGGCATGAACCACCGCCAGGCAAAGCGTGGCGGAAAAGAACAATATAAAAAGAAACACTCACCGGAGGTGCACAGAACACGCCGATGCAGACATGGAGCGAGAGTTGGAAATAATGCCAGTGCTTCTCCTTGCCATATTCCTCCAGGACTGTGACTGACGACGACGGTAAGTACAGCTGCCTAGTACACATGGGAAGAAAGGGCACAGTTACACACCCACCCCACCGACCCCACAACACACTCCCAATCCCTCCCACCATCCCAAGCCATATACCATAACAAAATGTACTTACCAGACACAAGCCAACAAGAACCTGCACAAATGTACACACCTGTGCACACCACACCCCCACAGTGAAATGATGAACTACGTCACTATGTTGTGCCAACAGCACTGCTAGGCACTTAAACTTTATTTGAATTAACAAAAGTAATGTCCAAACTAGGCCATGGGCCAGTCCATCGTAAAGTCCCTGAAGGGAAAATATAGCCCAAACTTGACTCCCACGTGTGCAAAGGGAACTCCACTGGAAAGGGGCATCAATGGGGCACCCAGGCACCTCAGAGAACAGGAGCAAGGGGTGGTGGGGGTGGGGACTTAGGTATGGAAGGGAGGGTCTTGGGCATAGGTTTAGGAGGTGGAGGGGGCTTGGGCCTGCTCTTGGAAGGAGAGGGAGTAGGCCTGGACCGGGGGGGGGGGGGTGGCAGAGGGACCTGGGGCAACACAGGGCTTCTTCCTCCCTGGGGAAGGGGCACATGAATGGGAAGGGCAGACTGGGGCGGACTTAGAGGAGGAAGGAGTGGACTGGGCAAGGACATGGGAACGTTTAGGGACAAGACAGGGTGGGCCAGTGGGTTCAAACAGGTCAACACGGGATAGGAATAGCTTCTTAGTTGCAGTTGGAGGGGATCTGGAGCCAGGTCTGGGAGTGGAGGTTGATGGAGTGCTCGTACCAGGTGTAGGTGTGCCGTACGTGGATTTAGGTGCCTGTATAGTATGCTTATGTGTGGTGGATGTGTGTGGTGTGAATGTGTGCGAACGTTTGAGTGTTTTGGGAGGAGGGGGGTGGCACAGTGGGAGAAGACAGGCTGCCAGTGTAGGGGGATGTTGTCTGGGTGTCTGCAGGTCTGGTGAGTGTTCCGCAAGTTCTGTCAATGTAGTCATGGTGAGTGCAGGTGTGGTGTCTGGGGTGCATGTCTGGATGTTAGATGTTGTGGTGAATGCATGAATGGGGGCAGCAGCAGTGACTGAGGGTGCAGTGTGTGTGGGTGTGCATGGTGAAGTGACAGACAGGGTGGTGGGGGAGGTTGACACGCTGGGGAAGTAGATGTTGTTGTGTGTGCTTTGGTATCTTGGTTGTGTGCCTGCCTGTGGTGGGAAGTGTGGTGCTTGTGTTTGTCTGTGTGCTTCCTTTGTGTTGATCTGTGTGCATGGCTGTCTGTATGTGTGCTTGGGATGGGTGAAGGGAGTGGGGTGCCGGAAGGGGTAGAAATGGTAGGAGGGGGGACGGAAAGACCAGGGACACTGGCTGCCGTCAAAGAGGAGGCCAGAGCCTGAAACGATCTCTGTAGGCCAGACATGGCACCGTGAATGCCTTCCAGGTATGCATTGCATTGCTGCATCTGGGATGCTAGCCCCTGGATGGCATTCACAATGGTTGTCTGCCCTACAGAGATGGTTCTCAGGAAGTCAATAGCCTTCTCCGTGAGGGCTGACTGGGACAGGGGATGAGGTGCCTGGGGCGAAGGAAACGCCCACCCTCCTGGGTAAGCGGGCACGGGCAACTTGGTGGGGAGCAACTGGGAGGGCGGTGATGGCAGTGGGGGTGGCGGAAGTTGACAAAGAATTGTTGGGCCCATTAGTGTCCACCACCACCAGGGAGCTGCCATTGGAGGAGGTATCAGAGTCACTACCTCCAGTGGTAGTTACCTCCCCCTGGTACTCCCCTCGCCCTGCAACCCACTGTTCCCCTTAGTGTTGGTCGACACTGCCTCCTTGGAACAGTGGGCTGCTGCATCCCCACTCACCGGTGCCTCAGCTCCCTCGCCAGCTGATGCTAATGTACACAGGGACAAAAGAACACAGGTGGGGAAACAAAACAAGAAAGAAGTATGTCAAATCCTGAAAATATGTACATTTTGGGTCACAGACACTCCCACCCAGGTCAGGCACGAACCCTCAGCAGACACAACATACATTATGAATGTGCCCCTGACTAGTAGGCATGATCCCATGATAACCCCATAACCCTCATGAAACACGACTCTGATACACTGTGTGAAGTACATCCATGAGAGACCATGCCAAGGCAATGCAATTACAAGTCTATAAGGCCACAATGAATACCAGATGACAAAAAGAGGACCCCTCATAGGCCTAGAGACCCTGCCAAAACTATCTATGACACTATCCCAAGGACGTGGAGAGGGTGAGGACTGCAGGGACACACCTGTATAAGTGCCTGGCACTACAATGCATGCATCCCACAGCACGCAAATTCACCCATCAAAGTGTTATCACAACAGTGTTGGCACTCACCCCCTTGTAGCTGCTGTGCTGCCTTCAAGCGCCCATCCAAACCGGATTAGCCACCGCCAGAATGCGGGCCATTAGGGGGGGTCAGGGTCCGACGGGCACCCCTTCCTCCTTGGGAGGACTTCCCCAGCTGGGCCTCTCCGGTCTTCCTGGCCCAATGCCTCAGGTCCTCCTACCGCTTCCTGCAGTGGGTGCTTCAACCGTTGTAGACCCCCTGGGTCCGCACTTCCTTGGCGATGGCTTGCCACAGGCCTTTCCTTTGATGGGCACTGACCTGCATGGGACACAGAGCAAAGAAACAAACGTCAGTGTGGGTGCCCCGTACACAGATGCCATGCCCTTTCATACTCACATGGCCCATGTAGACATGCATATGAACAAATTACAGGCAGAAAGTACCAGACAACCTACGGCTTGGCAGTCACACATCGAACACACATGCATACAGGGATCCGCCACAATCACGCACATCTAAGGATGACAGATGGCAACTCACCTGCTTCTCTAGTTGCCCATACAACTTCCCATACAGGGGTGGGACTCCATCCACCAGCTTTTCCAGCTCCTCCGCAGTGAAGGCCGGGCCCGTTCCCCTGTGACACGTGCCGTCTCAGGGACCAGAGTCAGGACACAGAAGCACACGCAGTGGAGTACTACCCTTCACGTGATGCAGGAGGCAAGTGTCAGGTGGCGGTAGATACCGCGCCGGTGTGCACCGTCACCACCAGCGGCGATCATGATTGGCCCAGGTTCCCCATTGACAGCCATGTAATCCATGATCAGGTGCCCGGCAGTGAACACCGCCTTCTGACATGAGGACTAACGCCAGCGGAATGAAGTCACTTCCACACTACCATACCTGGATGGCAGGAGGCTTCCATTTTGCTTTATCCCCATCTCAATAGCCTTGCTGGGGCCTCATCCATGGCCCCATTCTCTCTCCCATTCATCAATTACTGACATGAATCCTTGATCCACACATGTAGGCATGGTTTGAAGTGTGCATACAATGTGATGCCATTATGACATAGAAACCTCAGCACACATTAGCCTGACGGTGTACCTCATTCTTTCTATTTTTGTGCGTTACCTATGTGACGCATTTTGAAAAGTGCAGTGACATCATGTGATGCAAGTGTATGTTGACACTCAAAATGGGTTCTTTCCTCCCCCATAGGTACAGATCCATGTGGCGAGGGAGGGCCCCATCTATTTACAGACCCCTGGTAGATCTGGCCAATATGGAGGAACGTCACATCATTATCACCTACCGACTTAATAGAGCTACAATCCATGACCTCTGTGCATTAATGGATCCTGTTCTAAAGCCGGCCAATCGGAATCATCATGCCATCCCTACAACTGTGCAAGTGCTATCTGTGCTCCATTTTTTGGCCACAGGCTCATTTCAGGTGACAGTGGGCATGGCTGCAGGGGACTCACAGCCAATATTCAGCCACATCCTGTCCAATTTCCTGGATGCATTTGTTCAACACTTGCAAACTTATGTCCAGTTTCCCCAAAGGGCTGAACTCACCCCATCAATCTGGATTCTATGCCTTCGCTAATATCCCCCATGTGATAGGTGCCATTGATGGAACCCACATAGCTCTCATTACCCCAAGAGTGAATGAACAGGTGTATAGGAATCGTAAGAACTATCACTCCATGAATGTACAATTGGTGTGTACTGCTGATCAGTACATATCACATGTCAATGCCACGTTCTCAGGATCAATCCATGATTTATTTGTCTTGCGAAACAGCAGTGTGCCACACATGATGGGATAATTACAGAGGGACAGAGCTTGGCTCATAGGTGAGTGTGTATGACACCGGATCACTGACATACCTGGCAGCCAGGCTGTATGCAAATAAAAGCAGTTTGTTCAAGTCCTCTTTCACCCACTTTTGCAGGTGATTCTGGCTACCCCAACTTGCAATGGCTCCTGACACCTGTGAGGAATCCCAGGACAGATGCAGAGAGGAATTATAATGAGGGTTATGGTCATACTAGGAGGGTCATAGAACACACTAAAGGACTCCTGAAGGCAAAATTTCATTGCCTTCATCTCTCTGGGGGATCCCTGTGCTATATCCCTGACAAGGTCTGTAAGATAGTGGTGGCCTGCTGCATGCTGCACAACTTGGCTGTGAGGAAAGCTATCCCCCTTCTTCTGGAAGAGGAGGGTGCTGTTCAACCAGCCCTGCAACCTCAGAGGTGGGGTGAGAGTGATGGTGAGCAAGAAAAGGGGGAAGATCTCAACTCCAGGACCCAATTAATCCGGCTATACTTCCAGTGACTCTAAGGTACTGTTCAATGATGCTGATTTATTCACTGCATAGTTTCAGTCTGACTCATGTAATAAGTACTGTGGTGACTTTTGTCAGTGACAATGCTAAATCATGACTGAAGTGGCATGTGCCAGGAAACGCAATTTTAGGTACAGTGTGACATACTTCAGACACTACATTGTGTTGGAACCCCCTCCTACAATAAAAGTGTGACTATGATAGTAACTGGCTAATTCACTCACTATTGATCCCTCATATTAAGGACGTATAATTTGAGTGCATAGGTGTATTTATCCAAGGGCATTATATACATAAGTGATGGGACAGTGAAAGGGAGTGGGCACATGGTGAAAAACATACTCAGGTACATACGCTCAGCTGTTGGTTGCACTGGGGTATAGTCCATGTGGCCATTGGAAGATGGTGTGATGGCAGTGGCATGTCAACAAGGTAGCAGAGTGGCACACAAGGGAGACAGCTCAGGGCAGAGTCACTTCCTGACGCTGGGTTTGGTCTTGGCTGGTGTTTCAGTGGCATATCTGTGTCTGAGGGCACGTTTGCGAAGATGCAGCTGGGCTGCAGGGGTAGGGGTAGAGGTGCTCGTGTCCTGAGAGTCCTCTGGCAGTGCCGCCAGTCCAGATGATGCTGCAGATGTAGATGGCAGGGCAGTGTCCTGGCTAGTGGTAGGGGCTCGCAGGTGGGTGAAGGACTCAGGCTGGCTGTGGTACTGGTGCTGCAGCACCCTTGCAATGGAGGCCATGGTGGCAATGAGCTGTTTCCATTGCTCCATGGCCTCTTGGTAGTGTGCTATCTGCAGCCTCTGATTCTGCTCCAGGGGGGCCAGGATTGGGCCCATCCTGTCCTGGGTATTGTGGTATGCTCCCGGGACCTCAGAAATCACCTCCTGGGCTGCAGCATCCATGCTTTGGCCACCTCCCTGGGACACTGATACCCTCCCACTGGCCCTAGCCCCCCTGTGCCTTTGTCCCCTGCACATGTCTGGCAGTTCCACTTCCATTGGGAGCTTCATCATCCTACCTGTTGGTGGGTGGAGACTCTGGCCTCTGTACATATGGGCAGCCAGTCCGTGGCCGGGAGACACTGGTGTGGGGTCGTTTGGCCAGAGCTAATGATGGTGGCTGAGTTGTAGGGATGTCAGTGGTGTAAACGGTGGGGCTTATCGAGGGTGATGATTCAGGACTGTGGGATGGGCCAGGGATTTCCTCTGTGTTCTGGCATCCCTCTGCACTCTCCTGAGTGGGGGCTCCATCTTCAGGTGGAGGTCTGGCATTCCTTGATGTCTCCGTCCGGGTGGCATAGGTGGTGGTGCCTATGTGTGGGAGAATAGACATGTGGGTGTCCTGCACTTTTTTGGCAATTGCTGCACTGGTCTGCACTATTTGATGCTTATATTTCCCTGTAGTGGCATGCAAGGTCCCTTCGTGTACATTTTGGTGCATTTTTTGTGGGGGGGTAGAGGTGCATTGTGGGTGCTGTAGTGCTACTGGGATTCCATGCAGGGGTAGGTGACTGTGCACAGGGGGCTGGATGGAGATTTGTTTGTGGGATTCTGGCCATGCAGGGGACTTTGATGTGGGTTCTGTGGACTGAATAAGAGATGGGGTCCTGGTGGTAGTGTGGGGATGGGGTGATACATGCTTTACAGGTGTGGTGACTGTTAAGATATTGTAGTTGACTTACCTGAGTCCAGTCCTCCTGTGAGTCCGGTGAGGCCCTCCGGGTGCAGGATAGGCAGGACCTTCTCCTCCCAGTAGGTG
Organism: Pleurodeles waltl; assembly: GCF_031143425.1. Taxonomy (NCBI): domain Eukaryota; kingdom Metazoa; phylum Chordata; class Amphibia; order Caudata; family Salamandridae; genus Pleurodeles; species Pleurodeles waltl. The sequence goes on from NC_090443.1 coordinate 108,006,399, forward strand.
TATTCGGGTGGAGGAGGTGGGGGACCACCACCAGTCTTTTGTATGGCGATTTGGTGCCTGGATGCCATGGACCGAACCTTCCCGCACAGGTTGTTCCTTCTCTTCCTGATATCCTCCCTTGTGTATGAATGGTTTCCCACTGCGTTGACCTTGTTGACTTTCGTCTGCCATAGCTCCATCTTCCTGGCCATGGTGCCTGCTGCACCTGTTCCCCGAATAGTTGTGGCTCGACCCTGAGTATTTCATCCACCACGGTCCCTAACTCCCTGTCTGTGAAGTGGGGGTGTTTAGGGGGTGCCATGGTGTGTGTTGTGGGTGGTGTGTTGTAGGTATATTGGTGAGGGTGCTGTTGTGTAGTAGGGTGTGTGGCTTGTGATGGTGTTTGGGGTATGTATGAGTTTTGGTGGTGTATTTGTATGTATGACTTGTGTGATGTTGAGTTCAGTGTATTTGTGTTGTGTTGGCAATATCTGTGGTGCTATTGGCATTGCAAAGGATTGTGGGGTGTGTATGTGAGTGTTTTATAATGTTGTGGATGTGTGTGTCAGGTGTGTGGGTTTCAAACTTGCCAATGTGTGCATTTGTTGTTGGTGGGTCCCATTGCTGGCCGTGGCGGTCCGTACTGCCAGTGGTCGTTCTGCATTCACTGTCCGCCAAGCTGATTTGTGCATCATTATTTGGTGGGTGAAGGATTTGTCTGCACGGCGGTGGCGGGTTGGGGTGTACTGCCTTTCTGCTGTCGTTGGCCCTGGCGGTGGGTGGAGGTTGCAGGATTTTTTGAGGTTTATCTTTTTGGCACATTATTCGGTGGTGTGCAGTTCACTGCCACTGGCGGTCTTTTGTTTACTGTCAGCACGGCGGTCGGGAGTGATTACCGCCAAGCTCATAATGAGGACCTTAATCTGGATCCATCTGTTCCCGCTAAACAATGTCCTATTGCTTTACTCCCATGTGCTGGCAAAATTTCAGAAAGGCTTGTTGTGTAACAACTCTTCTCTTTGTTTGAAACTCTTGACCCTGACCAGATTCTCTGTCAAACTTTTTGAGCGAGCGCGCAACCCTTGTTTTGGAGAGGGCGAGTTGATACTCCTATGTTTACGGCATGTTAGTCTACCACTACGTGACCCTCGGCGGGGCTGAAGACACCCAGCATCAAGCAATGCAAAGTCTGGCAGAGACAATGGTGATAGACTGCAATTGCCTTAATCTAAATCATAATCCATTCTGTATCCCATCATTATTTCCTTAAGGGGAAATTGCACTTCAAAACCGCAACATGACGCTGGCAATTGGCTCACCCCAACCCAAAACTCCTGCAGAACTGGACAATTAGCAAACATACGAAAGATATCGGCAGCAAGACAGCCACATTTAGGGCAGCTAGTGTTATCAGCACCAGTATTTCCACTCCGCCTCATAATTTTCTCTGGTGTATGGTATAACATACAAATACTCTTAAATTGCTGTAGCTTAAGTTTAACAGAATGCACAGTCCCATACACCGTCTTCAAAACACTGTACATTTGTGATGGTATAATCTCGGAGGAGAGCATCCTGCTTCACTTAGCAGCTAAGACTGAGCCATCATTTATCCTATGCTCGCAGAACCCAAGGTAGATCGTGCTAAATAGGGATTTCCTGCTAGTGTTATGCAGGTGTGTCATAATATTAGAGCCTGCTAAGTCAATAGGAGCCTTGCATCCAGACAGAAAATATTTTCCTGCTAGTGTTATGCAGGTGTGTCATAATAGTAGAGCCTGTTAGGTCAATAGGAGCCTTGCATCCAGATAGAAAATACTTTCTTAGCTCTAGGTACTTAAAGAAGTGGTGTTGGGGAATATTGTAAGAGGCCTGTAGCCCAGCAAATTAATAAAATCTATTCACATTATACAGTTGCTCCACAGTGTCACCCCTAGTCGGGACAAAGTCCTGCCAGTAGCATTATGGAATACCCCTGGGAATGCAGGGTTATCCGATAATGGTGTATTGCAATTTATTAACCCTAAAGAGTATTTTGCACAGATCTCCCACCAAATTAAGATAATTTCCTTGATGAACTTAAATCTGACCTGTTTGTAGTAATTGGGGTCAGCTACTCTGAATAAAAAGAGTCTGTAATCAGGCCCCAGTGCCAGTCGATATCCCTGTACTGACAAGTCTGGTTCACTTAAAGTAAACAAAATACGGAGTCCACCAGCAAACGCTGCCCAACAATACAGCTTGAATCTCCCCTGCCTGTACGGAATCAAAGAGCATGTTGGGCCCACTTATATACCGGAATAAAACTACTTATGGTTCCTACCAGTTGTTTAAACATATTGAGGAAACGTAAACTGTTGTCTCTCCTTTCTTACTTGACAATAACATGGGGTTATGATCATAGGTGACTCAGGGGAAGACCTCCATATCAGCGTCTTGTACCAGAGACCTTTGAGCAAGTATCATATCAATCCTCGAGCAGTGCTTGTGTGAGGATGAAAAAAGTATACCCTGGGGTATTCGGATGCAATGCTCACCAGATATCTATAAGCCCATGCAACGGGCAAGCTCCTGTAGAGATGTCCTGGTTTTAGCTATCCGAGGGGTAGCACAGTGATTAGTAGAATCAATACTGTAATCCATTACACAGTTGAAGTCCCCCATTATTAGCAGCTTCCCCAACCAGTCCACCAATTCAAGACAGAGCATGTCAAACATGCCAGGGTCATCCACATTCGGTCCATATATGACACAGACAACACATTTCTGACCATGTATCACCAGCTGTGCAATCACCCATCCCCCGATGGGCCAGCAGCTGTTTTCAGTACTGTAATCTCTAAATTCTTAGCTACCATGATTGCAACCCTCCAGATGGATACAGACTGAGGAATATTTAGAACGCTGTTATCGCCCAGCTCATTGAGGAAGGAGAGGTGTTTATAAGCAAGGGGGGGGGTCTCTATTAAAGTTAGCAAATGTGGGCTGTATATCTTGATCTCCTCCTGTATTAACTGCAATTTGTTACATTCCCCCACATGCACTTAAACCTGATCATTTTGGCAATGCACCTAACCTTGTGTGAGCTACAAAATGCCAGAAACCATTGTCAGCATATACCCCTGCAAGTATTGATTCAACCAACAGCACTTGATCATTCTGACCTATTTCACCCCACAACACCCCTAACCAAACCATAGTAGATTTGGCTGCAAAACCTTTTGACTTGCCACACCAAACACAAACCCACCCCCTGCCCCCATCTTGCTAGAGAGCTCCCCCCCAGTGTCCAAAGAAAGGAATCACTCCCATCCTAAGGCTGCCGATGGATTAGGGCAGCCCTTAGAGACTACCCCTCCGTGCCCCACCAAGCACCACTCCAGCATCCACCCCGCCTGACAGAAAAAAAGAAATAGAAGAAGAGAAATGTGCAAAATAAGATCCAAACAAAAGAAGCGTAGCTTAGCACTATAAGAATCAGCTTACTCCTTCATGATCAGCAATTAAGCATAGACCTGCAAGAAATAACAAAAACAAACTCAGTCTACAATGTAGGCCCCTTTAATCTGCTAAGGACCTGAGCGGCCTCCTGGTGCATAAAAAAGATCTGGGCCTGGCCATTTTTAACAATTTTTTTAGCCTGGCTGGCTCTTGCACAGAAACCTGAGCCTTGGCCGCTTTCAAAGGATCAATCAGCTGGTGAAGTTTCCAATGCCTGAGGTCAGAAAAAGCCATGCCAAACAGCTGCACAATGAAGTGCTGGGGTCCTCCTCATCTTCCCTTCTGGTACATCAAACACCTGCAAGTTGTTTCTGCTTTGGCAGTTCTCTAGATCTTCCAGTTTAATCTGGATCAGGTCCAGGTTACGACCATGACTTTTGTCAGATTTTACTGTGGCTGTGCCTACTTCTTCTGTGTCAGTCACGTTGCTGCAGTTTGCTATCTCTGTGCTATCTCTGTGGACAGAGCCAATATTTTGCCAGTGACCTCAGCTAAAGAATGTTGAATTGCTGTGCTGTCTGCTCAAGCTCGTGCATAATGATTTTGTCCCTCCAGCTGCTGTGCCTGTAGAAGCTGAAAGATTACTGTCAGAGGGTCCATTTATTACAGCAGTAGCTCCATTAATCCGTAAAAGAGGAGAGGCGAATGGGAGTCACCTGGGGAATCAGAGCTCGACACAGGAGGCAAGATGTCTTCAGAGCTAAGGGGAGCTGTAATCAACGGTCTCCCTGAGTGACATGTCTCCCCCTTAGACAACAATTGACCTTCCATGTTGGTAGTAGACAAGCGGGAAATTAAGGATTTTACTTCTCCCTTAGACATCACCCAGTCCCGCAAAGGACTGCCTTTTGCACAGCTGCCAGCTGTTCTACACTAAATCTGTGGGGCTGCAGAGTTGGGTTAAAAGCCCTTAGAAGCTTTATTAAGTTTTGTAACATTTCCCCGGCCAGTTCGAGAAGGCCATCTATCTTTCTTTGATGTACACATCCCAGGAGCCCTCTTACTTTTTTTCCGGATAATCTTTATGGTACCAGCACCCCCGCTATCATTGACCATAGAGGTGGGGATTGAGGACAGGGCTGAAGACAAAGATGGAGTAATAGAGTCTTAGTGAGCTGTGGGGTTGGTGACTCTGTCACAACATCCGATGTATCCCTTAGACCCACCCTATCTACTGCAGCGCATCCCCCACCTGCCCTATCCTCAGTGGTAGATACTAAAGTACTGACAGAGTTAGTAGCCAGACCCAATCCAGATGATATTGTTGGCAGCAGTTCCATTGCACTGCTGCACACCTGTTGAAATTATACCTTCAGCGAGGTAGCAGGCAGAGGAGGATTGACACAATGTGGCAAACCTAAGGGCGCAGCATCCATTGTAACAATGTTGCAGTCAGTTGGAAGTGTGGCAGGTAGGGAACCAGTCCTCTCAACCTGGGCAGCCGCTGCCATTAACATTTCCACCAACATAGTTTCTTCTCCAGAGGCTGAGATCTCCCCAGAGAGTGCCTGTGCCTGAAACAGGCTTGCTGCCGTATTTGCTTGCAATAATCTCAAAACTGGGCGTCCAACCTGGGAGGTGTAGCCACTTCATTTGTGACCCTCCCAGCCATTTCTGCAGCCTCCAGTACTTCCACTTTGGTGGATGCATTGATTTTTGCTAGATTTTGGACCCCTGCCCGCCACACAGCACAGACGAATGCTGCGGAGCCATGCTGGCCCCAGGAAGCCTCAAGCCCCTGAGAGAACCACTGAGCACAGACTGCTGCAGGAGATATAACAGTGGTACCAAAAAAACAAAAGTACACAGTTCCAGCCAATAGGCCAGTACAAATGTAAACAGTAAGTAATAGAGTCTATGAGTCTGCTCTTATTCGTACCACAAAAACTCCACCTCCCAGAAGCAGGGGTAGGTTATCCACCCGGTGGCCACACGAGCGGGTTGACTATACAAGCCTGGACCACTGATGCTTATCGCTATCCCGATGGGGCCCATCCTTTAATACAAGGAGGGTTTTTGTGGTACGAAGAAATCCCGTATTGGGTTATAACATGTGGATTAGGTAAGTTTTTTGGTCCTGACGAATCGCACCGATCTTAACAGAATTTTTTTGCGAGAAACATGATGACCCCGATGATAGAAGTATAGTTAGTTCTGTACTCTAACTCTCCACATTCCCCTAATTCAGGGACTGACAGTTTTTTTGTTTTTGAGGGTGGACTAGACATTACTTCTAATCCTTACCCACACTCTGTTTTTAATCATGGCAGGGGTCTGGGTTGATTAAATACGATATTTCCAGACCTCTAGCCATTTTTATTTTCACATACCCATATACCAATCCCACATACTAGCACTCAGCTACCGGCATTCTTTACACTCAAAAGATCTCCGGCAAAGAGCCCCCATGAGGGGCCCGTCAGGCATTGCAGTGCCGGCCTGACGAGGAGCAAAAGCCCGATGATGAAGCATGTCACCATTTGGTGAGTGAGGGCTCTTGTTCTAATAAGAGCAGACTCATAGACTCTATTACTTACTGTTTACATTTGTACTAGTCTATTGGCTGGAACTGTGTACTTTTGTTTTTTTGGTATTATGATGGGAGTACCGTACACAGGACCAACTTTTCTCTAAACACTCCCGACATATTAGCCCTTCTTTGTTTGTATTCGATATAACACTGGTGCCAGACCCCACCGTCCCAGATCACAAAGCTGCCACATCTGTCTCCCTATGGAAATATAGTGGCTTGCAGCTTGATAGGGATTCTGCTACCGCAAGGCAGTTCAGTGCGGTTCAGCACTGGGCTGGGTGGTGGACAGAGTCAGCACTTGGTGGGGCAACGGGGAGGAGGAGCTCCTGACCACAAGATCAGCTTGCCATCTTCACCTCCATCTGATTGTCAAATTTCACACAAATACAGACAAGTAAAAGTTTACTTTTAAACGGAATGTGCATTTTAGGGTGTTATTTAACCTTTGTACTCTATCTATCTATCTATCTATCTATCTATCTATCTATCTATCTATCTATCTATCTATCTATCTATCTATCTATCTATCTATCTCTCCTGCAAAAACCAAAAGTTAATGTGACGTCATACAGGTTGAAATTAGCTTTACACTAACATTAAATAAACTCTAAAATTAATCAGTTATATGTTACGGAGCTAACTATAACTTGCGCCCCAGCCATGCACTGCTTATGACCTCCTATATTTTCATGACAAGTTAAATGACATCACGGATGACATCATGTATTAATTGTGACACCATCCTATAGGTTTTGTGGACTTGAGGTATTTCTATCCCCTACACCTATAGACCATTTTCTGTTCATGCGTGTTGAATCATTCTCTTAAAGACTTCACATTACCCACAATTTTAAGACAAGAGGTTTACTGTGTTGTATTGCAGCATTTATAGAGCACTTACTACAGCTATTTGGGGCACTGAAGTGCTTGCCTACATGAGTAGCATGCTACACTGTCTAGGGTGTGTGCTTGTAAGGGTGTTGTCTTTGTACTGATTCTATGTGTAAATGTTTCAACGTGGTGGTGATGACCACCGAGGTGCCTTTTTCTTGTTAGGGGAAGCAGCGCCTAGCAGTGTGATGGATGATGAAGTGTGAGAGGAAGATGCACAGTTTTACAGTTTTCAGTAAGCTGGTAACTTTGAACAGCTCTCAAGGTCCCTTTATGGTAGTTTCTATGGTATATGGTATAGTGTACTTAGCTGGTTATTACTGCACTGGGTTGTCCAATCTGAGATTTTGTATAAAGTTGTGATCCACAAGTCGTTGACATGTATACATTTACCAATGTATGACACCTTCTGTTAGGCCCTATGGACAATGCCCAGTAGTTTTGTAAATTACAATACACACATTTCTGTAATGGACATACAACCTCGGAGCCAAGCTTACAACACAGGTGTAAGATAACCCAATTCTACTTGGGACACCCTAACATTCTACATTATTCAATGATCTGCAGTGCCCAAAAATCTTTGTTGAAGTTCTTTAAATAAACATGCACAGCTTCATCAATATCTCTTTATTCAATTGTATCTCGCAATCATAAAAGCAGGCAATACATCCAAATAGCACCAATCGACAATTACATGAAAAGAAAAGAAGAAAAATGTAAAATAGATCAAACCGTACAACAATTGGTTTCATATGATAAATTCACTGCAAAAATCTAAATTCATATATTATTCTTGAAAACAATATAAAATCGATAGAACAGTGTAATTAAAAGGAAGTCTGGCTTAAAAGATTATAAGAGTTGAAGACCTCCCTAGTTTACCTAATAATAAGATCTGGCCTTAATTATTGCACATAAATATGAAGCTAATCCATTACAAATCATAATTGATGGAAGAGACAGCAAGTATATAAAAGCTGGGCAACATTGTTTAAAATGCATAGAGTTTTAAAAGAGGAATCACAAACACTTTCCTCAACTCAGAATAAAATTTACAAAAAAAGACAATGTGCATGGTACTTTGATCAGACACTGAATCACAAGGGCATTTTCCCAGAGCTAAAGTCCAGTCATTGGTGTACGGGAAACTGACAAGGCGATGGAAATTCTCTAGTCTTAGGCGTGTGAGGACATATCGATGTCTCAGGTTCAATACATATTTTAAATAATGTTCCATGCCATCAACTTGCTGCAGCACAAGATTCCTCCTTACACTAGATTTCTTTGCCTCAGTGGCCCACCTCAAATCGTCCAGATGGGTAAGGCAGATGGTTTTCAAATTTTTCCTAAAAATTGTTTCCATTTTCTATGAGTATAATAAAGCTCGGGATGGCCCAGATCCGTGAGAAAGTTCTTTATATAGTTCAACCATGGGATTTGCAACAAATATGCACAGCTTATAAAATGTGCCTGTACCACCCTTTTAACACTATTTAACATGAAAAAGTGCCCAGATATCCTATGGTGGTTAATGCATTGTCAACAGCAGCTTTTGCCCTTCTCACAGATGTTTTATAGAACAGGTTTTGGCTTTAAACCACAACTACTTTCTAACATACCTCTGCAACGCATAGCAGGGGCACTCTGTCTTTAACATGGAATACTTCTTCCACCCTAAACTTTATTGATTTGTAAACAGAATACTATTTAACTTTTAACATGCGCATTTACACTAATCTGCAGGGAATACGCTATTTTCATGGCATTGATCCAAATTTGTATAGTCAGTAACTCTATGCATTATATGTCTATGGTGTAATCACTGATGTCATCAACGATGTAATTTGAGATTTTATCAGTGATGTCATTAATTATTTCATTTAACATGCCATGAGTGATCTAATATGTGAGGGCATAAGCATTGCATGGTGAGGGCACACGTTATTATGAGGTCAGTCAACTATAATTGTTGATTTTCAGAGGTTTTTTGTTTTTTTAAATGTTAGTTTTTATTTCAACACCTAACTATAATATTACTTTAACCTTTGTCTTTTCAGTGAATTTCCCTGTGTTTTTTGTTTACAATGCTATAATGTGGCAAGGGGATGCTATACTTATGCAGACATCTCTCATTTTAACTATTTTAGCCCTTGTAAATACATTGTAAATGCACCATGCCTTAAATTACTAAGCCATTCACAGCTTACCTCACTTAACCATCTGCTTTCATGTCTGTGTTAACCTCTCAGTAATCTTTACTTCAGTCTGCTCTTCAGAAAAGGACTTACATTCAACTGCTCCTACTATCCAAATTGATTCAGGAGTGCCTTACTTTTGTCTTGAATACAAAATACTAGTGCTGTAGCTCTTCATTAGAACTCTATAATGAAGTTGATTAGTAGATTGTAAACGGGATGGAAGCGCATGTTTGACTTTGCATGTCAGAAGTTTCTACTGAATTGGATAAGAAAGATATTTGAGAACTCATAGAAAACATAAAAAGTTTTGCTTTCTAGAGCAGGACCCATAATGTATACAATGAAAAGAATCACCTAATTTGTTCATTTACTGTAGTAAAGTCTGTAGGGAATGCTTTCAGTTTTCCAGCTTTGATTCCATTAAAATGGTGTTCTGTAGTGCCACCATTTTATCTTAAATTTAGAATGTTAGCACTCTAGTTGCTTACTATAACTTTGTGGTAAAGCTGCAGTTGTTCACGAGAGAGTTAACTGACACACTGCTGCTGATGTTGAAAGTATGTTTCAGCCTGCATTTCAGTATGTTTCACTGAGATAGATGAGGAGGTTATTTGTGAACTCATAGAAACTGTGTCCTCATTTCAGCTTTCTAAGCACTAACCATATGTTCTATGGCAAAATGCACCCCATCATTTTGTAATTCCTAAAGGAAATGTTTTAAGTTTTACAGCTTGGTTCGATCAAGATGGCTTCAAGTGTACCACACCTTTGTCACCAATACAGAATGCTAGAGCTCTAGTTGTCCATATGAACATTGCGGGAAACTGCAGTTGATTACTATGGAATTAACTGACAGGCTGATTTTGGCGTTGGAAGCAAGTTTCACTCTGCATGCCAAAATGTTTTACTGAAATGGGTGAAGAAGGTATTTGAGAACTCGTAAAAAAACATGCCCTCCTTTTACCTTTCTAGAACACTACCATAATGTATATGACAAAAAACCCATGTTGTTAATTTCTGAAGGAAATTACGTAGGTTTTACAGCTTTATAGTTTGAGGTGGACTACACATTTGTCATAGGTACAGAAAGTTAGCACTCTAGTTATTTATTAGAACACTCTGGGAAGCAGTAGTAAAGCACTAGTAAGTTAACTGACAGACTGCTGCTGGCGTTGAAAGTACACGTTAGAGTCTGCATATCAGAATATTACTCTGGCATGGATGAGAAAGATATTTCATCGCCAATAGAAAATGTGTCCACATTTTAGCTTTCTAGAGCATTAGTTATGATTTCTATGACAAAACAAAGCCAGTTGTTTTCTTCATTTTGAAAGAAAATGCTTTAAGATGGCTTCAGGTGTGCCACAGTTTTGCCAGAAACTCAACTTTATTTCTCCAATTGTTCATTAGAACACTATGGGATGCTACAGTAGAACACTGGGAATCAACCAGTGTTGCCAGATTGAGCAATTCCCAGCACAAATGGCCAATGTTCCCATTTGTGTGGGGAAAAGGTCAGGTGGCGGATCATCTATTTTATGGCTGATTTGGGCTCAGAGTGTGGATTTTATTAATGTCAAGAGGTGCCCCCTTTAATGTCTACACACACACACACGCACATTAGTAAACTGTGAGCACTGTTGGTGTTAAACTGAGCTAGTTGCACCTACATCCTTTCTCTGTGCCCCAGGGGAAGTACCCATCTCCCGCAGGCCAACACCCATTACTACCAGCCCCACAAGCCATGGTACAGTAGAAGAGATTGGTGCAATTAAATGATGTTTTTTGTTATTTGACATATTTATAGTGTTCTTTTGCATTTTGTGTAGCCATGTAGTGCTTCTACTTCCATCCGGCATGATAACACGCTGTCTATGATTACTCCACAGTGGCTCATCACAACTCTACATAGTGCCCGCTGATGAGAAATTTGTGCAGTGAAACATGCTGTTGCCACTCATAAAGTAAAATAATTACCTGTAATATTGCCTGCCACTCGTGTTCTTATCTCATCCTCCAAGAACTATGCAGAAAGCATTAACCTTGTATGGCAGTGTAGTTGGGCGTCTGCCACACTCGAGAAATCCAAGATTTCCATTGCTGTTTTCCCAGGGTTCAAGAAAGTGCCCTTGTTGGCGTCGTTACCCCTCCACCCACTTTTTGTCTGATATTGATGCCAACTTGACGGAGTGTGTGCTGGGATCCTGCTAACAAGGCCCCAGCGATCTTTCCCAAAAACTGTACCATTGTTTTCACAATTGGCACACCTCTGGCACTCAGGTAAGTCCCTTGTGAAAGGTACCCATGTCGCCAGGAAAGGTCCCCACGGGCTGGAGCACTTATTATGCCACCCTAGGGGACCCTTATCCAAGCACCTGCACACTCCTTTGCAGCTTGTGTGTGCTGGTGGGGAGGAAAAGGCAAAATCGACATGGCACCCTTCTCAGGGTGTCATGCCCACAAACCACTGCCTGTGACATAGGTAAGTCACTGTTCTAGCAGGCCTTACTGCCCTAAGGCAGGGTGTACTATACCACAGGTGAGGGCATAGCTGCACAAGCAATATGCCCCTACAGTGTCTAAGTCCATCCTTAGACATTGTAAGTGCAGTGTGGCCATATTGAGTATATGGGCTGGGAGTTTGTCATGACCAACTCCACAGCTCCTTAATGGCTTCACTGAATACTGGGAAGTTTGGTATCACACTCCTCAGCACAACAAACCCACTCTGATGCCAGTGTTGGATTTATTGGAAAATGCACCTAGAGGGCATCTTAGAGATGGCCCCAGTATGTTAGCCAAACTGCTAGTGCAGGACTGATCAGGAACTGTTTCTGAAAATTGCACTGTGCCATCTTTTAAAACAGATTATTGCTATTTACTCAAAAATCGTATAACTTGCCAATTCTAAAACAAAGTGGTATTGATACAAATGTTGGATACTTACTTGCACATGTACTTACCTGCAACTTGAATCTTGTGGTTCTAGAAATAAAGTAACAAACTTTATTTTGCTATATAAAAACCATTGGCCTGGAGTTAGTCATTGAGTGCATGCTTCCTTTATTGTCTGTGTGTGTATAACAAATGCTTTGCACTACCCTCTGATAAGCCTAACTGCTCAAACACACTACCACAAAAGAGAGCATTAGCATTATCTACTTTAGCCTCTGTTAAGCCTCTGGGGAACCCCTGAACTCTGAGCACACAGAGCCAGCTTTCTACACAGGGTTAGAGCGTTGGAGCACATTAGTTGTTCGAGGTGAGGTCATGTGGTCTTCTACATTACTGGCACTGGAAAAGGAGGAAATTGGACAGAAGAGCGTCCGGGTGATCTGGGAGTTTGTAGCTGGGAGGAAGAGAGCCTCAGAGACTGGTCAATACCAGACAGACCTTGCTCTAGTGTGAAGAAAGACGAAGCCGACGGTGACAGGAACAAAGGTGGAGAAAAGCCGCCTAGGCCGAGAACACAAGTGGAAGACCAGAATTGCAGAGATACAGAAAGAAGAAGGAAGAAGAAGGAAGAAGGAGGATGCTGCAGTTTCCATCGCCATGACTATGGAGGGTCATGGCCTGAGGCAAGTACTGGGGGCACATAGAGGGGGTCATTCTGACCTTGGCGGTCCATGACCGCCATGGCGGAGTGCGGCGGAAGCACCGCCAACAGGCTGGCGGTGCTTCCTGGGCGATTCTGACCGCGGCGGTAAAGCCGCGGTCGGAAAAGGGGAGCCGGCGGTTTCCTGCCGGTTTCCCGCTGGCCCAGGGAACCCGCCATGGCGGCGCTGCTTGCAGCACCGCCATGGGGATTCCGACCCCCTTACCGCCAGCCTGTTTCTGGCGGTGTCCACCGCCGGAACCAGGATGGCGGGAACGGGTGCCGTGGGGCCCCCTAACAGTGCCCCACAAAGATTTCTACCGTCTCCATTCCGAGCCGGCTTCATTGTTGAAGGGGCTGTCCCGCTGGGCCGGCCGGCGGTCTTCTGGCGGTAGCTGGCCGGCCCAGCGGGAAAGCCGGAATGACCGCCGCGGTCTTTTGACCGCGGTGCGGTCTTTCGGCGGGAACCGCTTGGCGGGCGGCGACCGCCGACCGCCGCGGTCAGAATGACCGCCAGAGTGTTTAGCAGGTAGAGGGCTGCAATGTGGCGATGTGGTGAAGGTGGTTCGGGGGTCTAAAAGCACAATTAAACTAGGGAGCACCACTCCACTGAGAGTACAACTATGGTGACGGCACTAAAAGAGAGGATAGCAGTATTTGTTTTCCTGCATCACTCTGACCCCATTTTATTATTTATTTGAGGGCTGTGTTACTCCTGACTCCTGTCCTTAGAAAGGAAGAGAGTGAAGAAGACGGGAAAGACGTGGAGTGGACGCTTTGATAACAACGGGGAACGCATATCAAGAAGAAACGAAGAAGGACACTTCATTAAGGAAGGAGCGAAAACAGGAGACTGTACATTGATGATTAGCGGTGTCTAGACAGTATAAATAAATCACTGCAACGTGAAAACTGACTGAGTGCCTCTCTGACTAGTAAGGCTAGGCCACAGGCAGCGACTCCATTCAAGTGGCAGTATTGCACGCTGTGAAACTGGAAAATCTGAGATGCTTCCCTCCTTGACCAAACTGTGTGATTTTAGATGTATACTTGATTCCACCAAGCACCCTTTTTGTTCATTCGTTCATATTAGAGCACCTTTAAATACCTGAGTTTAGCAAGTGCCCTGTATTAAAACGTTTTGTGTTTGATTTAATAGCCTATAGAATTACTCCACCTACCATAATAATCTAGCCAAATTATAGGATACACCAACCACTGACTTGCCCTTTAGTTCCCTAATAGCTTTGTTATCAGGGCAGGGGTAAGAACGTTTCCCAGTTCATGTTTAACAACTCCCACTTTTAATAAATACTTTCTAAATAACATGAGATACTGTGTTGATACACTTCCGTGCATTAAAGAAATACACTTTCTTGAATTTTGAAAACAATTTATCATAGTCTGACTTAATCTTTGTTACATGATTTACAATGTCAACTATTTTCAAGGCTCCACTCATGCACAGGCTTCTGGATCCGGAGCCGTCCATTGTCTCGGCACTCTCTATAATTTGTTGGTTCGCCAAAGCTGAGTCAAGTATGTCAGTGTTGAGTTTATGCATGTAGTAAATTCATTCAGTGAGGTGCTGTGCGGAGTTAAGGCTATAGGTTAATGTACCGGGAGGGGATTCCGTAGCTGGGGCTCAGTTTGTGAAAGGTCAAAGCCATGAGAGACGTATCATGAGGCTGGAAGGGGCGGAGGATTCTTGTGTTGGAGCAATTCATGCCTAGAGTGAGTTGATATTTTCCATTTTGCCAAGATCACTCGCAGCACAGAAATCCCCCTTTAACAGAGACCAATCAGAGACCGGGTGTGCTGTAGTTAATATCTTCTGTCTGCAGCAGGGGTTTATTCTCGAGGGTGGGAGAGTATTGCCGATTGGCAGACGAGGACAGGAGCAGGGCTAACAGGACGCTCCAAAGTGCGCATGTCACTTTGGCCGGCTGTTTTGCACCGGCCAAAGTGACACGTGCAGTTTGAAACTCTCCACTCAGCTGTCGTGTGGCCTCTAGGGCCTGAAGGAGTATTCAGCCAGGACGTTTTATCCAATCCAGGCTCTTCTCTCATGCTGGTTAACAGCATGAGAGCAGTGTCTGGATTGGTTAGGGTAGCTCTTCCGGCAACGACAAAGGAGAAGAGCACCTAAGAGCATGCACAGCCCGTGGGTAAGTGCTGTTTTTTATTTCAAATGTGTAGTGCATGTGTGTGTGTAGCAAGTATGTGTGTAATGCATGTATGTGTAATGCATGTAAGTGTAGTGTTGCTTTGTATTTAGTGTTATGGTGTGGACTTTTGGATCGAGGGGTGGTTTAATCTGGGGTTTTGGAGGGAAGGTCTGTTTTGTTCATGTTTTTTGGGGAAGTGGTGGGGCATTTCACTAGCCCCACCACTTTTAAAGGGCACCAGCTGCCGCTCCCTCTGTGCTGAGGTGCTGTTGTGACTGTCCCTATTAGTAGTCCGGCTATTCAGTTTTAGAGTTGCAGTAAAATAAGCGTTGGGCTGTAGTGTGTGGGGGGAATGCCCTGCATTTTAATGCCATCTTGTTAATATATTTTTTGTGACCTTCCACCTGCAAAGGGAGCACACTGTGGCACAGACAGCAAAGACAACATATGGCAGCCGATAGGACACACACAAGTTGAATTTGAGACCTCTGGGGGAGAATTTACATTAAAAAAAAGTATTTGTGGTTCATGTGTTGAAGATCCACCCTAATGACAATGTGGTCTTTATTTGAATCTCATAAGCGAGGGCACAAATCCAAACTGTGCAACTCACACCCAGTGAGTGAGATTTCGTATACCTTAACAACCTCCATTAGTTCACATTTGGCAACTCTCCCTACTTATCAGGGGCATACCTACTTTATTGCCCCTGCCTTCCTAGAATAACCTCAAAGGTGTACACTTTTCTAACACTCATAATCACAAATTTAAGGACCTAGGTGGAATTCTCACATGTTGGCAAAAATGTAGATGCGCCATTATGACAAGTGATACATTCACTATGCTCACTTTGTTTCTAAACAGAGCATTGACACATCACAAAGAGGGTGACACAAAAACCACAGAGCTTAAGATGGCACCATTTGCACACCTTACTCAGGTTCCATAACACAGTGACATACTCAGGTCACATCCCATCAATAAGTGCTGCAATCTGCCCTAAGCACAAGCCCCGTCATACAGTCACACTCACTTTTCTGGTTGCGGGGTGGGCGGAAATTCAGAGAGAGGGACAGCAGCACTGACAATGGAGAGGGTGGGGAAAAAAACAGCACTGGCCGGATCATACTGCTTTTTTTTGTTAATTACGGATGTAGGGCAAGTTGTCAGACAACATGGAGAAAGGGAGGAGCTGGGGTAAGCAACAACACAGACATCAGAGTAAGGAGAAAGGGCAGGTGGGGCAAGCATCAACATGGCCATCAATGGGGAAAGGGCAGGTGGGACATGCAACAGCAAGAACATCAATGGAGAGAAGATGAGTGCGGGCAAGTAACGTGGACAAGGGAGGGCGGGTGCAGGAAAGCAACACAGATGAGGGAGGGAGGATCACAGAAGGCGGAGTAGTACACAAGGGTTCCAGCTGAAAAACACACACTCAGGTAGAGTGTTTAAACCCAGAGAAAGCAGTGCCTAATAAATGAGCAGTAGAAGGTCGCTAGTTATGCGTTTATGCACCAGGGGAAGTACAAACACACAAAGTGGAAGGAAGCCTGCGGGTAGTTGACCAATACGAAGCAAGCTAATGAAAGTGACAACGAAGCAACCAATGTCAAGTATTGGATGGCCTTGAAGTGCACTGAGAGAAAACAAAGTGTCTTGATGAGGCCACATATGCACGTCCTGTAATGCCTGCCACAACATCTTGTCGCTTTCCTCCCCCCACCACATGCCCCTTGTGATTAGGAAGTGCTCACTCTCTCCCCTTTTATCTTTCTTTAATTAATTTTCAGGACACAGGTTGTGACCCGCCAATCAGGATAGATAAGTCTAATTTAAGGTGGTCAATCAGAGTAGATCTCGATAACAACAGTCAAAATACACATTTTTTTCTAACCTTTTCATGTACACCCTAAGAACATCTTTAAGTGCAAACTTACCAAAAACAGCTTAATTAATTTAGACCAAATCACAAAAAGCACTCTTTCTGAATAAAGCTCTTATTTTTGGCCAAATTTGGTGTAATTCTGTTCGCTGTTTTTCTGTATCCCTTCCCAAAATTTCCTAAGGGAATTACCATGGGAAATCAGTGCTTGGGGCCCCGTCACCCTTTTTTTCTTGGCCCTGCTTAATGGATCAGCGTGAACGTTTCCATAAAGGACCTGAGGTGCCTCCAAAGGATATGGGGCCAGATGTAGCAAACGTTTGCGACTCGCAAACGGGCCGATTCGCAAGTTGCGACAGTGCAAAATCGGAAATGGGATGCAAAAAGCCCATTTCCGACTCGCAAAAAGCGATGGGACCCGTTTGCGAGTCGCATCCGTTGCGACCCCATTTTGCGACCCGCAAATTGCAAGTCGCAATTTGCGAGTCGCAAACCTTATGCAATTGCAACTCGCAAATTGCGACTAGTCGCAAAAAGCCCAGTTTGCATGTCCCATTTACCACTAACTCAGAGCAGGTGGTAACCATTACCAAAGTATAAAAGGGGACCCAGAAGGCATCTGGGTTACTCAAGATGGCGGAGATATACCTGATAGCAGTGAGGAGGAGAGTCTACGCAGCCCAGCAGAGGAGGAGGAGGGGCCACAGACAGGAGAAGATATATAGAACCAGGCAGACTCTTTTTCAGCAAACTGAAGAGGAGATCTATGACAAATACCGCCTTAGCAGCGCAGCCATTCTAGAATTAATAGATTTACTGAAACCACAGCTAGAACACAAGACTCTGCGTGGCTGCGCCATCCCTACGCATGTGCAAGTGCTATGCGCACTGCACCTCTTGGCCTCAGGGAGCTATCAGGGGGTCATTGCCGTGGCAGGTGGGGTATCCCAAAGTGCAGTGTCAAGGTTCCTCAGGGCATTCCTAGATGCCTTAGTCACGCACATGTCTCACTTCATATACTTACCAAGGAATGAGGCAGAAATTAACAGCACCAAGCTGGACTTTTACCGCATTGTCCACTTTCCTCATGTCATAGGGTGTGTAGATGGGACACACATTCAAATATGCCCCCCTGCTAATCTGGAACACATTTTCCGCAACAGGAAGTGTACCCACTCACTCAACATACAGGTTGTTTGTGATGCCCATTATGTCATCACGGACATCGTAGCTAAGTTTCCTGGCAGTACCCATGACTCATACATTTTTAGGCATAGTGGGATACATCAACGCCTGGAACGTGGGGAATTTGGAGACGGATACCTCCTAGGTAGAGCCACAGACACTTGCAGACATACACACAGGTCACTGTGCACGACAATCTGGACTTCCTAACCGTGTACTTTTGTGCCCAACAGGTGACAGTGCATATGCTCTCAGGCCTTGGATCATGACTCCGTTTTTAACACCCAGAACTGAATCAGAGAGGCAATACAACAGTGCGCATAAGAGGACCAGGAACCTGATCGAGCGCACCTTCGGACTGCTGAAGGCAAGATTCAGATGCCTCCACCGCAGTGGAGGCGCCCTCCAATACACCCCCATTACCGCTTTCAAAATTGTGGTCGCATGCGCCATCCTCCACAACATAGCCACCCGACGTGGGCTACCTCTCACCCCTGCAGACCCAGATCCTGATGATGAAGAGCAAGAACAACCACATCGCCATCATGGGGATAGGAGTCTAGCTAATCAAGGCAGACTGAGACGGGACCACAATGCAACGCAATATTTTGGACGGTACGTGTCAACTCCCACCATACTCACCTATTAACCATTTGTTAAGTGGAACAAAAATAACTGTTTTATTAATGTCATGAAGAAACTATATACAAGTTGAAATTGTCCATGGGCAGGAAAATGCCAACCAGTCATGTGGCACATTAACGCCATGTGCCACATGAATCTGTCCTGGCTGTTATCTATGATCTCCTGCCCCTCCTGCCAGCCTGGCTGGTCCCTGCTGCGTCCATGGTGCTGTGCCTACCACTCCTCAGCACCCTACTGTGAGTGGCAGAGACACTGCTCACTGTTGAGCCCTCCTCCCAGGTGTATTTGTTAACTTCCTGGCTGTGATGTCATCATCATGTGCCAGGAAGTGTTTCCAGGGTGTTCTGGTATGCTTTCTGGAGTGTTCTGCTGCATCTGCAAGCAATTTTGAAGGTATTTGCAATTTGCGACACCCACTCGCTAATTGCGAGTTCGTTTTTTGCACACTCGCAAACAGCGACCTCGCAAACTGCAGACTCGCACACAGCGTTGCGAGTCCGGCTGCGAGTCGCAAAATCGGATCGCTTTTTTTTCTGGCATTCCAATTTGCGACTCGCATTTTGCGAGTCGCATCAACTCGCAAAATGCGAGTCGCAATTTTTATTTTTGCTACATCTGGCCCATGATCCTGTTGATGGGTGACTTCAATCATAAACTGAATCCAAAAATATTTGATACCCCCTGTTTAAAGAAATAAGAAGAGCATATATTATTAACCCTCCTAGGTTTCCTACATGTGCAATTGCAAATCGGGATGCAGCCCTTGTGAATCATCTCATTAGTAGTACAGAAATTATACTATTTTAACTTTTGTAATACCTTGGTGTATATGCTTAACAGTCAAATGTTTAGAAAACACTTACACTCACTTGACAATGTCATCAGTGATGTCATTTGAAATGTCCTCACTGATGTCACTGACCATGTCATGTGTAATGTAATATGTGAGGTCATAAGCAGTGTATTGTGGGGGCGTAAATTATAATTCAGGTAAGTATAACTGCTGAATTTCACTGGTTTTGTACAACTGAAATGTGAGCCTAACTATAAAATCCCTGTAACCTTTGTTTTTTTCAGTGGATTTCTAATGTTTTCTTCATTCTATTTCCTAAATATAATGTCCCTGTAACCTTTGTTTTTTTCAGTGAATTTCTTAGGTTTTTTCAATGTTGTTTCCTAACTATAACGTCTCTGTAACCTTTAGTTCTTTAAGTGAATTTCTAAGGTTGTTTTGAATTTTATTTCCTAACTGTAACCACTAACCTATGAAAGTTAGTGTGTGAGTAAGTGAGTTCATACGTGTCTCAATAAGTCGGTGAGGGGTTGTGAGAGTGTCTGAGTGGGTCTGTCAGTGTGTGTGAGTGACTGAGTAGGTTTGTGAGTGAGTGCATGAGTCTGAGTGGGTCTATGAGCGGGTGCGTGAGTGTCTAAGTGGGTCTGTGAGTGAGCGTGTGAATGTGTGAGTGGGTCTGTGAGTGAATGTACGAGTGTCTAAGTGGGTCTGTGAGTGAGTACGTGAGTCTCTGAGTGGGTCTGTGAGTGGGTGCATGAGATTCAGTGGGATTGTGAGTGTTTGCCTGAGTCTCTGAGAGGATCCGTGATTGAGTGCATGACTCTCTGAGTGGGTCTTTGAGTGGTTGTGTGAGTCTCTGAGTGTGTCTGTGAGTGGATGTGTGAGTGTCTAAGTGGGTCTGTGAGTGGGTGCATGAGTGTCTGTGTAGGTCTGTGAGTGAGTACATTAGTTTCTGAGTGCGTCTGTGAGTGAGTGCATGAGTTTCCGAGTGGGTCTGTGAGTGAATGAATCTCTGAGTGGGTCTGTGAATGGGTGCATGAGCCTGAGTGGGTCTGTGAGTGGGTGCATAAATGTCTGAGAGGGTGTGCGGGTGGTTGCATGAATGTCTTATTGGGTCTGTGAGTGGGTGCATGAGCTTCTAATGGGGTCTATGAGTAGGTGTGTTAGTGTCTCAGTGGATCTGTGAGTGATTACACAAATCTCTGAGTGGGTCTGTGAGTGGGTACATGAGTGTCTGAGTGCATCTGTGAGTGGGTGTGTGAGTGTCTGTGTGGGTGTGTCAGTACCTGTGTGAGTGACTCAGCCACAAAGGAACCTCACCTGCCTTTTTATCCAACAAGAATCCACAGTTTCGCACAAAATATCTGTCCCAATTGGAATTCTTTCTGCTTCCCTGGGAATATGTCCAATACGTAGTCTACACTTCAGCTGTGTAACTGAGCACTAGGAAATGTCACCAGTGTCTTTGTGTGCGTTTTAGCAATATGATTGTTCCTGGTGCATTTTTATTCAGAAGCATGATAAAATGATTCCTCCTATAGAAAAGACAATGAGACTACAAAGATGTCAATCTCCATCAAAAAGGGTCCTTCCTCTTCACTATATGAAGTAAGTCCTTCTTTGTTTGGTAGAGATGTCCTTATATTCCTCGGCATCAAGAACTCGTCACCAAAATCGGCGGGTGACCTGCTGGGGAGGCCGCTTGTTAAGATTTCCATCATCCTGGGAAAAGGCAGGAAGACCCTTAGATACTACTAAGGTGGGCGGGCCAAACAGGGAAGCATCCAAGTGATTTCCCCATTTGGGTACTCCAAGCAATATAACGGGAGACCCATGGACTCTGCCCTCACCAGGACAGGACAACAAACACAGGCACATACAGATTGCGCTCCAATAAATCAACGTTGCAGTCACTTCCTCAAAGGATTTCAGATAATTTTTCAATGTGGAATTGCTGAGAAAACACACTTGCTTTGCCTTCACCAAGCCCAGGAGTTAGTTTAATTTGTCCTTTACAGAAGTGGAGTTTCAACGGGGGCACCTGCTATGTTTATATTAGTAAGTACTTCATGTTGAGGATTAATTTCTGTGAAATGAGCAACATGGTCAGAACAGCCAATCTCGGCCCTGGGGACCCCATCCCCTGGGGCCAGGTCTTCATTCAATAGGGGAGGGTGCCACTCAGCCCCTCTCCTCGTGCCAATTTTAACTCTGGAGTCCCCATCCTGGCCCAGCCATGTCACCAGTGTGCAGGATGGGGACCCGGGGGGAAGCTTCAAGGCCCCCATGGTCCCAGCTGATTCTCCGCCTCCCATGGGAGCCGGCATTGCTGCTGCATGCAGTGAGTTGCTGGAAAGGCAGATCCCTCCATGCAGGAGCAATTGTTTCATCTCTTTCCCTGCCTGCCTGTCTTCAGGCAGGGAAAGAGATGATACCTCGGCTTCCAGGAGGCAGGAGCACTTTGACAGCTCCCACTGGCTTGAACCAGAATGTTTGCCTTTGCTTGGCAGAAGCTATCAAAGCTCCCGCCTAGCAAAAGCAAAGAGCTATGTCCCGGGGGTGGGCACCCTGGGACACAGCAGGAGCTGGCCCTGGGAGGTGACAGTCCCCAGGGCCAGGTATGTCTCCAGGAGAGGGGGCCTCCCCCCCCCTTCTATATGCATGGCCACCCGGGAGAGGTGGTGGTCCCTAGGACTGAGAACGGCCCTCCTCCTTTTTTTTTTTTTTTTTAAAAAGAAAGCTTTGTGCAGGTTGTGGTCCAAGGGGCATGGGGCAGGGGTCTGCACAGCCCCCAGTCAATTTATAGTACCAGGGAGGTGATGGTCCCTAGAGCTCGGGGGCTCTGCACAGCCCCCCCCTTAAGCATTTAATTTGTTGCCCTATGGTGGTGGTGGTCCCCGGGGCTCAGAGGGGTCCACGTGGCTCCCCCATATCGTTTTAAATTTATAGCCCTAGGAAGGTGGTGGTCCATGGGGCTGCAGGGGGTCCGCGCCCTCTGCTTACTAATAAAATTAGATGTGGGAAGGTGGTAATCCCTGGGGCATTGTAAACCATTGGAGGGGGGGTACCGTGCACCCTCTTCCAATTTTTTATTAAACCCCTCATGCCCCGGGACCTGGCTCGCATGGGGGCTACAACTAAAACAAGCTTCGGAGCCCATGCTTGTTTTTTTTTTAAACTGCTTTTTTGCCCTTTTTGGATCCTTCTGGGACCCCAAAGCTTGGGGGTCAGGGTATTCCTAACATGCCCCCATTTCTTTCATTCTGTTTTTTTGTGGGACTCGGCTGAAGTGGAGTCCCAAGGTGGCTGCCAACATTTCCTGGCTGAAGTGTTGGCAGCCAATCACAGTTATGCATTTCCCTGCATGAGCGAGCTTGTTATTCATAACAAAGTCATCACGAAGCAACTGTGGCCTTAGATATGCAATCTGTAAAATCAAAATCTATCCTTTTGCTAAATTTGGTGTAATTCTGTCCTGTATTCGTGTTCAAAACTCCTACATGGGAAACACACTTTTTTGACCCCCACATTTTTCTCTGCCCCAGCTTGACGGATCACCCTGTAACTTTCAATGTGCAACAAGAATTACAGGCACCTTCATTTGGAAAATCTTTTGAAGATCCGTCAAACGGTGCCAAATATATAGGCAAGTCAAAACATGTTTTCCTAGGGAACATGGTCCTAACTATAACTACCTACTATTGACCGCCAGGAGGTATAATATATATTTATTTATATATATATATATATATATATATATATATATATATATATATATAAAATATACACACACCACACACACACATGTATATCTACATATATATGCATGTATGATCCTTTCTTTATTGGGTTTTTATTACCTTTATTATTTAATTATATTTTATATATATATATATATATATATATATATTTATATATATATATATATATATATATATATATATATTATATATTTATAGCTATATATATATATATTCACTGAGCTATCATCAGTGATGTCACTGACCATGTCATGAGTGATGTAATATGTGAGGCATTACGGGGGGCAAAAGTTATAGTTAGCTGACATAAGTATAACTGAGCAATTTCAGTGGTTTTGTATGTTTGCAATGTATTTCTAAATATAACATCACTGTAACAATTTTTTTGTGTGAATTTCTACGTTTTTTTAACGTTGCATTTCCTAACTATAATGCCGCTAAAACCTTTTTGCACATATTTATGGTTTTTGCCGCAAAACTGTGCTAACGCAGTTTTGCGGCAAAATCCATAGCGCTGGCTAGTGCAATTCAGTAGCAGCAGCCATGCACCATATCTATGGAATGGTGCACACCGGTGCTAAGGATAGACTAGCGTCTATAACAAAGACGCTAGCTGAGGGGGTGGCGGTAGGGTAAAAGGCACTAGTGGGTCA
Source organism: Pleurodeles waltl (assembly GCF_031143425.1). Taxonomy (NCBI): domain Eukaryota; kingdom Metazoa; phylum Chordata; class Amphibia; order Caudata; family Salamandridae; genus Pleurodeles; species Pleurodeles waltl. The sequence continues at coordinate 108,030,189 of NC_090443.1, forward strand.
GAAATGACACTAGGTTGGTTAGCGGCAATAAATATGCTGCTAACCAGCCTAGCGTCAATTTCTGACGCACTAGCACCCAAAAATGACTCTTGTCTTAGTAATGACAGAGGTCATGTCCACTACCTCAATGGCTAGCACAGGGGACCAGTGTCCCTTGGGCACGGCCATAAGACCCAGTGCCAGGCAGAGGGCTCCTTGTAATACTTACCTATAGCTACCCAGGATGGGGTCCCCCATCCTATGGTGTCCCTCTGCTGTGAGTGGGGGTGTTACTGGGGCTTGGTGTGGGCATCTGTGGGGAATTCCATGGTGTTTGGCCATGGAAATGTGTCCACAGGTACCCATATGCCTGGTCTGAGGCAGGCGTTAAATAATGGCGCAAAGCTTAGCGCCTTTATTAGGGTCCGCCTACTCCATGCTGTCATTTCTGCACTGGAGTATAAATAAGGAGTATAAGTAAGGCTGTAGGGGGGTTAGCGTCATATTGTGGACGGGAACGCCTACCATGCATCTAATTACCGCAAGATAGTTTGCTGCATCCACAACATGACGCTAACTCCAATATTTTGATGCTAGACGGGTCTAGAGTCAAAATATAAATATTGAGTTAGCTCAAAACTGTTTTAGCGTCAAAATTATTGATGCTAAAACGGCGCAAGCAAAGTATAAATATGCCTCATGGATTTTTCAGTGAAGTTCAAAGGTTTTCTTGAAAAACTTTTATATGCCTATAACATTCCAGTTCTCTTCAAATTGTCATGATTGTTTTGTATGTTCAGTCAAATTTCATTTTATTTTGTTTAAACAATTAAAAGTTGTGTACGGTGCGCAAAGCTTTGCGCATAATATGCAACTCCATCATGATTTATAAGAGTATAAAATGCACATATATGTAATATATGTTCAACACGTTTCACATGAGTACATTAATAATGGTTTTATGTAACTTTGATAATAATAATTGTGAATATGTTGAAATAGGTTTTATTCACTTTTCTAAAAAGTTGCGACGCCTTCATGCAGCATGTCTGCACGTAATTTTTGGAATCGGGATTGGTATGTTGCTTAGGCATTTTCTAAAATCACCTTAAAAATATATGTACTGTTTTTTAATGTTGACACTACATATAGAGGTTTACTACAATATCCTTTAAACTGTCTATTTTTCTATTCAAGAAGTCGCACTTCTGTCGTGGCGGGTGCACGATGACGTTGCAATCCCCATGTGACCAAAAAAAAGGTTCTCATTGGCTATAATCATTTTTACCTTTCAAATTGTGACAAGTCCCACCTATTTCACCTATTTCAACTGAACTAGGGAGTGACTGTCTACTTTCACACTTCTCTAGGTGAAAGGTGAGGCACAGCTATTGCTCTTGTCTTTTCCTATTCCTTTTGTTTGAACATCAGAATGGCAGCTTCATAATAAGAACATTAGGTGCAGGATCCAGTTGTCTTGGTTGAAGAGGAGGAAGTCCTAAGAAGACGAAAAGTGTTGTTTGGCAGTTTTTTTCAATACCAGAGGGAGAAAAGAAAGTTAATGCACGAAAGGGTATGTGCATGCTTTGTAACAAGATTTTGTCAGGTGAAAAAAGTACTCCAGTGGCACGAGCAGCATGTACAAGCATTTACGTACAATGCATTCTACAAGATTGGCTCTTGCAGAGATGCAGTGCTTAGAAGCAGATGGCTCAGGCGCAGTCCGTCCTTTAGGGCAGAGGTGCCATGCCCCCCCACCTTTTGCCCCTCATGAAGAGTGTCTGTCAGGCTGAGCAAAGGTCAGCCTGACAAACACTCTTCATGTTCAGGTCAGGCAACCAGGAGCAGACATGCACGATTTGTACAGACTCTTGGCTGCCTGAGCTGAACTTTGCTGGGCTGAAGAGGTCACAGATCCTATGAGCGTGACCTCCTTGGCTCAGCAAAGGTGCCTTGAGGCCCTCCCCCGTGTGACGAGGGAAGCGTCACCCATTGACTTCGACCTGGTGGCTTCAAGTTTAAGCCCTGAAGCGCCCAGGGCGAGTGTCAATCAGTGACACTTCGTCACAGAGTGGGGTGGGGTCAGCAGTCTCACTGACCCCATCCCACTCTGTGATGAGACTGGGACTGCTGCCTTCCCTCATTGGCTGACCTAAGGTCCTAAGGCAGCAGTCCCAACCCTCCTGGGACCCCCGAGGCTGAAGGTATGTGTGTGTGTGATCGTTTTAAATGAATATTTGGTGTGTGAGTGTATGTTTGAATGTTGATGAGTGTTAATGGTTGTGCGTGCATGTGTGTGAAAGTGTGAGTGTGAGTGTGCTTCCTGTCTGCCCCCCCTCCCTGTTAAAACTGCTGGCCGCCACTGGTAGTTCTATAACCTCTGGTCAGCAACCACCTCAAACTTTAGTTGGAGATGTTATTTCAAGCATACCTTCTTCAATATTGGAGCTGGCAGAATTTGGACTTTTTTCAAGAACTGTAATAAAGTTTGCAGTACTGGAGAGCAAGGTGTGTCCAACATAAAGGACACTATCAACATGCACAAATGTTAATTTCTTACCCCCTCTGTTTTTGTAGAAATGTGACGTTCTTCCATGTGCTGTTGGAACTGTTATTTTTTTTAACCCCCCAAAGAAACACACAAAAACACAGTTAAAAAAACACCAAAGAACAAAAAAGGGTGACTGTGTCAGTGTCTATATCAGTAAGTACATGAATGTATTAGTGGTGTGTAGTTCATTGAGTATGTGTATGCATTATTGTATAGATGAGCAACTGCATGTGTAAGTCTTGAATAGTGAGTGTCTGGATGAAGAACTGTCTGCTTCTGTAAGTGACTGGATGTGTGTGCCTGCATTGGTGACTGACTGAGTCTGTTAATGGCTGTACAGGTGAGTGATTGAGTACATAATGCTTGTGTGGGTGAGTGAGTGAATTCATCACTGACTGTAGGGGTAATTAACAGGGTACATTAGTGTTTGTATGGTAGACTGACTGTATGTGTGAGTTTTAACATGGGTGAGTGTCTCTGGGCATGACTGGATGTACAATTGAGTAACAGAGTGTGTCAGTAGGAGCACTGGTCAGTTACTTGGTGCATTTGTGTTTTTAAGACAAGTGACTGTATGTGAAGTGGGTCTATGGATGAGTTACTTGGTCCATCAGTCGCTGTATGAGTGAGTGAATAAGTGTGTAACTGACTGAGTGGTTGAGTGTATAGCTGTGTAAATGGTTATATGATTCGGTGACAGTGCAGGAGTGTCCGCATGGATGAGTGGGTGTATTTGTGAATGTCCGAATGGTTAAATGTCTGCGTGCATAAATGCCTTTATGGGTGGGTTATTGTGTGCATTAGTAAAATAATGGGTGTGTAAGTAGATATGTAAGTGATTCTCCATTTGAGTATCTGAATGTATTACTAACTGTATGGGTGAATAACTGACTATGTATAGACCTGTATCAGTAAGTGACTGTGTGCATGACTGCCTGAATGCCTGAGTAAGTAATTGTATAAGTAGATGTGTGGGTGACTTAATGTCTCTGTCCATGCCTGTATAGATGTGTGACTGGTTACATAATTAGCTCTATTGGTAAGTGATTCCATGTCTCATTGTTTGAATATGTCAGTGTCTCAGTCCATAAGTGCTGGTTTCATGAGAGTTTGGGTGTGTGAGTTGATGTACAGGTGAATGCGTAGGTGTGTGAGTGCATCTATAGGTGAGTGACAGGTTGTGTACGTGCCTCTATGGGTAACTGGCAGCATATGTCAATATCTCTTTAAGTGAGTGACTGCATGTGTAATTACAAGCATAAATGAACGTTTTGGTGTATGAGTGACTATCAGTAAATGCAAGAGTACATAAGCGGCTGAATGAGTGAGTGTAGGGGTGTCCTAATAGCAGTATAGCGGAGTAACTTGCATATGTGAGTAAGTGGTTGTATAAGTATCTATATGGATGAGTGACTGCATCTGTGAGTTACTGTATGCATGCTAGTTTGTATGTGTGGATGGCTGAATGTGTGAGTATTTGGGTGTATAACTGCCTGCACAGGTTACTGAATGGATACATGAGTGCTGTTATAGTTCATTGCGTGACAGTGTCAATGCTTCTATAGATGAGTTTCTCTGTGCATCACTCAGTCTGATGGTGAGTAGCAGAGTATGTAAGTGGATGTTTCAGTGAGTGAGTAAATGTATAAATGAGTGTATTGGTGAGTAAAAAGGTGCATCAGTTAGTATGTTGATAGCTGACTGGGAGTACTAGTTGCTGTATTGGTAACTTAATGGGTGCATTAGTGGCTGCAGGGTGACAGTGTGGGTGTGTCAGTACATCTACGAGTAAGTCACAGTGTGTATGACTAGATTTATGGGTACATCAGTGAATGCATAGGTCCTTTTGTAGTAATCTGACTTGTTGAATAATGTATTCTATATCCTAGTGTTACAGTGTATGAGTTGATGTAGACATGTTTGTTCGGGTTCATAAGGCCGCAAATGAGTGAGTGAATGAGGGGATACCTGACTGTATAACTGAGTGAATTGGTGAATAACTCCATGCATGGGTTATGGAATAATAAAGCAACAACTAATTACTTATGTTTATTTGTCATAATAAATTGTCCTTTCATCTGTATTAAATATAAAAAGCACAAATAATAGTTAAACTTTTATATACTTTTTGTATCTATTTCAACTTGGTAATTTGAAATATAACATTATCAAGAAAGTAGAACCATCTTATAATTTTTAACACAGCAATTACTCATCTTTTTGATATGTTTGTTTCTTTCTCCACTATTCTTAGCTGTTATGCTTTTACACTATAAAATAAGTGTGTATAGCCCCTCATCACTGAGCAGTGGGAGTGGGGGTAGGTGGTAAACATCATGTGCACTTGAAAAAAAAAAAACATTAGCACATAGTACGTTACTCAGAATTAACCATGCTATTCATAACAATTCTAAACTTTCAATATTTTTCCTAAAATAACTATAATTTGTACCCAGTATAAATTCTGAATCGAATTTAACTTATTCTGTCATTCTTGTACTAAAATAAAACTCACATCCTACAAAGATGTTGATAATTATTATACCTGATGCAGAATTGCTTTTTTCAGCAAAAAAGTATCAACAACTTAATGGACAGTTGATTTTTCCATAGGTATTTTTGACATTAGAGTCAAATGCCAAATTAAATCGTGATTAATGATGAACAAAGAACAGAGTGTGCCTATTTTTTATACAGAAAAAGTATTAGGGCACATTTTAAGCACACAACATTTTTTCACATGCTGTTGAAGATATCACCATTGTTGGGCCAAATGATGTCTGTAGTAGTAATTATCCAGATAAAAACAAATTACTGTATCCGTCAGACTGCTCCACATTAGAACTTTGATTGTAGAATCAATAAATATGAGTTGGGAAGTTTAAAAGGTAGTTTTTGTTTAAATTGGAGACTTTGCATTCTGTCCATCCACTGTCACTCTTCAAATATACAGTATAATTTCCAGATGTAATATTCACTCCTTTATGGAAGATGATAGCCAAAGTAGAATATGTTCTACCAGAAATTTAAATCTGACCAGCTTTAAAGTTGGTAATCTCAGTATCTAATTTTGTTCCATCAGCTCTGCATCGTTGAAACATTGCTATGATGTATTTACCACACCTCTGTATAAGCAATGTAGAACATACATGTGATTTGCAAGTTGGACACATATTTTGGTCACTCTTTTTTATGAATTTTTCAAATGATACACTTTTACAATCTGGGACAGTTAAGTACAAAAATCGCTCAGATTTAACTTACGTAACAGATGAGGAAGAGCAATCTTCACACTCATTGTTCCATATATAGCTGAGTCCAAATATATCATTAATATTCACCTTTTCTTCTTCTAAAATTCCAAGGATCGCCATAATAACCTCCTTTGCATCTTGTTGAGCATTTAGACTAAATATAACAGATCCACTATACTTGTCTACCAGTTATCTAATTCCTGAAGTAGTTTGTATTACAGCTCTGTTACAACATAAGCATTGAAATCAATTAAATAATACTCTGCACAACGTGTTCCGTGGTTTATCCTGGATTGCATGTACAACATATGGCAGAAGGAAGAGAATGTTAAGAACAACATTAGCATAGCAGTTAACACCACTAGTATTATCCAACTGGTATCTGACAATATTTTCATGTTTTTTCACTTTTCGTTTCTTCACACCTTCTTCTTCATCTGTGATTTCTGTCTTTTCTTTATGTTTTTTTGATTATTTTGTCAATTTTTGTTTAGGACATAATACCCTTTCTCCTAAACATGATACTGTCCTAAATGAGAAGCATATTTGCTTCTTAGTCTGTTGTACTCTTTCTCCCAATTTGTATCTGCATTAACTTTGGTCTCATCAAAATCAACCAGAAACAAACCAGATAATGTCTGAACTCTTGAGAATGCTACATATGACATTGCTTCTTTAAAAACTGTACTTCCAATATTTACAAATGCAGTATCAACACTTAAGCCTTGAGACTTGTGGATTGTTACCGCATATGCTAGGCGAACTGGAAACTGTTTTTGTCACACATACAAATCTTTTGCTAGCAAAAAGTGCACAACACATCGTCAGATTTGTTTTACGTCATCTACCTGATCAAACTTTATACGTGAGTATTCAACCTGATCACAATTAGGAACATTTATGAACTCAACAACTTTACCCATGGTACCATTTACCAATCCTTCTTCCACATTTAAATTACTTCCTAAAATTACTCTAGTATTTTTACAAACATGTAAATGTTTCTCTAGCATTTCCTTTGGGAGGAGGGTGTTACACTCTCTCCCTTTGGAAATAGGTGTTACAGGCTTGGGAGGGGTACCCTCTCAGAGCCTCTGGAAATGCTTTGAAGGGCACAGTTGGTGCCCTCCTTGCATAAGCCAATCTACACCGGTTCATGGACCCCCCAGTCCCTGCTCGGGCACGAAACTGGACAAAGGAAAGGGGAGTGACCACTCCCCCGTCCATCACCACACCAGGGGTGGCACCCAGAGCTCCTCCAGTGTGTCCCTGGCATTAGCCATCTTGTTTTCCAGGTGTGGGGACACTTTGGAGATCTCTGAGTGGCCAGTGCCAGCAGGTGACGTCAGAGACCCCTCCTGATGGGTGCAAGCCTGATTAGGTAGCCAGTCCCCCTCTCAGGGCTATTTAGGGTCTCTCCTGTGGGTTCCTCTTCAGATTCAGCTTGCAAGTTTCCTCCAGGAATCCTCTGGCACCTCTGCTTCAGCTTCTGACCATCGGATCAACCGCAGACTGCTCTAGAAACCGCGGTAACTGCAACAAAGTATCCAGAAAGACTACTGTGACCCTGCAACTGCAGCTCCAGCCAGCAACTGCAACAGTTTCCAAGGTGTGCACACTCTGAGGACTCCCTGCCTTCACCCTGCACCAGAAGTACCATAGAAATCTCCTGTGGAGTGACGGAGTCACTTCCCTGCTCCAGCAGGCACCTTCTGAGATGACGGGTCTCTGGGACTCCTCTCCTGGAGACGAGCGGGCTCCCTGTAACACAGGTGGTGGACCCCATCGACCCATACTGTCCTAAGGTCCAGTTGTCCAAATTTGGTGGCGGTAAGAGCTTGTCTTCCCCGTTTGCGATAGTACCCCTGTGCACAGCGTCATCTCTAGCTCCTGGGGCCTTTGTGCACTTTTTGCAAGAATCCTTCATGCACAGCGTGGCCCAAGTCCCCAGCACTCCAACCTGCAACGCACAACTCACTGAGTTATTCTCCAGTGGTGTGGGACCTTCTTTTGTAGTGCTGCAGCAACCACAATTTGCACCTTCTTTGTCCCCCTGTCCTTGGACCCCCGTGGGTGCTAACTGGTCATCTGTGGGCTCTCTCCAGTGTTGGGAGCCCCCTCTGCCTCCTCAGTCTGAGTTGAGGCCCCCAGGTTCCTCCTGGGTCCAGGCAGCGGCATTTTGACGCAAACAGCAACCTTGCTTGAACCAAGGCTTGTTGGACAAATCCAGCACTGCAACTTGCCGGCATCTAACATCTCGATGTTGGACATCTCGTGCACCATGCAGGAACCCGCAGCCATCTTCTTTGGTGCTCTTCTGCAGACTTCTTCTAACCAGAGAATCCTCTTTTGCACCATCGTCTAGGTTGGCAGGGGCTCCTGTCCTTCCTGGAATCTTCTGCGACTTCTGTACGTGGTCTTTTCTCTTCACAGGTCTTCAGATCCAGGAATCCTCCATTTGTTGCTTGCAGTCTTGCTTGGTTCTTGTAATACCTCTTATCACAACTTGTAGTGTGTTCTGAGGAAACTTGCAGTACTTTACTCCTACTTTCCTAGGCTCTGGGGTGGGGTATTTTACTCACCTTTGTGGTTTTCTTATACTTCCAGCGTCCCTCTATACACTACACTTGCCTAGGGGGGAATTTGTGATTCGCATTCCACTTTCTTAATATATGGTTTGTGTTGTTCCTAGGCCTATTGCATTCTATTGTATTTTCCACTATTTGCACCATTCTATGACTATTTGCTAACCTGATTTTGGTCTCTAGTTTATATAATGTGTATAATACTTACCTCCAGAAGGAGTATTGTCTCTAAGATATTTTTGGCATTGTGTCACTAAAATGAAGTACCTTTACTTTTGGTAATACTGAGTATTGTCTTTTATTGTGTAAAAGTACTTTGTAACTATGGTGATATTGCAGGAGCTTTGAATGTCTCCTAGTTCAGCCTAAGCTGCTCTGCTACAGCTACCTCTAGACAGCCTAAGCTGCTATAACACTGACTACATTTCACGAATAGGGGTTAATTGGACCTGGTATAAGGTGTAAGAACCTAGGGTACCAACTACAAGCAGGCCAGCCTCCTACAGATGTTCCATTTTGTCAATTGCTGTAGTCTCCAAAATATCTTCTTTCTCAAGATGTAGTGATTTCTCATTAAAAGCAGTACAATCTTGAATGGTAGGCATAAAAAACTATCTGTTCCCTCTCTTAACAAAAATGATACGTTAGGTCTGCTGTTGTGTTTTTAGAGAAAAATAGTTTTTCAATAAGTCAACATTTCAAAATAACTTTTGCCTCTTTTGTCAGAACTCCAACTCGGATGTCCTTTAGAATGTTTGCATAGTCAATATCAGAGGATTGACGCATATTTAGTTCTTTGTATTGGAAAAATTACCAAATGTTGACATTGCCAATACTTTCCATTGAGTTTAAAACAGGCTACTATGGGTATGAGATGCACCCAAGTTTGGAGTGGAAAATTATGACTCTGTTTTGTCTTTTATAGAACAGAATGTGACATGTGGTATACCAAAACAGAGTGCTGAAAAAGTTCTCAGAGAGCAAGTTTTGCGTTTCCTAACACACAGATGTGGGAAGTATTGTCATTGAAGATACAGGTGCAAAGAAACATTGTAAGGAAGAGTAAACAGCTTCATGTCTTCAGTGAGACATACACTAACATGAAAATCACCAAAGAACACGTATAACACGTATCCCCCCTGGAACGGATCACCCTGAAACCTCTGAATGGAATTTCAGCACATTTGGCATGAAGTTGACACCTTACTCAAGAAAGTGCCTTTACTTGGTTTGATGTAAATTTGTCCTGTAGTTTTTTTGAGAAATTAGTGTTTATGTTGGCATGAAAGGGATAAAAGATAGTGTTAGCTGGATCACTGAGGCTCTGCGGGCAACATCTAATTAAAAATATATAGTTATTGGCAAAGTGAACTTTGCCTTAATGCACCCATTTTGGATCCACAAATGCCAACTAGATTAGAGGATCAGAAAAGATCTGACTAGCTATTGCAACAGTGAAAGAAAATATCTTGGCCACCATTACAGGGACACATTCTCAAGTGCTGGACAAAAAAATTAAGAGACACACAAGTGAGCATGGTGAGCATGACTTGATCTCCAGGCCCATGAGATGGGACCTAATAGGACACCATTTCTAATCAGCTTACAAAACAAATGTATATTTTTCCTGAGAATTCACAGATTCTTCGAGATTCCTGACAAGGTCCCTATTTTACGACAGAACCAGATATGGTTTGGCTGCACCTGCTACCTCCCCCACCTAGTACACTAATGCCAAGAAAAACGTAATGGACTGAAGGGCCCAGCTGCCAATGGAAAGGCAGCAACCACTACCCTGTACACTAACAAAAAAGGGTATGTGTATATGGGGGCATGGCACCACACAAAACACTGTTACTGGCCCCACCCCATTTAAGCTGATGGGATGAGTATGACGTTTCCCACAAAAAAAGTAGTTTCACCTTAGCCAAATTGACTTTATCTACTCAAGCAGAAAGGAAATACCAACCTTGTTCAGGGAAACCTATTGTTTAACCTAGATGCAGAGGTTGGGATCACACGTGTTTTTTCCACTGTAACCTTTTCTGTTACAACAGACCACCTTCTTTGCTCAGGAATTCCTATTTTATGTCCCAGTTACACAAGCTGAAATCATACATGGTTTTATCAACTTTGTGAACGACTCCTACGTATAACAGGCACATATTTTGAGAATGTGTGTTTCCTCACGCACAAAACAGTTGCACCACTGCCAATGTAACTTTCTCTATACTTGCACAATGTGACAAACGCCCCAGTCTAGAAAGTCTGTTGTAATCCAGAAAAATGAAGTCTTTCAACTTGGTGAAAGACTCCCGACATAACGTGGGCACCTTTTAAGAATGTTTCTTCTCGTATGAGCATGGCTGTTGCACAACATGTCAACATGACTCTCTCAAATATTGCACAAAATGATTTCCGGCACCATTTTTTGAAATTATATGCATGTCCCAAGTACAAAACCTGTGCTCCCTAATAAAAAAGACAGTTGCAGAATGATCAAAGTGACTTTCTATAGTGTGGCAAAATCGACCACCAGCCCTTTTCATAAAACCTAGTTGAATACTATACACCTCAAAAGGTGTTTTTCAGGTTTGTGTACGTTTAACATAGTAACATTTTGAGAAAGCCTCTTTTTCATCAAAAAGGATCTTGCACAGTTGCCAAAAGTAATTTTCTCTACTCCTGATCAAAGGAACCGCCAGCCCTATTGATGAACGCAAGTTATATAACCCATGTAAAACATATGGCCTACCAACATTTTTTTAACTTTGCAAAATATCCCTATGCCTTTGCCATGAAAAAGTCACTGTCTTACTGTTAATTTGTCTTTCTCTACTTTTCTATTAAGGGAAACCTAGAATCATTCATGCCCCATGTACGAAATGTGTGCTCCTAAACACAGCCACTAGTTACATTTTGTCAGGACCACCATATTTAACATGTGCCCATTTTGAGAATGTCCCTTTTCCAATGAAAATTTTGTTGCACAACTGTTGATTTTCTCTAGTCTGATACAAAGGGACAACAAGGCCAAGTCAGCAAATAGTGTTTAATTCTCTGTGTATAAAAAGCCCGCTACTAAAAATGTGTTTTTCACACTTTGTGAAGGGGTAATATCTCTCACAGGGGTACATTTTAAGGTTTCTTTACCCTCAGAAAAGGCTGTTGCATGACTAATTGCCTTTCTGCATTCATGATAAAAAGATTCACCAGCCCTTTAGGAAGCCCAGTTATACACCTCACATAAACTGACATACAAAATTTTGACTCCTAAAATAAACATTGTGAAAGAATTCTATCATTAAAGTGGGCATATTTTGAGGAATTTATTCCCATGAAAAAGACAGCTATGAGTTAGCCAACGTGACTTTTTCTATTCTTTCAAAAAGAGCATGCCCGCTCACTTCAGGAACTCAGTTTGTGAAACTCATGTGTAAGATTTGGCCTTTAAAAAGCAGTCCTTCAATGTTTTAAAGACTTTTATAATTAACATGGGCACGCTTTAGAATATGCCTTTTTCCATGAAGAAGTCACCACTGCCAAACTACCTATTTTTCCTTGTGTACAAAAAGAGACAACCCTTGTTCAGGGATTCCTGTTTTACACCTCAACTAGAAATGTGGGTTCCCAAATCGATTTTTCAACAGTTTGAAATTGTCCCATGTTTTCCATGGGTACTTTCTGAAAATGTGTCTTTTCACATTAGAGTGCGGTTGCACCACTGCCAGTGGGCATTCTTGTACTCCTGCACAAAGTGACAGCTAGCCTCATTCAGGAAATACAGCTGTAGGTTCCTCTTACCGAATTCATGCTCCCAAACACAACAAATGTTTTAGCTTTGTTAAACAAGGTGTATGTGAGGGCATGGCTTGGGGACTCAAGATGGCAGTCGCACTCTAGGACAGCTCTGGACCCTTCCATCATCTGATGCCATCCGCTGACCACGAGGACACTTTTTAACTCACCTGCATGCTGCCAAAGTGCCCCTGCACTAACCACACAGGCACTGCGGTGCAGAGAATTGACCCTGCCCCGCTTTGGATGAGCTACCGTGCCGAGCAAAATAGCAGCTCCACGCAGGTAGGGCACTGCTGCGTCCAGCAGGGCTCAGTGAGCAATGTCTCTGGGGAGTTTGTCTTACGCGCTACCACTAGCCTAACCTGCTCGGGCCCCGATTGCTCCTATGAGATAGGGCAAATGCCAGCTGCTTGTGCCTACACCTAAAGCAGATGAGGTCCTTCACGCCCTGCCTGAGAGACACATAACACAGGGACGGGTGTGACTGTGTTGCAGCAGGCCACATGGGAGTATTCCAGTTAAGCAGCAACCTTCTAGCGTCTAGTCGCTTGCCCCTCTGAGCCCGCCAATATCCAGTCGCTGGCCCCAATCAACATCAGGACTTAGCTACAGCAAGAAGACCTCTCACGTAGAAAAACACTGTACTTTCCGTGGGATCTCCAGAAGAACATGTCCTGTTTTGGCCTTGAGACTAAATCGTGGCTAATTGGTGTCACCCACAGCCTACAGCAATGTGCGGCGGTCCCTCTGGCCCTGTCCTGAAAGCGGCCCTTGTGGAAAAGGAACACTGGGATGGCAAGCGGACTGCCCTGACTCAAGCACCCACATCCCAGGGTCCAAGAGGGGGCCAACAGAGTGAAGGTACACCTGGGAGTGTTGGGTCCCCGCAAGTGCCTGTGAGGGGGCTCCGTGGCATCTGTGTTGCTGTCTTTGTATCCTCTGTTGCCCCTGTCAATGCACCACTGTGTTGCAGAAATGTGGCCAACAGACCCCGTGGCCTGGGACTTTGATGTCGGAAGGTAGCTCTTGCTGCGGGTGGGACCCGCGCCACCCATGGGACCCCCAAGAGGGAGTCCCCTAGGGTGAATCTAAACTTCGTTCACTACCCGCCCGCCTCCAGGCAGTGAGGGACAACTTTGGCCCCTTGTACATGCACCAATCACTGGAATGGAGGGGGCCCCTTGAGTGATCCCGCTGGAAACAATCCTGAGGCCTGGAGGCAAGGGCCCCTGTCCTACTTTAACTGCTGGTCCCCCTCACAGTGGTGGCTTCCGGCCCCTCCCTTCACCCTCCAAGAGCTATCAGAGTTAACAAATCATTCACCACTTTGTCTGCGAGCCGGGGTTACGGTGCCAATGATCATTGGGCATTAACTAAACAGCAGCGTGCCCTCCTTGAACCTGGTGCAGTCTACTGCTGTCTCCACTGCATGTGCCTCAGGGCTTGGATCCACTCCATTTGGTGCTCCTGGTATTCTATACAGTGGCCTGGACCTCCCTGCAAGGAGGTGCTTTCCCCCAGGGCCTGGCTGCTCTTGCTGTTGTGCTGTAGTGGCAAGCGGGGTAGACCCTATTTTAAGTGAACTTTCGTTCTTCAAAAGTGTAATGAGGAAAGATGAACCCACTCACCTGACCACCTCTCAAACCCGTATGGACCAATACACCACAGGCCCTGGGACCGCAGGGAGGGCTACGGTGGACAAACCAACATCTAAAGGAGGAGACCTTAAAAACGATCTTGCAGGCCATTCACCCTTCTCAAGCCACCTTTAAAACCAAAATTGGTCCATGTTGACCTGGACCTGTGTGGCAAGATTTGTGCAATGCCACAAGCAGGCTTAGTGAGGCAGAGGGCCGCTTTTCCACAGTGGAAGACAAAGTTACCAACCTGAACTTGAAGGTCTCCCGCCTACTTTCCAATTCATGGCAGAGCTCAATCGTCATGCAGAAGATGCTGAAAATCGATTGTGGTGTAACAGCCTTTGCCTTGTGGGATTTCCAGAAGGTGTGAAGCTGCCACAAGTCCCGAAATTCCTAGATCAAATCCTGGATGCCGTCGGGTGAGTTGTCCCCCTGGTTTGCTGTTGAGAGGGCACACAGGGCCTTGACTCAAAAACCACCCCCAGGAGCCCTGCACAGACCCATGATCACTCACATTCTTAATTTCAAAGACAAAGACTACATCTGAAGAGGAGATCGATCCCTTTCGGACTTTTTTTTCCCGTATTACACCAGAAAGGTGCAAGCACAGCCTTGCTCCTATGGGGCAGTCACGCAAAAGCTCAGGGTGCTCAATCTCTTGTATATGCTCCTGTTTCCCAGCTTGGATCAGGGTCATCCACACCAACAAAACACACTTCTTTTACACCCCAGAGGCTGCCTGAGAATTGCTCACTGAAGAGAAGCAGCTCAGCCGGTTGGGACAGTCACCCACCCCCTTCTTGAGAAGGCAACATCCACATCGGCATGCACTGGTGTCACTCCGAAATCAAAAAGGGTATGTACCTGCTCGTGAAGGAGCTGTGGTACCTCAAGAGGGGACTCGTCCCCTCTCTGAGTTGTCTGATGCGGGAGTTGTCACCACACAGCTTGGACTTGTTCCCTCCCAATGAAAACATGAATACCTTGCTGAAACGGGGAGCTGTGTCTGTCTACAAGTTAGTTTTCACTTCAGTCAGAAGTTTGTGGGCAACAGAGGCTTCTAGGTTTGAAGTATGGGGTAGGGTTTGTTGGGGGAAGGGATTCAATAGTTATGTTTATAATTTTCTATTGTTTACTGTTTGTCACCACACTCAGATATATAATCGAGTCACATCGCTACCACCACAACATTGGACACACTGCCAGTCAATGTACGCACCAGGAGATTTCTTTCTGGTGGTTCCCCCTGTCAACCCGGGCACCCCCATTGAGCATTTCTTACGACACTCCCTCACTCTGTAATGTCCTTCAACCTTAATGGACTGCTAGACCACATGAAACATACTGTGGCCCTGCACTATGCCCACTGATTCCTTCCTGCCGTCCTCACGCTTCAGGAGACACATCTTATGGGTAATCACTGACCATTCCTACTGCACCAAGGCTCCAACAGGGTATTTCACTGTGGGTATACTAAAGGCTCCCGCTGGGTCGTGATCCTACTCCCTTGCTCTTTTCTGTGGCCATCACTCAGACAGTGAGAGAGCCTAAAGGCAGATAACTTGCTCATACTGGCAGTATTGAAGGAAGAACCATCAATCTTGTGTGCACATATGCTTCCCCCACAGCCCTAAGCGCCTTCCTTATTGACTTATCTAGACGCTACTTGTGCTTCCTGGAGGCCTCACAGTGATTGGAGGAGACTTCAATGCGGTCCCCACCCTGCACCGAGACTCCACTGGCGCCCCTTCTAGTCCACACCTTGCCGGAGCTATACGCCTTTTAAGCTGGGCATCTGCTCTGGATCTATAAGACATCTGGAGACTGTGAAAGCCTAGACTGCAACAATACACCCATATGTCATTGGCACACCACACCACTTACCCGCGCATTGACCTTATTTTTATGCTAGTTGCAGACTTCTTCATGGTGTCCCAGGTCCAGATTCTCCCATGCAGGATTTCTGACCATGCCCCACTCCTCCTAAGCCTTGGATCACCTAATGACGCTCCGTGCCCTATGTGACAGGTTAATGCCTGGTACCTCCAGGATGAGATATCACACAAGTGCTTAATGGAGAATTGAAGGCTTACTTCCAAACTAATGAGGGCTCTGTACAGTCTGCCAGAACTCTGTGGGCGGCCAGTGAGTCCACCATCAGAGATCATGCTAGAGGCAAAATCAGAGAGAAGCAAAGGACCCAAACCCAACACATAACTCAATTAGAGGCTCATGCCCTTCGCTTAGAAGCCCACATCCCCACTGTCCCACAAGGACACACTCTGAGACAGCTCCAACTGATATGCAACAAGATCTGCCTTCTGTTGATTGAGGCAGTGAAGCAACTGTGGCTGTGTGCTGCACTGGCTTGCCATACGCCCTCAGGTGCATAGGGTGGTACTAGAGTTAACCGATGAGCACGGCTGTCTCCACCGCACCCTCGTGACATAGCCCAAACCGTTGCCACTTATTATAGTTGCCTTTATGCTGCGACTCCTAAGGCTGAGTTTGAGCCTGATCCTCATTTTTTGGATGAAGTGCCCATTCCTCGATTGTCACAATCTGAAATTCTGATGCTAGACCACCCTCTATCGTCTGAAGAGGTTGGGACATCAATTTTGACTGTAGCTCTGGGGAAGATCCTGGACCTGACAGGTTTCCATCTGAATATTATACCACATTCAGAGAAATTCTCACTTCAGTCTCTATAAAAAGGCATTGGAGACCAGCTTATTCCCACCCTCTTCCCATCTGAGATCAACACAGCAACTATTGTAGTCATCCCAAAGACGCAGCCCCCGCCTGTCTTCTGCACCGATTACTGCCCGATCTCTCTCATCGATGAATGGATCAAAATCTTCATCGCTATCCTGGCCACTCATCTCAAACTGGTCTTCCAAACTCTTATCCATCCATACCAGTGTGGCTTTATGCTGGCCAGGAGCATGAGGCACTGCCTCCGGCTGCTCCATGTTGCCCTTGCCTATTGTCATTTGCTTATGCCCCAACTAGAGCTGCTTCTCATCGATTTTGAGAAGCCGCTTGACATGGTGGACTAGGATGGTATTGTCCGCACACTCTACTTTAATCCAACCACGCGTGCTCAGATCAATGGTGTGGTTTCTGATGTCTTTCACATATGACATGGGACCAAGCAAAGTTGCCCCTGTCCCCCTCCTTTTTGCATGTGTGATTGAGCCCCTTGTGTGTCTCCTTCATTGTGATGCAGAGGTTTGGGGATGGAGGTGGGACACTGGACACAAGGACCGTATTGCTTTCAATGTGGCTGATGTCCTCCTATTTCTCGCGGACCCTGAGATGAACAGTCCTAGATGTCTTTAGATCCTTCAGCTCTTCGGTGAGGCATCCAGACTGCATCTTAACCTAGCCAAATCAGTGCTGGTGCCCCTGGCTCATACACAGAAATGTGTAGACTGCAGATGGACATACCTGTCGCTGGTTGAGCTTCTGTTATCTGGTAATATGGGTTGTGCTTCATCCCACACTCACTTGATCCCTCAGCTTTGACCCTCTGACACAGAGAGCCAAAGAGCACCTTAAGAAATGGCAATGACTACCACTGAATTTGATGGACAGGATAGCCCTCTACAAAATGATGGTGCTGCCGGGGTGCTTCTATGTCTTCCAGAATTTGCTACTACTACTGCCTCACCACTGGTTCCATTAATTACATGCACTGGCGATGTTGTTCCTCTGCCACAATGCCAGTCCATGGCTGGCGCTTACTCACTGTCAACGGACACCATACAATGGTGGCTTGGATACAGCCAACTCTGCTACCTAGCCTCTCAACTCTTGGTAATCAATAGCTGGTTCAACAAGGTATGGTTCTACCCTGTCTGTCAGGTAGAGCTGGCCTCTCTGTGGTCCCCCAGATCATGGCTGTGTTGTATGGAACCCAGTACCTTCCTTGCAACTACAGCATGCGCTCTACACCCACATACCACACAACACTTCCATCCCCGAATTTAGCACCCTAGAAGCCAAGCTACTCCTGGGCACCATGAAGAAGGGAGGAATCACCCAGATTTATCATACCTTAATTATCAACACCCTTGGCATGCAGAATCATCTTAGGACCTGGTGGGAGATTTGGCTAGGACCTCTAGAAGATGAGGATTGGCACGATGCACTAATGCCCCCTGGAGGCATAACAATCTCCTCCAGGCTGCGTCTGGTGCAGACTTATTACCTTTATTGAGCCTACCTCATTACAGATTGATTGTCCTACCTGTCCTCGATGTTCCCACACCCCCTCTGACTTTTATCATATGGTCTGGTTGTGCCCGATCATTCAGACCTACTGGGCTGCCGTACTGGGAAAACTATCAGAGGTATTGGGCTGGGAGTTGCATCTTTCACCACTGATGTTGCTACTGGGGGTCCTTGAGGGCTTGGGAGGCAATCAAGGGCAGATCAGGTGTTTCTGGGAACAGCTATCATGGTTGCCAAATGAGACATGGCAGCCCGTTGGAAAAGCCCTGTGCCCCCATGCCATGGGAATGGTGAGAAGAGGTGGATTTGAGTGCACCACAAGAGAAACTAGAGTTTGAAGCCAGAGGGTGCCCCTCTAACCACAAACAGATCTGGGGGAAATGGTGGGGATGACTGGATTAGAACCTTCCAATATAATGTTTCTTGCCAATCCGCCTTTTGTTCAATTGCTTTACTGTATTTTACAAATCTGACTCTGTTACTTCTTATTTGTGCCTGCATTGTGACCACAACTAAGTGTGACTCATATGCATCAAAACTAATAAAAATTGTTTGTAAAAAAAAAAAGAAAAAGGTGTATGTATGTATGTACAGGTATTTATAGAGTGGAGCCTAAGT
This sequence comes from Pleurodeles waltl, assembly GCF_031143425.1. Classification (NCBI taxonomy): domain Eukaryota; kingdom Metazoa; phylum Chordata; class Amphibia; order Caudata; family Salamandridae; genus Pleurodeles; species Pleurodeles waltl. Next base: position 108,048,853 of record NC_090443.1, read on the forward strand.
AGCTGACATAGAGCACCAACAGCAGGTCGAAGTAATTCTCTGAGAGAAGGAAAGGTTTTGAGGGGAAAGGTCCATGATATTCTTGAATTCTAAATAGAAAAATAACAAAGATGTGCCAGTCTTTATACTCTATTTCTCCAGTGTATCTACCAATAGGCTCAGGAAGAATTAACATGGGGAATTTGTTGTAGTCATAAATACTGCTGTATTTTTCTTATGGAGATTAATTCATTAGATGGTGGCTAGAAAAGAAAATGAGAACTCAGATATTTATGGAAGTATGGACCTGCCTGTATGAACACAGTTTAAATCAGTTAATGCTGCATCTGAAGTGGCTTATTAGATGAATGTGATTATTCAAGTGTAGCTCCCGTGGTGTTGGTGGTTGTGGGCTGGGGTTGAACATTGCTATTGTCATACCACATTATCTCATGTGTATTTATAAAGTCCACATTAATGCATGGGAGTATCTTGGTGCTTAATCATAGATGTTTATTGTGTCCCAACTAAGTTGTGCTCATTATAATAACCTTGGAAGGATGAAAGGCTGAGTGAAAGCCCTAGGATTCAAACATGTGAGTAGGGGGTCAAACACTGAAACCTCAAGTGGAAACATTAGTGTAATAAGCCACCAGACTAATACTATCTGCTTGGGGTCTTCAACATATCTATTGTCTCAGGCATTGCTGTGGAGACTTGAATGTGACTATCATCACACACTATCACTGTGGGGACTTCAACATCACTGCAATCACACCCTATCTCGATGGAGGCTTGAACATGACTATAATCACACATTGTCTCTATGGGGACTTGAACATGACTATAAGACACACTATCTCTGTGGGACCTGGGTAACACAAGAATCATACACTATCTCTGTGGGGACCTGGACATCCCTAGAATCACACACTATCTTTGTGGGGACCTGGGCGTCCCTATAGTCACACAAATTTCTGTGGGGACCTGAATATCAATATGATCACAAATTATCTCTATGGAGACCTGGGCATCATTATAATCAATCACACAATATCACTATGGGGACTTGAACATAACTATATAGACACACTGTCTCATTGGGGACCTGGGTAACACTATAATCATTCACCATTTCTAGGGGGATGTGGATACTCCTATAATCACACACTTCTCTGTGGAGACATGGACACGACTCTAATCACACACTATCTCAGCATTGGTGTAATAACACACTAGGGCCCTCATTACCACCCTGGCGGACGGCGTTATTTTGGAGAAAGGTACTGCCAACAGGCTGGCGATACCTTCCCCAAAAAATGACATTGGCGGTTTGGCACAAGCCAAACTGCCAATATACCACTCCGTCCGTCAGGACGGTAACAGCCGCTGGGCTGGAGACTTCGGTCTCCAGCCAGGCTGCTGTCACAATCCCACATTTGGGATTATGACCCCGCATACCGCCATGGTTTTCATGGCATTCTTACCGCCATGAAAACCATGGCGGTAGGTAGTATCAGTGCTAGGGAATTCCTTTCCTGGCACTGATAGGGGTCTTCCCTGCCCCCCCTCCACAAGGTCCTCCACCACCCTTCCCCTCCCCTCCCAACCCCCCGACATACACACACCTACACGCACAGACATATACACTCATACACACATGCATACCCACATTCACCCACGCATGCATACATTCACACACACAGCAACACACACTAACATACATACAAGCACACACACATTCACATGCCACAACATACACGTACACTCACACCCATTCCTTCACACACGCATTCCACATGCCTCACACCCAGATGCACGCATACAAAAAACAGTCACTCACCCCCCCACATACACACACACACACACAATGCCCCACCTCCCTTTCCTGTCGGAGAACCCGAGTTACCTGCTTGCAGGGGGTCCTCTAGCAGGAGACGTGACGCAGCGCTGCTGCCAGCAACAGCGTCTGCCAGCGGAACACCACCAGGCCGTATCATGTGTCATGATACGGTCGGTGGCGTTCTACTGGCGTGGCGCTGCATCTGGCAGCAGCGCCATCTTACTGCCGTCCGCGGTCATGACTGTAGCCGGAATTCCACCAGCCTTCTGGTGGAATTCGGGCTACGGTCATAATATGGCGGACAGTAGGTAGCCACGGCCTTTTGGAGGTCGTTGCCGTGGCGGTAGGTGGGATTTACTGCCTAGGTCATAATGATGACCTATGTCTTCAGGGAATTTATCATGACTATCATAATACACTGTTTCTTTGGGGACTTGACTAAAATCAAACAATTTATCTGTGGGGACTTTATTATTATAATCACACACTATCTCTGCGGGGACTAAAACATAAATCTAATCATACACTGTGTCTATGAGGACAAGAGAGTGACTATAACTAAAAGACATATCTATGGGGTATTAGGCATCAATATAATCACACACTATCTCTGTGAGGACCTGGGCATGAATATAATCACACACTATCTCTGTGAGGACCTGCGCATCAATATAATCACACAGTGTCTCTGTGAGAACCTGGTCATGAATATATTCACACACAATACCTGTGAGGACCTGAGTATCAAATTAATCACACGCTATCCCTGTGAGGACCTAGGCATCAATATATTCACACACTATCTCTGCAGGGGCTTGAACCTCACTATGATCACACACTCTCTCTGTCAGCTCTAGAACATTACTGTAATCACATGCCATTAATTTGGGAACTATTATTGCGCAGGCATATGAAGAAGAGAATGCCTAGTGGTAAAGGTAATGAAAAAAACACAGCTAATCTCAGCTTGGTTTTCCCATTTGATCACATTGAAGGACCTGTTTTGTTTCCTCATTCCTTAAAGTATTTGAGCATATAGCAATAGGCTAAATATGCACTTGATATGCTATTGTTTTCTCCTGAAAAATATGTTATCATTAAAATCTAATTTAGGTGTGTCCCTAGGACACATGGGGTTGTTCCTATATGACAAAACTATCATGTCATTTAAGTATAGCACTGAAAAATATCGCTTAGCAATTTGTCCATGACTATATTTAATCACAAATGAAAAGTTTGGAGTAAGACCTCACAAGGTTAGTAACATGTGTTTAAGTCCCCATAAGGATCGTTCTATGCACACAATAAAATAAAGCTATATTTATACATTTGAAGCAGGATCCTGTATCTTGACTTTGGCTTAATAATTTTATATAAATATTATATTTTAAGCCCATTGGTAAAGGTTAGCCCCCACGAGGCAGGTATCCACCCGTAGTACCCACAAAGATGGTAGCGTGTGTGTGCTTAACCTACTGTTGCAACCATTTTTGAGGAATGGACTCATTGGAAAGGGGCTTTTTGGTCAGTGTCAGAACCTGAAATGGTCATTTCAAGTGATAGGAAAAGGGAGTGATGTATATGAATTGTCCAAGGATGGAATGATGAACTGACCAAGGAAGGGTGAGTGAAGCCCTAAAGGAGAGACAAGGTAAATAGAAAACTGAATGGTGAAAGAATGGTTCGAGTAATGCAGGAAGGAATGAGCAAGGAAAATGTGATAAAACAGGCTAAAGCAAGGCAAGAAGGAATGGAGGAACCAAGGGAAGTGACTGCAGCAAGCATTAGAAAAAGCATGGACCACGAAAGAACAGACAAAGGGAACACGGTGGGTCTGATGAATGGAATAGTGAATCGACCACTGTAAGAGAGGAAAACTAGTCCAAGGTAGGTAGGATGAGGAGATCAAGTGAAAAGGAAGATGAACATTCCAATCAAGGGAAGTCCGAGGTACTATGGGATGAAACTCATGACACCTAAATAGGGTGCTCTACAAATAGTTGTCCAGGGCCGCACAAATGCTAAAGGCGGATTGTCACCTGATCATGGGTCTCAGACATTGCTTCTATATCTCTGGTTACAAAACTGGCCTTCATTATCTGCTTATAGCCAGGTGCTGAGGTTGTAAAAATGTGTATTGCTTGTCAAGCCATTACTGACAAAGGCCCAATCTCATTGCAAACTCATCTTCGATGTTACCAGCCCACGCATGCTCTTCACTTGTCCTCCTCAAAAAGACTCCTTGTACCTTCTACTACATTTCCTTATTGTGGGGGTTGAGCTTTTTCCTACCTTACAAAATAGTTTGTAATTTTCTCCTTAGCATTCTGAGAGACCATAAGAACCTCTATGGTGCTGGGAAATCTCTAAAGTTACAAATAAACAGGGTAACCCAATATTCCCCATAGAACTGGGGAATCTAAACTGTAAAGCACACAATGTTCATGGAGGAATCATTTGCATACAAATATTTCAGCGATATTGAATACTAATAATGTTTTAATTAACAATAAATCAAATTCTATAAATGAATAAATCTTCAAACAGCTTGTAATTAATTTCTAGAAAAATGAAGAGTTTTTATATATTCACTAATAATATACTCATCAATATAGCAAAGCAACAAGAGAATTGTTAGTGTTTTTATACACCGGTGACCACTCTAGTCCACAATCTCTTTACATCCAAGGGACAGAAGGAGAGCACCAACCCTCCTGACTCTCCTACCACAAAAGGTTTGAGTCTTATATGCAGTCTTTCAAACAATCAGAAATCACTCCTAATGGACTCCAGCAGCTCATGCTATGAATTGCGTCATGGGAGGTATAAGGTTGACGTTTCGATCTTCCAAGGCTCAAACCGCCCATGAGATCATCCTCAGGACAATATGTCAAAGTGGATTAAATCACAATTAGTGATGCTTTCAACATCAACTTCCTAGAAAAGCACTGCTTAATCCTTTTTGTCCAGCACATTCAACACTAGTCAGTTACTCCAGTATAAAGAAAGGGCGATGTAATTTCACCACAGATACGTAAACTCCCACCAGGCTCAAATCAATCATGCAGCTCTATGATTGTGCCGGACAAAAAGTATTGAGCAGTGCTTTTCTATGACACAATTCATCTCATGAGCTGCTGGAATCCATCTGACTGAGAAATCATAAATCTGAGGCAGCAACTAACGCAACCCAAGGGCTGGCGTTAGAGTGGCGCAACGAGGAGAGATACTTTTATTTCTCCTCATTTTTGCTTTTTCTATGTGTGCTGCATTCTGCAACACACTTAAAAAAAAGCAAAACGCCATTAATGATTGTTTATGTTCAGGAAGGTGTCCCTTCCTGCACCTAAACAATCATTCTTCCTGCACATAAACAATCATTAAATATTTACAATTTGCTAGAAGTAACAAATCACCATTATTGATTGTTTATGTGCAGGAAGGGACACCTTCCTGCACATAAACAAACATTCCCTGCAACGCAGACACCCTTGCACTGTGCAAGGGTGCCGGCGTTGGCACTAGGCAGCTAATTTTGTTTCCAGCATAGGGGGAGAGGACAGAAATGTGAAGTATCATGTAGATATGCCACATTTCTGCCCTTTCCCGATGGGGCAGGGTTGCGCAGCAAGACACTGGCAGCTCCACCCTGCGCCACGGGGGCTTGTAAATAAGGCCCTCTATATTTACTTTAGAATTCTCTAACTCCAGAAGCTATTTATCTCATAATTACATCTCTACATGACTCTTCTATTTGTTACTGTGTCTTTATTCTTTTTGTATATTCTTAATACCATTGTCATTATTATCTTCAAGATGGTGTGTTATTTATCAATAGTGTTATTTAATGTAATTTTATCTTACTGGTTTAGTCAATCATTGGATGCTATGTTATCCAGGGAAGGATTTGTAACTTTTAAAAATAAAAAAATATAAACTAATAATAATCAGAGGTAAGGCCCACTGAATGCCAGACCACCAACTTAGGCACTGGGCTGCGAGCATTCTATAATGACATCATTATCTAAACAGAAGATGATACTGGGATATGCAACAGCCTTGCTCTCTTTTCTACTTAAGTATTCATTGTTTTCTGACTTCATCGCACACTGGTTCAAAACTGCTGCTCTTCTACCCTTCCTCAAAATGCCTAACACTGATAACTCAACCATTTTCGACTTCCACAGACTCCTAACTACCTTTTGTCTCTACATATCTAGATTGCCTAAGCTCTAGAAGTGGGTGTTTCTTCTGTCTCCATGTTCTGTCTTCTTGTTCATTGGGATCCCAGACACTCTTGACTCAGGCATATCACCTCCTTCATCTGTCAATTGTTTGGGCCGCTTGATTCAAGGTTTGTCTTATGACCTGGTGCAGTCGTACAGGCACCATAAGAGCCTTTAGACTGAAAGCCTTCAATGACCTTTGGCTTCCTTTCACTAATGATGTGAAGAATAACATTATAGCCCACAGGGCAGTGGCCTATCCAATTGTTCAATTTTCTCCAGGACAGCTTTACATTTAGGTTTTTTGCAATTATCCTTAGTGGCCAGCCTCCAGTTATCATCGCTTTCAGAGAACCTTGGGGAGGGCTGTAGACAGTTAAGGGTTAAGCAAGTAGTCTTTTGAAGTATTTTACTTAAACTGACCAGCTTCGTGTTTCTTCTTTTCCTCCCTAAGATGGGATCTCATTTGTGTTATCATCCTTGAAGGAACCTTATTTTAAGCTGGTTCAAAAGGCTTTTCCTTTTAAAAAGCATGTCTTTATTTACAACAACATTTAATGTTAGCATTTCCTCGCAAGGCTGTCTGCCTTAGAAGTATCACATTTTCCCCAAACCCCTCCCACCTTCGGTTGCAAGCCTAGAAATGTCATAAACAACATCATTTGAACTAACATGGCCATTACAAAAAGCATTCCAAGTCAAGGAGCATTGACACACATATCAATGTTTTATCACACCTCTGGACTAAACAAACTGTATAGCTTCTATTCTAACAGAGTCAGTGCTCTTAGCCATTGCTGTTATGTCCTGTTAGGTAAACCCCTTGACATATAGGTCATTAATATTTACCACCTGGCCTCACACTTTATACAATCTGCCTTATTTTTGGTACTCAAGCCTTCCATTGAAATAATGTTCCACGGCCTACTGTGCCATTCTGTCAATGAGGGTAGGACACCCTTGTTCCACCAAAATGACATTTTTTGCATCAATGGTTCTTGCTTTATTTGCTTTGGGTTGTGCAGGTTCAGTTTGTCCCATCCAATGAGAAAGCCATGTTCACATAATACTTCCAGGAACTCCTCTTCTGTCAACTGGCCTTTAAATCTTATTCTTATCTCCTCACACTTGCTGTGCATTCAAAGATTGAGGTCAAGTGTCAAGCTGTGTTTTCCTGGGAGCCTAGTTGTTTCGCTTTCTGCTGACTTAAAGTGACAGCGTTTATAGGAAAGCGGAATGCAGCATGCTTTCTCCGCCTGCTTGTGCCCTTTTTTCAAAATGTTATTTTAGACATAGCCATCTCAAAAGATATCTTGTTCCTCATCTGCACAAAACATTTGCACGTTTATTTGCAAAATTCTCCTTCTTTGGTGAGTCCATTTAATTTGTGAAACTGCCTTTTTAAGCACGAAGTACAAAACTGCATTCAGTCTCATTGTCAGCCTAACATATGGCAATCCTGGGCAATTTGCTCTCTTTATGGCCCATACTCTCTTTCAAGCACTGAATAAGATCTTTCCACAGGAAACAGACAGTCACATTTTAACAAAATTTAACAATGCTTGGTTTTCACTTTGATATGTAAAGCATATGGTTTATTTATGACAACTGTGGCAACACCTTTGGGAGCGTCAGATATGTTTAAAAGCACGTTTTATAAAAGCTTTTGTGTTTATGTTTACGTACAAAATAATTATGTATTCGGTCTGCAACTCAGCTTTTCTCGGAACACATACATTTCTGAATATAAATGATTTCCTCATGTTACCTTGGAGGAACTAGGGCCATGATTTGAATGGTGCAGCAGGTGCAATGGCACAGGAGCCAAAAGCTCAGAGTAACCCATTGGACACCGATTATTGCTATATGTTACCACTAAGCAAGCAATCACAAGCGCAGTTATCTTGCAGGCACTAGGGCTATGATTAGGATGGTGCAGCGGGTGCAGTGGCACAAGGGCCAATTGCTCTAGGAAACCTACTGAACACTGATTATTGCTCTATGCTGCCACAGAGCAAGCAGTCACAAGCGCAGTTACCTTATAGGCACTAGGGCCATGATTTGAATGGTGCAGCAGAATCCGTGGCACAGGGACCAAAAGCTCTAGGAAACCCCTTGAACACCGAATATTGCTATATTTTACTGCTAAACAAGCAGTCACAAGCGCAGCTACCTTGCAGGCACAAGGGGCCATGATTTGAATCGTGCAGCAGGTACAGCAGCACAGTGGCCCAAAAGGTCTAGGAAGCCCACTGAAAACCGAATATAGCTATATTTTACTACTAAACGAGCAGTCAGGAGTGCTTGTTTGGTTCTTCTGTAACCATTGCTCCCAAAGTAAGACATAACCTAAAGCATCACTGTAATAAAAGCTGTAATCTATTGACATTTTCTGTCTACCAACAACTTATGTTACATTCAGCACATTTATATGTCACATTTTCACAGTTTGTGTATGGCACTAAAATGCTTCTGAATCTGGATACAGTAACACCTTGGCAAGGGCATTCTCCATTCTATAACATTAACACTTCAGCCATGGTAAACACTATAGAAATACTTATAACTTGCCATGTGGCATTTCATAGCAAGCATTGGGAAAGACAATAGGTCTCACCTATGCGAGATCTATTGGCCTTGTCAATGTTTTTTTGGGATATTATACAGTAGTGCTAGCTTCAGTGCAGCATAGCTGAAAGAAAAAAACTGCTATAACTCTGACAATGCCAAACAATCCCCCAAACAACCCTCACACCATACTCCCCTCAGAAGCCTCTGTCACCCCCAAACATGACTAAAAACCACAAAAATCCACCCTATGAGGCTCACTCACACAATGTCCCCCCTCCAAAGGAGACAAGATGTAGTTCAGGACTGTTAGATATGGGGTCTCTGGTTGGCAGTCGGTTTGCAACCTGTCCAAGTGGGGACCCTCACTCTAGTCAGGATAAGGGAGATACCCGCTCAGATAACCCCTGCTCACCCCCTTGGTAGCTTGACATGAGCAGTCAGGCTTATCTCAGAAGCAATGTGTAAAGCATTTGCACATAACACACAGTAATAAGTGAAAACACTACAAAAGGACACCACACCAGTTTTAGAAAAATAGCCAATATTTATCTATATAAAAACAAGACCAAATACGATAAAAATCCAACATACAGTAAGAAAAATATGAATTCTGCAAGATTTAATCAAAACTACAGTTCCTCGAAGTCTATAGCTCCACCTGGGGCTATGACGGCTTCGTGATCAACAAAACCAACAGTTCAGGCCGGCCACAGTGTTGCAGGCTAGCTACGGTGTTCGGAGGACCCGCAAACAGCACCTTGGATTTGCAGGGAGTCGTGATCCTCGCGGTGAGCTCTGGAGAGCAGCGTCACTGATGTCGCGGTGTCGGTTCCGGAGGTGGTGCGGGAGCCGTCGGGCCCTTGAGGTCACTCGCGTTGCGGATCGAACTCCAGGCTGATGAAGTCAGGTGCGCTGGCGTGGATGGCGTCGGGGCTGCAGTGTGAAGCGGTACGATGCGACGTGCGGTGCCCACAGGTCACGGTGCAGGCAGCGGCTCGGTGACAGCATCCAGTGGCGTCGGTGAGACCAGGCCTGCGGTGTGAAGCGGGGTGGTGCGACGTGCGGTGTCCACAGGTCACGGTACAGGCAGAGTCGTTGCTGAAGCACTGTCGTCGGTAGGCCCAAGGCAGCGATGCGGGACGGGGCGGTGCTTCGTGACCCTCACAAGCGGTGTCTACAGGCCACAGTGCAGGCAGGATGCCTGGTGACGACACAGGAGTCGATGGTGCTGGCGTCGGTGGACCACGTTGCAGTGCGGGACGGGACGGTGCTTCGTGTACCTCACAAGTGGTGTCCACAGGCCACGGTGCAGGCAGTGCGCCGGTGTCAGCAGGAGCGTCGCCGTCAGGGATGCCCAGGCTGCGGTGTGAGCAGGCGATGCCGGAGTTCGGGGCCCACAGGTCGCGGTGTGAGCAGCGGCTCGGTGAAGTCGTCCGACTCTGTGTGGCATCGGCAGGTCACAGTGCAGGCCAGCGGCGTTGTTGGCGTCGGCGTGGTGGGTTCTCCTCTTTACACACAGTTCCCAGTGCTGCAGGTCGAGGAAACTGAAGTCTTTGGTGTCCCTGACACTTCCAACAGGAGGCAAGCTCAACTCCAAGCCCTTGGAGAATTTTCTCAAGCAGGACACACAGCAAAGTTCACTCTTTTCAGGCAGAAGCAGCAACTGCAGGCCAGTCCAGCAAAGCAACACAGCAAAGGGACAGTACTCCTCCTTCAGCTCTTCTCCTGGGCAGAGGTTCCTCTTGATTCCAGAAAGATTCTAAAAGTCTGGGGTGTTGGGTCTTCTTCTTATACCCAGTTCTGCCTTTGAAGTTGGCAAACTTCAAACAAAGTCTCAAGTTTTTGCAAGATTGTTCCTTCTCCAGGCCAGGCCCCAAACACTCACCAGGGGGTCGGAGACGGCATTCTGTGAGGGCAGGCACAGTCCTTTCAGGTGTGAGTGACCACTCCTCCCCTCCCCTCCAGCACAGATGGCTAATCAAGATATGCAGGCTACACCCCAGCCCCCTTTGTGTCACTGTCTAGAGAAGAGGTGTGAACAGCCCAGATGTCAAACTGACCCAGACGGGCAATCCACAAACAGGCAGAGTCACAGAATGGTATAAGCAAGAAAATGCCTACTTTCTAAAAGTGGTATTTTCAAACAGACAATTTAAAAACCAACTTCACTAAAAGATGTATTTTTAAATTGTGAGTTCAGAGACCCTAAACTCCATATTTGTATCTACGCTCAAAGGGAATCTGTGCTGTAAGGATATTTAAAGGCAGCCCCCATGTTAATCTATGAGAGAGATAGGCCGTGCACAGTGAAAACCGAATTTGGCAGTATTTCACTGTTAGGACATATACAACACACTAGTATATATTCTACCTTAAACATACACTGCACCCTGCCCATGGGACTACGTAGGGCCTAACTTAGGGGTGCCTTACATGTAGTAAAAGGGAAGGTTGAGGCCTGGCAAGTGGGTACACTTGCCAAGTCGAATTGGCAGTTTAAAACTGCACACACAGACACTTCAGTGGCAGGTCTGAGCCATTGTTATAGGGCTATTGATGTGGGTGGCACAACCAGTGCTGCGGGCCCACTAGTAGCATTTGATTTACAGGCCCTGGGCACCTCTCGTGCACTTTACTAGGGACTTACCAGTAAATCAAATATGCCATTAATGAATACACCAATCAACAGTACAATTTCTATAGGGAGCACGTGCACTTTAGCACTGATTAGCAGTGGTAAAGAGCACAGAGACAATAAACCAGCAAAAACCGACCTCAATAAATAGGAGGAAGAAGGCAAAAAGTTTGGGGATAACTCTGCAAAAAGGGCCATTTCCAACAAGGAACCTTGCAATCACTGGCCATGCAGGGGCCCCGGGCGAGGGCGCTGCCATCCAGGAACTATGGGAAGACTCCCCTACAAAGCAGGATGACAAGCGTCGCTCAGGGTCCCGCAACAGGATCCGTTTCTCCAAAATGACCATAGTTGATATCCCTTCAACCACTTCAGGGAACCCTACAGACCAGAGATTATTGCACTGTGCTGGATTTTCGGCATCTTCTATTCCAGGTTACGGGATGCTGTCGTAAGGCAAGTCACCTCTGCCTTGAGAGTGGATATGGAGTCTTCAAGGTCAGAGATATGCCCCTCAGTGCCGGCCACATAATGCGCAGATCCTGATGCAGGAGAGCCACATCAACACAAACATCCATGACCTTAGATTCCAGAGTGGATCAGGAGGACTGGATGGCTAGGAGAATGTAATTTGCATTTGGCGAGTCGTCTGTCAGAGAGGGTGGTGGAGCCTCGGAAGAGCGCCACTGAGAGGCCGGGAGTGGGCTGGTCCTGAACTTATCAATTTTGGATTACGTAGATGACGGAAGGGGGTCTTCTTTCCTCATGATGTCCAAAGATGCAATGGAGCCCACAGATCGAATATGCACCCATAGGTGGGACACGAGCACGCTTGGGATGGTCAATAATGGTGGGGCATTAATTAAGGAGTGCGACCTTCTTGCATATGGTAGCCCCCTCTCCCCCCAGGCAGCATGAGCAGTTGGAATTTCCACAGGCACCAACCTATACCTGGCAGATATAAAGGTTTGCAGCCAAAAGACCTTGGAACAAAGGAGAAGGTGTGTGGGGAGGGGAGAGTTTAAAGTACCGCAGTGCAGCAGGCCTTACCAGCATCAGATCAAACTCAGCTTACAGGATGGTCCCACAAAGCAGGCAACCACTAACAGCAGGAGCCAGGGATGGGGTGTGTTCAGCAAAGGTCCATTACGTGTAAAACAAAGGGGTCAGTGCTCTGAGTCGGGAGCCCCAAGCTGCAGGAGATAGGCAGTGCAGTTAGCACAGTCATGAGCAAAGAAGCGACCCACCCCCCATCAGCACCAGGACCAAAATCACTGTGCCTTGTGTAGGCTGGAAAGCGTTGCTATGGGCATTACAATATCAATGGCCCATTACACCAGGAGGTCCACGCCAGATGACCTCACTATTTGCAGGCCAGAAGAGAGTCAACGAAGCCGCTGTACAGTCCATCTGGGCTCTCTGCAGGCAAGGGTAGTCCGCTACACAATGTAGTTGGCAGTGCGGTGAGCACCTAGCTGGCCAAGCTAATCACCAGCCCCACTGCACGCCAACAACCAAAAAAGAGCAGTGTGGCCCCACCAATCAGAGAGACTGCAGTGGAGGACTTTTCTTCAGGCTGGGGGGGGGACTCCTGCAGGCTCAGCATGGGAGAGCGCTGAAGCCGGCTCACCCTGTGGGAGTCAGCAGCCGCCGTATAGGCCTTCAGCATGTTGCAGCCCAGCAAGCTGTTTCCAGTGCCCAGTCAGCCCCCAGGAAAGCAAAGAAGGCCATCCCGAGTTGGGGGATAAGGGAGATGCAAGTTGCCTCTTGGGGTTAAGATCAGTGGCCCCAGCAGTCTGATCCTAGCGAATTCACCTCTGAGGAGTGAGAGCTCGTGGAGGGACGTTTGCCATCTTGGCCAGTCAGGCCACAGCCCATTCTGCCAAGATATCTTAATGTAACTGACAGGAAAATTCTTGGAGACTTCACCTTTAACCCTTGCTACTTTCAAGAGCTCTTCTTTGTCAGCAAAATAATGAAGCTTATCAAAGACCTCTCTCTTTCTGGTCATGTAATGGTCTCCTTAGACCAACTCTCTGGATTCTGTCTTGCTTGACTACGTCATGTTCTATACCCAGAAATGAGGAGAACATTCCCAACATAAGTGTTTGAATTTCCATGTCTTCTGTTTCCTCCGCTAAGCCTCTAATCTGAATGTTCTCTCTGCAGGAGCTCTATTCAAGTGAAACAGCCACTGCAGTGGTTCCTTGGAGGGCCTCAAACTCCCATGAGATGGCATTTTGAGCCTTACCAGACTGATTAAGCTTGGATTTGAGATCCAGGACAGACATCCAGTGAGTTGCTGTCATTCAACAGTCTTCAACTTAGGGCCCAGTTCATTCCTGAGATCCTCCTGGACTTCTTTTCTGAAGTTGGCCGGGCCCTCCATTAATTAAGTTTTTGTGAGTGCAGCGGTCGATTTTCAAGTATCTACTCTTGCTGTGGCCCTTGAAGCAATGGCTGAATTCTTAGATAATGGTCTGTTTACAAAAAAAAGCCTAGCAGATCTTCTCAACCATTCTTCTGATTGCATTCATCGAGGAGTGCAGTCTGGCCAGCTACTCATGGTGTAAACCCTTCCAGGGCCCCTTATTTATGTCACACCACCTCACTACCCACCACTTATGGACTACAGTCTTAAAAAATCTCCCTTTGTGGAGACTTGGGTTAGGTTAATTTACTAAAGTCAATCCTATGGCTTGGCCACACATTGGACGGCGGAGGCACCGCATACAAAGAGTACTGTTCTGCACCGCTGCAGGCCCATGGTCCACCATCATTGTGCCCTATTTGGACCAGTGCTGCATGAGTGCTGCCAACCTACTGCAAGGAAGCCCTTCTTTCTCTGCACCCCAACGTTGTTCCAGGTAACCCTAAATAAGGGAGTCCAGAGTGGACAATTGCTCCTCCAGAGATTCAAGTGGCACACCTTCAGTCAGCCATACCTACCATCTCTTGGTGTATCTGGTCACAAGTCCTATTTTGGAGCCATGACACTACAGAGTAGGGCCTTATCTTCATTTTGCAGACTTGGTTGCTGCTTCATCTTTGGCCCTTTCTCATTGACCTGAAGTGCCCTGGGACATGCAAGCAGGCCAGATTACTGGACAAGAGTGGAGCAGGCAAATATGTTGTCACATACTCCACATTGTCCTAGGCAGCATTTCTAAAATTCCTTACCCATAAGGCATTTGTTTTAGTAACCCTTCTGTTGGATTGAAATCTTGGGGATGTTTGTTCCTGGTTTGCTAGTCGGACTGATCTCAAACGTTTTCCTAATATAATATTTGCCCCTCGTAGTGACAAGGTGATCTCTTTTTTCCACAGAATCCAAAAGACTGTTCTAAGGATCCAACTCTACAGCAGGATATGCCTTATATACTGTAAAAGTCCTTCAAGTAGTTATGTGTCACCTAAAATATGCACAATCCAAACATATAATTAAATAGCTTTTTGTTAAGTTTGACCCAGCCAGACAGAGTCAAAATCGAGATCCTATGCAGATTTCAATGGTCAACTTTCTCTCAGCTTTAGGGACCTTTGGGAGTACAGGGAAAGCCTATGAATGAATCCATGCCCACTGACCACAAGCATTAAGGACATATCTTTCTGTCATCTGCATAGCTACTGTTTATTTTTACTTCCCATTGCTGTCTTAATGTGACTGACCCAAAGTCCTACAATTTAGGGATCCAGGTCATGTTGGCTGCTCCTGTTGAGCGACTGGCATTAAAAGCTTGGAATACGTTTTATGTAATTTGCTGATTCCTCATTCCTTGTCCCACTCCTTGCAAGCCTGCCTTCCTGCCCAGCTTGTTCGGATTTTTATTCAGAAGTATGTGAGAGGCTGGACATTTAGGGCCATATTTATACTTTTTGACGCAAAACTGCGCTAACGCAGTTTTGCGTCAAAAAAATTAGCGCCGGCTAACGCCATTCTGAAGCGCCATGCGGGCGCCGTATTTAATCAATGACGTTAGCCGGCGTTAGCCGCCGGCGCTGCCTGGTGTGCGTGGAAAAAAACGACGTACACCAGGCAGCGCCGGCGTAGGGGGATATGGGGCTTGGGCGTCAAGAAATGGGGCAAGTCAGGTTGAGGCAATTTTTTTGCCTCAACCCGATTTGCGCCATTTTTTTTCACTCCCAACCCCCACAGAAATGACTCCTGTCTTAGCAAAGACAGGAGTCATGCCCCCTTGCCCAATGGCCATGCCCAGGGGACTTATGTCCCCTGGGCATGGTCATTGGGCATAGTGGCATGTAGGGGGGCACAAATCAGGCCCCCCTATGCCACAAAAAAAAAAAAAAAAAAAACACTTACCTGAACTTACCTTAATGTCCCTGGGATGGGTCCCTCCAGCCTTGGGTGTCCTCCTGGGGTGGGCAAGGGGGGGCATGGGAGGGCACCTCTGGGCTCCTTCAGAGCCCACAGGTCCCTTAACGCCTGCCTTTTGCAGGCGCTAAAAAACAGCGCAAAAGCGGGCGTACGTCATTTTTTTTGACCCGCCCACTCCCGGGCGTGAATTTTGCCCGGGAGTATAAATCCGACGCACATGCCTCGGAGTCGATTTTTTAGACGTGAACGCCTACCTTGCATCTCATTAACGCAAAGTAGGTGTCCACGCTAAAAAATGACGCAAACTCCATGGACTTTGGCGCTAGACGCGTCTAACGCCAAAGTATAAATATGGAGTTAGTTTTGCGTCGAAATTGCGTCAAAAAATACGACGCAATTCCGGCGCAAACGGAGTATAAATATGCCCCTTATTGTCTTTTCTGAGGCAGCAGGTGTAGGAAGCAAAGCACCACTGAGAAGGTGCAGGTAAACTTCAAATATGCTGGGACAGGGAAGGACTTACTTAAAGTCAGAGCAAAGACATGCCCAAACAGGGTTCACATTGAAGAATACCCTTATGATTTGCTTGTACACAGATTTTAAAATCTGGTATTGAATTTGGGCGCCTGTGCTCATAAAGAAACCAATCAGACGGAATTAAGTCAGCCCGAAGAAGCTGCTGGTGAATTTTAGATGGACGCCCGGGTCACCATTCCTCTGCTTCCTTCGATCAGAGCTGTTTATTTTAGTATCTTAGTGGAGTGCAATCATACTTTTAGTTGTATAGTCACTAGAAAAATTAAATACAGGTTGATTTCTGAACAATCAGGTTTCTGTGCATGGAATTTTGTATGCTTTTTATCCATTTTTGAACTGTTGCTGTGCATAATGATAAAACGGGCATTTGTTCAATTAGCCCATTTAGTCATCCGTCGTCATACTAAGGCACTTTAAAAAGAAATAAGAATACAAATTCCTTAATGATCACATATTAAGCCCATTGTCGCCAATTCACCAAAATGCCAGGGGTAGCTGAAGTGATATCACATGCTCTTTGGCCTTCATTTACACTCACAAAATCATGTTTACAAATACACACACTCTCACCCGTTAGTACGCACACAACCTACAATTAAAAGCATTTTTTACTTACCTCAGCTGAGAGGAAAGGTCATATTCCAGCAAATAAATAGTAACAAAAAAAACATTTCATTACAGTTATAGTCAATAATGTATTATTATCTCTATTAGTGTAATGACAAATTGACAGAAAACCAGGCGAATGGAGCCCCATGTAATATACCAACATAATGCTTCAGAGAGGGGTGGTCTCGGAGAGTCAGCTCATTGGTTGTGCCGACATTGTGGCACACATAGGCAATAAATACGCGGCTTGGAGTCAGTCACAACCAACGCAAATCACTAACACAGCGACTGGTTCCTTTGTGCCCACTGCGTGTGCACCACGATAACGCTAGTCATATTATCCCAGCACACTGGCGACCAGATGGGCGTTCACCCACCTTCCCCACACTTGCATGTCTACACTCCATTGCATAATCGGAGACGTGAAGGGGTATCTGCAGCACGACACAGGCAGTTGTGGTCCAGGCCCAGTCTAGCCCTGCCCACTGTCAGCGAGGAGAGTGGTATTCCAGCCACGTGAAGCTCTCTGCGGCGTGCCACCGCCACGAAGTGCATCCCATATACACACCCAAACAGAAGAGTGTGAGGGAAGCTCTCCCAGCACAGGTGCAGCAAGCCGGTCAGCATTAAGAACATGCCCAGACTCCGTAATACCAAAAGGGAAAGTGGTGAGCTTAGTCTTGCCCCTCACCATACCTACCCTGGCTGCTCCTTTTTGGGTGTAAAGACTTAGAGGAAGATCAATGAGAGAACTAAAGGATCTCAGAGGCCTGTACCCACCTCTCCTGAGACTCAGGTACTGTGTTCACAACATAATCTAGCCCACTGCCTGTCACTATGGCCACCATCCTGCAATCGCACCCTTCACCATTGAGGGATCCCAGTCTGCGTTGGGGCCAAAATGGAAGGACTGGGTGGAGCATTTACACTTTTATTTTGAAGGAGCTGGACCAGATGACATGGATGATGACACTGAGACCTACGCAGTCCACACCGTTTATGCCATATGTACCACACCCTGAAAGCGCCACCCTCTTCCGAAATGCCAAATCAGTATAGGCACACAGGACATCATGGCGACCATTGACACAGGTGCATTGATTGAATTAATGGCGGAAAGCACCTATCCTCTCTGAAGGAACCACCACCACTAACCGAGGCGAAGTAACAGGTTTTTGCATATGGGCAGGCTTCCCTAATACCCCTGCTGGGGTGTTTTCACTCCTCAGTAGCCTACGGAGACGCATGCACTGACACAGTGTTTTATGTGGCAAAAATGGGTACAAGCATGCTGATCAGTGGACAGACAGCGGGGACGTTGGGACTTACATCCTTTGCCTAATGAGTCCAAGAGGAAGAAGTAACCAGCTTCCTACATGAGTATGAGGCCATCTTCAAAGTCAGAGGCTGCCTCAAAAATGGCAAAGTTACACTCCACATCGACAATACCGTGCAGCCTGTTGCCTTAAGGCACTGCCGTATCGCTTTTTACCTGCGGACCTAGGTAGAAGCAGAACTAGTCAAACTTGAAAGTGCTGGAATTATCAAAAGAATGTCAGGACCCACTCTTTGATTCTCTTCGATTGTCATTACCAAAAAGCAGAAGAAGCCGGGAGAGGTCTGCATCTGTGTAGCTATGAGGCTACTGAATGCCGCCAAAAAGAGAGAGCACCACCTGACACAGACAGTTCTTGAAAGTGGACCTACGGTCCAGCTACCTTCAGTTACCCATTCATCGAGAATCTTGGTACATCACAACTTTTTTGACACACCTAGGTCTGAGGAGATACCTTTGTTTCAACTTTGTCATCTCTAACACGGGCAAAATCTTTCAAAACACCATCCTGAGAGGTACTGTCTGGCCTGCCAGGTGTGCTAAATGTCAGTGATGGCATCCTCATACATGCAAAAACCCTGCCAAAACACCATGAACATTTAAGGGGAGTCCTTCATAGAATCCTCGAGGCCGACCTGACTCTGCACCGCGACAATTGCTTTTTCCTTAAACAGAAGATATGTTTTTTTGGCTACACCTTTCAGCAGATGGCATTGCTCCAGACCCCGACAAAGTTAAAGATGTCCAGGAAGCCAAAGCTCTCACCAACACCTCTGAAGTCCAGTGTCACGATTCACCCTGGGCTTACCGTCGAGGTTGGAGAGAGGTGGTGAGCGGCCTCGGTTCCTGCAGGTCCTGCTTTGGCCGAGGTAGGGGCGACCCCTTCCGGTAGCCACGGTGCTGTTTGACAATAGTAAGCCACTACAGTCCGTGCCCTCCAGAAGGAGTCCCAGAGGAAAAACCCCAAAAGGGTAAAAAACCTCCAACAGGAACTCCCTGAAACAGAAGGAGGACACAAGGACGTTAGGACTTAAGATTCTGGAATTCAGGAATTCTGGAGACGGAAAAACAGATCAAGAGCAACTGGCGCCACAAGAGGAAACCAGCCGGAGCGTGACTAACACCACACGAGTGTTGCAACGCAATGAGAAGAAAGATCGATTCCCCTTATATACCCCTAAACAGGAAGTGGAAAAACAGGAAGTAGAAAAACCACCATCTTGGTTTGGGAACAAGATCAGAACTAGCATAGAAAACATGCTCCTAAGAAAAGGGAAAAAATGCATGCAGGGAAAAGAGGAAGTGAACAGCATGCTGGGAAGGGGAAAAGCATGCATAAAAATGAGCCATGTACAAGCATACGGCTTTTGGCTGTGTAAAAGGTAAGTGGTGGCAAGGAGGGTTCCCCGGGAAATCCCTAATGTGTGTTTAGTTAATTAAATATGCTGCGCGCGTTGAGCGCGCTAAGCGCGGCAGGATCAAGACCCGACTCTGGGTCTTTTATCCTGCCGTGCCTGCCCTGGAACAGGCGGCCGGAGAAATGGGCTGCGGCGTATGCCGTGACCCTGACTCCGAGCCGCGGCTTTCCCCGCGGTCTGCCCGCGGGCTGCCGCGTTCCCTGTATGTTGCGCGGCAGCGGCCCTAGGACGCTGCCGCTGCGCAATAGTAGGTCCCCCCTCGAGGCCCCAGGCTTGTGAGGAAAAAGTCGGAAAAAACGATGGACCAAAAGAGGGGCATGAACTGAAAGGGCATCTTCCCAGGAACACTCACTCATAGGGTAACCTTTCCAATGAACAAGGTATTGAAGGCACCCATGGAAAAACCGAGAGTCACAGATTTCCTGGACCTCGTATTCGGGTACATTATCAATCAGCTGAGGGGGAGGACAGGAGAATTGTCTGTGAAAAGGATCAGGAAGGTAAGGTTTGAGTTGTGAGACATGGAACACAGGATGTATTTTCCAAGTCTGTGGCAAACGGAGACGCACAGACACCGGATTGATCTTCTGGAGGATCAGGAATGGACCATAATAACGAGGTTTAAATTTGTTCTGGGTAAGTCGGAGAGGCAAAAATCTAGAGGAAAGCCAAACCTTATCATGGACCTGATACTGTGGAGCCTCACAACGTTTCTTATCAGCCATCCTTTTCATGCGTGATTTAGTGGCCACAAGGTTAGAATGGATAACACGTTGGACACCCCGTAGTTGCCGAACACAGGAGGAGATGGCAGGAAGATTGGAAGTATCTTTCAGGGGAGTTGGAAAAGCCTTAGGATGGAACCCGTAAGACCCATAGAAAGGGGAGACTTTCGAGGCACTATGTATTGAGTTGTTGTAGGAGAATTCTGCAAGTGGTAAATAGGTAGACCAATTACTCTGCGTAGCATTGCAGAATCTGCGTAAATATTGTTCGAGGCCTTGATTTAGTCGTTCCGTTTGTCCATTAGTTTGAGGATGGAACCCTGATGATAAGGCCACTTCTATTCCCAGGGTCTTACAGAATTGTTTCCAGAACCGGGAGATATATTGAGGACCCCGATCTGAGATAATGACCTGAGGTAGTCCATGAAGCCGAAAGATCTCTTGCGTAAAGATTTGGCTTAGTTCCTTTGCCGTTGGTAGTTTTCTTAACGCCGTGAAATGTGCCATCATAGTGAAGGAATCAACGGTCACCATTATTACTCGATTTCCAACTGAAGAGGGTAAAGAGCACATAAAATCAGTGAAGATAGTGTGCCATGGACCTGGGGGAACAGGTAATGGGCGAAGTAATCCTACTGGTTTAGTACGTGGTGTCTTGGCTTGTGCACATATGGGACAGGATGACACATAGGGGCATATTTATACTCCGTTTGCGCCGAATTTGCGTCGTTTTTTTCGACGCAAATTCGATGCAAAACTAACTCCATATTTATACTTTGGCGTTAGACGCGTCTAGCGCCAAAGTTCATGGAGTTAGCGTCATTTTTTTGCGTGAACACCTTCTTTGCGTTAATGATATGCAAGGTAGGCGTTCCAGTCTTAAAAAATGACTGGGATGCATATGCGTCGTATTTATACTCCCGGGCAAAAATGACGCCCAGGAGTGGGCGGGTCTAAAAAACCTGCATTTGCGCCGGATTTTAGCGCCTGGGTCAGGGCAGGCGTTAAGGGACCTGTGGGCTCAGAATGAGCCCAGAGGTGGACACCCCCTGCCACCCTTGCCCACCCCAGGAGGACACCCAAAGATGGAGGGACCCACCCCAGGGACATTAAGGTAAGTCCAGGTAAGTATATTTTTTTATTTTTTTTTGTGGCATAGGGGGGCCTGATTTGTGCCCCCCTACATGCCACTATGCCCAATGACCATGCCCAGGGGACATAAGTCCCCTGGGCATGG
Source organism: Pleurodeles waltl (assembly GCF_031143425.1). Classification (NCBI taxonomy): domain Eukaryota; kingdom Metazoa; phylum Chordata; class Amphibia; order Caudata; family Salamandridae; genus Pleurodeles; species Pleurodeles waltl. The sequence continues at coordinate 108,070,305 of NC_090443.1, forward strand.
CCATTGGGCAAGGGGGCATGACTCCTGTCTTTGCTAAGACAGGAGTCATTTCAATGGGGGATGGGCGTCGTAAAAAAATGGCGCAAACCGGGTTGTGGCGATTTTTTTGCCTCAGCCTGACTTGCACCATTTCTGGACGCCCATACGCCATTTTCCCCCTACGCCGGCGCTGCCTGGTGTACGTCGTTTTTTTTAACGCACACCAGACAGCGCCGGCGGCTAACGCCGGCTAACGTCATTGAATAAATACGGCGCCCTCATGGCGCTTCAGAATGGCGTTAGCCGGCGCTAATTTTTTTGACGCAAAACTGTGTTGGCGCAGTTTTGCGTCAAAAAGTATAAATATGGGCCATAGTCTTCAGTATCCGCCTTGAGAGTGGGCCACCAGAAGGAGCGAAGCAGAAGCTCTTGGGTAGCTTTCATTCCGCGATGACCTGCGATGGGGGAATCGTGGCACATACGTAGGGCTTCTGTCTGGACTAACTTAGTGGGTAAGAACAGGGCTTTGTTATGGTAATAGTATCCTTGATCTATATGAAGTTGCGGGCGCAACTTGTTCATCTCTGTAGTTTCCAGACAGGAATATTCGGACTTGACCTGGTCTAGAAATGTCTGTACTAAACCAATGATCTTGCTACTTTCAAATAGGTTCTGTACAGGAGAATCGTTACACTCAGGGTAATGCCGAGACAAAGCATCGGCCAATATATTCTGAGAACCAGGGATGTATGTGATGTAAAAATCATATTGACTGAAAAAGAAAGCCCATTGAGCCTGCCGGCTATTCTGACACTGAAAGTTTCTCAAGCATTGTAAGTTTCGGTGATCTGTCCGGGCTTCAAAGGGTTCTTTCGAGCCCATCAGGAAGTGTCTCCATTCCGTGCACGCGGTCTTCAAGGCGAGTAATTCTCGTTCTAACACTGAATAGTTCCCCTCTGAATCGGATAATATGTGTGAAAGGTAGAATACAGGGTGCTCTAACTCATCATCGTCTTGTTTCTGTAGTAAGGCAGCCCCTATGGCTCTTTCGGAGGCGTCTGCGACAAAGATTAACTGTTTGTTGGTGTCTGGGTGCCGTAAAATGGGAGCTTGAATGAAGGCTTTCTTTAATTCTTGAAAAGCCAACTCTGCGTCTTGTGTCCAACAAAAACCCTTCTTTAGATTGTCTTTTTTAAGGGTTTGAGTAATGTAACTGGTTCTCTGGGCAAAGTCTGCTATAATTGTCGATAGAAATTGGCCAATCCCAAAAAACACTGCGTTTCTTTGATGGAAGAGGGAGACGGCCAATCCAGTATAGCTTGAACCTTATCTGAATCCATGGCAACCCCAGTTTGGTTAATGCAATATCCCAAGTATTTTACCTCTGTTCGATCAAACTCACATTTTTCTGGTTTGCAGAATAAATGGTGTTGTCTGAGTCTCTCTAGGACTTGGAGAACATGTTTAGTGTGTTGTTCTGAGTGGACAGAAAATATTAAAATGTCGTCTAGATAAACAACCACTGTTTGCTGTAGAAGATCGGAAAAAATAGAGTCCATGAATCTTTGAAAAATGGAGGGGGCATTGGTGAGCCCAAATGGCATTACTCAGTATTCATAGTGACTGAAAGGTGTTCTGAAGGCGGTCTTCCACTCATCCCCTTCCTTTATCCTTAAAAGATGGTATGCTCCTCTAAGATCCAACTTGGTGAATCTCTTTGCCCCTATGACAGCTTCTAAGATGTCCTTAATAAGAGGTAGCGGGTACCGATCCTTAGTAGTGATCTTGTTTAATCCTCTAAAATCAATACAGGGACGCAAGTCTTTCATCTTCTTAGGCACAAAGAAGAGAGGAGCCCCTGCAGGTGAAGAAGAGGGAGCAATCAATCCACTCTGTATGTTCTCCTCTAGGTATTCCTTAAGGATCTGCTTCTCAGGTTCTGTTAGAGAGTACATTCACCCAAAAGGAACCACAGCATCTGGTTCCAAAGGAATGGCGCAATCGTATTCTCTATGGGGTGGCAGTTCAGGTCTTTCTGGTTTCTGGAATACAACGGCATATTCTTGATAATGTCTGGGTACTCCCTGTAGGACGTTAATAGAACATCCCACCTTAGGGGGTGCTGTTAAGAGACTCTTTGGGGACCAATAGTCTCCTGCTAGGTAGCAGTGGTGTTGGCAGAAGTGAGAGGATAAAGAAATGGTCCTTGTTTCCCAGTTAATGTAAGGGTTATGCCGAGTGAGCCATGGAATTCCCAGGATCATAACGTGATGTGGTGAAGAAATTAAATCAAAAGAAAGGTTTTCTTGATGTTTCCCGAATTGGAGACATAAGGTAGGGGTGGTATACTCTACGGGTCCTGAGGCCAAGAGTGATCCATCCACTGTGTGCACTTGTTCTGGTACTTCCTTAGGTATTTGCAAAATCTGTCTTTCCCTGGCCCATGATTCATCTAGGTAGATACCACTGGCTCCACAGTCCAACAAGGCCAGAGCTCTTTCTTCCCGGCCATCAGTTAAGTGGAGGATAACGGGTAAAAGGAAAAGAGCAGTTCCTTCCTCCCTTGAGGAACAAATGGAAGGTATTTTGCAATATCCCGTCCTCACCCTTCTCACTGAGGACGGGAATTGGCGTTTCCCAAAGGCTCGGCTGGATGGACATGACATGTGCGAATTAGATGACCAGCCACACCACAATACAGACAAAGTCCTTTCCTTTGTCTGTTTTCTCGTTCACTAGATGATAATGGCCCTCGAGCCGTATCGATTTGCATAGGCTGTTCATCGGTAGCACCCTTAGTTTCAGGATGAACCTCCTCGGAACGATGAGGAAGGGTGCGGGACGTCACCGAGTGTGATGGTAAGCGACTCTTCTTTCTCTCCATTCTTCGCTCATTTAACCGATATTCTATCGTCAAGGTCTGATCCATTAACCCCTTAAGATTCTCTATTCTGGCAGAGTGCACCAGTTTGTCCTTAATGTCCTCTCTGAGACCCCTGCGAAACAGGGTCACCAAGGTACGTTCCACCCAGGAAGTCTCTGCTGCCAATTGTCTGAAACGAGTGATGTATTGTAATACGTCCTGATTTCCTTGTTGAATATCGCAGAGAGCTTCTTCTGCTGAAGACTCGAGTCCAGGGCGCTCAAACATTTGCTTAAATGCAGTGATAAAGCTGGAATAATTAGACAAGCTAGGGTCGTTGCTTGTCACTAAAGGTGTTGCCCATGCTAAGACTGGGCCAGATAGGGGGCTAATCAAATACCCCAACTTGGTCTTGTCTTGCATAAATTGTGAGGGGCGAAATGCGAAATAGACCGTCAAGGCATCCAGGAACTCTCTTAATTTGTTAGGATTCCCAGTGAAACGAGGTGTAGTGGCGGAGACCGTAGGAACATCAGTGGTTCTAGAGGCGAAGGCTTGTCGGTAGACAGTGTTTTCGGTACGTAGCTGCTGGAGTTCTTGAGCCTGTTGTTGTATAGTCAGGAGCAGGGTTTGGCTTGTTGGTTCTGTACTCATCACTGGACTCTCCATGGTTCCGGACTGCAACTGGAGTTTTGGGCGTTGCAATCTGTCACAATTCACCCTGGGCTTACCGTCGAGGTTGGAGAGAGGTGGTGAGCGGCCTCGGTTCCTGCAGGTCCTGCTTTGGCCGAGCTAGGGGCGACCCCTTCCGGTAGCCACGGTGCTGTTTGACAATAGTAAGTCACTACAGTCCGTGCCCTCCAGAAGGAGTCCCAGAGGAAAAACCCCAAAAGAGTAAAAAACCTCCAACAGGAACTCCCTGAAACAGAAGGAGGACACAAGGACGTTAGGACTTAAGATTCTGGAATTCAGGAATTCTGGAGACGGAAAAACAGATCAAGAACAACTGGTGCCACAAGTGGAAACCAGCCGGAGCGTGACTACCACCACAGGAGTGTTGCAACGCAATGAGAAGAAAGATCGATTCCCCTTATATACCCTTAAACAGGAAGTGGAAAAACAGGAAGTAGAAAAACCACCATCTTGGTTTGGGAACAAGATCAGAACTAGCATAGAAAACATGCTCCTAAGAAAAGGGAAAAAATGCATGCAGGGAAAAGAGGAAGTGAACAGCATGCTGGGAAGGGGAAAAGCATGCATAAAAATGAGCCATGTGCAAGCATACGGCTTTTGGCCGTGTAAAAGGTAAGTGGTGGCAAGGAGGGTTCCCCGGGGAATCCCTAATGTGTGTTTAGTTAATTAAATATGCTGAGCGCGCTAAGCGCAGCAGGATCGAGACCCGACTCGGGGTCTTTTATCCTGCCGCGCCTGCCCTGGAACAGGCGGCCGGAGAAATGGGCTGCGGCGTGTGCCGTGACCCTGACTCCGAGCCGTGGTTTTCCCCGTGGTCTGCCCGCGGGCTGCTGCGTTCCCTGTATGTTGCGCGGCAGCGGCCCTAGGATGCTGCCGCGGCGCAACATCCAGAGTTTCCTGGGAATGGTCAATTTTTATGGACGGTTCATTCCAGACCTAACCGGCCTCACCCAACCACTATGGGAGCTTACGTAAACCCACAATCCCTTTGACCTGGGAGGCAGAGGAACAAGCTTTCTGCAAAGTCAAATATGCACTGTCAGCTGATACCACTCTGGCCCTCTTTGACCCCAGACGAGAAACTACCATTGCAGCAGATGCCAGTCCAAAGGGATTAGGTGCTGTGCTCACCCAGCTGCAATCTCATGGAGACTGGACACCGGTCGCTTATGCCAGCTGCTCCCTAAAGGACACTGAACAGCGGTATTCGCAAATAGAGAAAGAGGCGATTGCTATTCAGTGGGCCTGCCGGTACTTCCACCTGTGGACACCCCATAGTTGTCACCACAGACCATAAACCACTGATCCCTTTATTCCAGGGGTCGGCATCCAAGCCACCCCCTCGGATTGAGAAGTGGATGCTCTAACTACAGGAGAACAACTGACAAGTTGAGTATTGCCCAGGTGCCGACAACCCGGCTGATTAAATCTCACGACACCCACAAGTGGCAACACCTGTTGAAAAGGCTGAAGCTGAGACAACCAAAACCAGTGGAGCAAGCCATATACAGCTTCCTCTGGGAATATCGTCAAATGCCACACACAACAACAGGTCGAGCCCCTAGCCACACTGCCATGGAGCGAGTAGTTATGGACAACATGCCACATAACTCCTCATGGGTGCCAGTTCCTATCAGTGATACTGAAGTTCTACATCGACGCAGGGTGAAAAATAAATGAGCCAGCAGAGCACAAAGGCCATAGCCGAGCCCACTCCAAGTGGGTGATGAAGTCCTAGTCCGAGACTGATACCCTGGCAGCATATTCCGCCTGCCGTATGAGCAACAGCCGTGGAGAGTCATGAGAAGATCTGTCAAGTTGGTAACTGCAAGCTGGGATGGGGAAACCGTGACCCTGAACGTGTCATTCTTTAAAGATTCAGAACATCGCCTGATAATGATCGGGACCACGAGGAGGGCCTGGATGCCGTGTCCGATGGAAAGATCGAACACTGTGATCCTGAACCTTCCAGAAGCCAGAGATATGAGCCTGCAAGGCCCCAAGCTCCACGTCCCTGTCTGGACCCTCCTCACCTCCCAGCACCAGACAGCAGCCAAGAGACGATGACCAGCCGGGAAGCAGATCTGAGGTATCACCGGAGGGGCAACCCGGCCCCATCCTCAAGGCTGGCTGGATTCTTAATGTAAGACTGATCTGACATTTGGGCTTAGCCAGTGCTTAATTTGTAAATAAAGACGTGCCCGTGCCCAAAGCCCTCCTCGTAAACACGCAGCTGCTGCAATTAATTGTGCGAGCAAGGAATACTGAGGCGGCGTAATCCTGAAGACACCTCGGGCCTCTTCAATACATTTAAAGCCAGTCCCTGCCCCTTCAGTTCACTCTAGCAGCTTTCTACTTTCTCCCATTGTGACGCTTTCCCCCCCACCCTTCCTCCGTCTTTCCCATGCGTGTCTTTTGCTCGCAGCAAATGCTTAAGGCAGAAGAATGAACCCGGGCCCTCAAAAGTAAGTGCCGGTGCTCAGCACCGGGAAAAAACAAGCACAAATTAAGCACTGGGCTTAGCCCAGTTTAATGTTATGATCTGTTTGCTATTAAAGTTGGGGAGGGATGTAATTATTTCCAGGAGAGGTAGTCATGAGGAGACCCCGTGAGCGTTAGCTTAATGGTTGTGCCGACAGTGTGGCACGCGAAGGCAATAAATATGCGATAGGTGTGGCTGGGAGTCAGTCACAACCGACGCTAATCACTAAGTGTCCGCGTTCCTTTGTGCCCACCGCTCGCGCATCGCGATAATGCGTGCCGTATTAGCCCAGCATACCCCAAACGATGTCCATAAGGAAGAGCTGCAGTTGTGTTCCAGGCCCTTTTTGTTTACACCTCTGAGGCCAGGGGTCGCAAAGGCAGTGCCGGGGTCACAAGGGACAAGCCAGGGGTCACAGGTGCGACCCTGGCGACCCCCTAAATGACGTCCATGAATGACTCGAAAGAATGCGGGTTTATGTGAACCACGTGTTGACTCTTGCTGTTTACTATGCCAATATGAATGGCAAATCACAACTGTATATGGTGGAATCAAGAGAAGATGTATTCGAAGATGTTATTCGAGGGCTCTGTAATCGAATAAAGATGTAAGATTCAAGGAATATTTGACTTGCTTGCATGAATTTATGAATGGATTCTGAAGCATTATTGATACTGAACAAATACTGTACCTCCTAATATATTTGTATGGACATTTCTGTTGAACTGCATCACACCGTTGACTGGTGTGAGGGGATGATTAGTGCTGGCTTCACAACTCTTATACCTTGTTTTTTTGGTATTGGGCTACTCCAGCATTTGGCAGGAACAGGGGTGGGCAGCCAATCAAACCTCCGGGGACCTGGACATATTATTCTTTCTGTTGTACAGATTAAGTACTGAGGGTGGTTATGGGGCAGTCAGGAGTATGCCTTGTAAGCAGTCTGTCAGGCTTCTCAAAAGCTCGAGTCATATCTCAGAAATGTCAAAGGTCATGGACTACTGAGTAATTTGCGACTTTCCTAAATACGGCAAGATTAAAGGCTGTACTCAGAAAGCCAGTAAGTAATTCTTGCCACATAAAGATAAACATCAAAAGCAGGGAAGTAGGCAGACCCATTAAATAAAGCCAACAAAAGAGAAAGCAGTTCCAATGGCAATATTTTCTGTGTCCGTCTTCTTTCTTTTTGAACATTTTGTTCCTTTGCTTTCAAATGTTTATCGCTCTTGCAATATCCAGTATACTTTATTTTAAAATATAAGAAGCAAAAACGTCATTCTGTTTCGTGTCACATTTCGAGTCACAATTTTATCAGTTTAATATACAGTTTATTTCCAGTTTAAGACCTTTAATGACCGATGTCTATGTTAAAAAGAAAGGGTTTGGCAAAGAAAAGCATTCTCTATGCAGTTTGCTTGAACACTGCTAATTAAACCGACCTGCATTTAGGGCCTCATTTAGAGTTCGGTGGATGGATTACTTCACACACACATGACAGACATCACTTCCGCCTTACTAGTGCATTACAGAGGTGTAACAAAACTGGAGGGTGGCCACCTGCAAAATACCTTGAGGGACCCCCTCCCACCTGGACACAGTCAGGGGCCTGCCGGCCATGCACAGTGTGCTGTGCTGAGGGGACCCCTAGAGCTCATTCATCCCCCACCCACAGGCACCAGGTGGGCTGCAGGAGCCTTTGTTACGACACTGGTGCATTATATCCTATGATACATGCAATAAAGCAGACAGGATATCAGTCATGCTTGTGACAGAGTAATCTGTCCACCAAACTCTAAAACAGGCCCCAAATTCTGTTCACAGGTGTGAAACATCCCAGTTAGGGCTATTTCCTCAGCAGATAGGGGCCAGTGTACAGATGATGGGGGCCTATAGGAAAAATCAAATGGATGTCAAATCCTAATATCTTGTGAACCGGTTTGAATTTAACAATCCATGAGGGACAGAACAACAAATTATGGTGTAAAACAGTTTGATCCAATTTAAAACCACGTTGATCAAATCCATGGTATATGAATTTACAAACTAGGAGCCAAATTATATATAATTTACATAGTTGGCGATTATCATTGAAATTAGGCATGGGTGTGGCCATTTAGATATGTAAATTTAGCCCTTATGCACATCCTGAAAATCCGCCATGGTTCCTTCCCCATGGACATTCTTTGTACAACCCTGGTAAATGGGGTGATAAAGCTGCAAGAACACAGAACACGTTTAAAAGCAGAGGAATAAAGGATAACATAGGAATAACAATAATACATATTTTTACTAACTTACTGGCTGATGAAAATATTCTGTAAATAGTGTTAAATGTGGATGCACAAGGGATACACTTTGTACATACTGACAAAATACCTCCCTGGAAATCTTTTGTCTCACTTTGAAATATTTACCACATTATTTGCTTAAACTTGGCACCTTCGTTTTATTCTGGCAAGGGGCACGGCAACCGTTACCCAGTCTGACCGTATAGTTATATATTTAATATACGAGTGTGGAACACAATGGTGGCCCTAAAGAGGGTTAGGGTGCATCAGCTAAGCCCTGCCGAGGCACTGGATGAACCATTCTTTTTTTACAAATTTTTGCAACTTTCAAGTTTTTGCCTATCATTCATTGTATTCGATTTTTTCGCCTGACAAACTTCTGTTCTCAAAAGTGCATTTTCTGCACCTCTCTCAGTGTGTGCTAGTGGGTGGTGTCCTTTTTTCACTTATTCCCACATGAATTCTGACACACATCTCCAGTTTCTTACTGCTTCCCCCGTTTTCATTCAGAGCCGACATGCTTTGCTACTTTGTGAATCTGAAAATTCAAAAACTACTTACAATTTTAATTCATACGAATTTAATTCCCTGTCTACGTCATCCGTCCCATTGCATGGAATGTGCACCTGCACTTTTAAAAATGCTAAACATTGAAAAATAATCCTCTTTTCTTATTATTAATGGTTGTTTGAAGTACTATCAACAAAGATTTGTAAACACGATTCTTAAGGGTGATGGTGGCACGCAGGTATTATGAAAAGCATGCATAAAATATCATTTGCTTAACGATATAACATGGCAGCGGTTTGGAGGCAACATGGCCACAGAAGCATGTCAAAGTATATAACAAAACAAATATCTTATGTGGATGATATACGGTGAGTGTTATATCGTTGATATACGGTGAATGTTATATCGTTGATATACGGTGAGTGTTATATCGTTGATATACGGTGAATGTTATATCGTTGATATACGGTGAATGTTATATCGTTGATATACGGTGAATGTTATATCGTTGATATACGGTGAGTGTTATATCGTTGATATACGGTGACATTTTTAAAAACCTTGACAGTGATAAGGTGGTAAAATGAAAGAGAAGTTATCAGTGGAGAGTCACTAATAGGAAAGACAGCGTGGCTATGATATGGAGTAAAGCTGGACAAGAGCATTGGAATATATGGAAAACAAGCAAATTCAGCAGTATGGCTGCGTAACAACAGATAAAATAAGTGATAAAGAGGTCCTCATTACAAGTGGCTCGGCCTCCGGTGCGATCATTATTGCCTCTACTAAAATCCCATACCCCAGAAATTCAGAATTCTGGTCTGTACAGTAACAGGAGTTGCAGCCTGTTAAGAGGGTCAGAGTAGTACACATGAACTCGTGCAAGTAGAGGAAGGCCTATATGAAAACACAAATGAAAAAATATGTCAAACACATGACAAGAACACTACTTTAGGAGTACAGGAATATAGAAAGCAGCGTGTATGTTAGTGATGCGGGTGCAAGATGAAAGGAAATATTGTGGTCCAATAGGAAGACAAACAATTGGTATGGCGTTGAAAGGAAAGAATGTATGTCAATAGTAAGCCAAAATAATGAAAAACAAGCATTGGAAAACCTAATAAGTCTCGCCTTTGGGATTTAATAACTGTGCCAGAGGGTTTTGGCCAGGCTGTACAGTATCCATGATACTGTGCAATATAGCTAAAGTTTTTTTTTTTTTAAATTACACATACCACCACATAATTTTGTAGGTGTGCAACACGTATGTGTGTGTTCATATAATCACACAGGAAGTTTTTTTATATTTAGTTACTGATCCGAGCTAAGCAAAATAAGGACGCAGGTGGGCAGAGAAGAAAATTTGAGACTGAGAGCAGAGGGGGAAGTAACTCAGCGGACAGAAACAAGATGGAAAGAGCGGAGATGTACTCAGCGAGACAAAGCAACAGGTAGGAGTACAGACACACACGGTGAGATATAGCAACATAGACACGGGATGAGCACAGAGGTGCAGGGTAGGACAGAGCAATGAGAGGACAGGCAGGGTTGGGGGGAAGCACACGGCGAGACAGAGCAGCACAGAGATTGGGGGCACTGAACCATCGGAGAGACGGGGGAAGTGAAGGACATGAGGGCGGAAGCTGGAAAACACACACACTTTCTTATAATGTTTAATTAAAAAGAAAATAACACTAAAAGAAAGGGCAATGTAAGGACACAGTAATGCATATAGGCTCCAGGGGAAAGACAATTTGCGACACAGATGTAAAGCCCACAAAGCCCATCAAATAAGAATCAAGCAAATGAGAGTGACAGTGAGGTCAATCAATGGTAAACAATGGGTGGGATTTATGCCCACTGTAAGCAAACAAAATGTCTCTCAACAGACAGCACATACACCAACTAAAGCGGGTCATAAAAACTCAATAGTAGTGTTGAAAAAGGAAACAAAGCACGTAAGCGTGATGGCAGAATAAAGTTACAAGCAGTAGGAAATCCAGCATGTCTGGCTTGCCTGTAACACACGCTAGAGGCACAGGATGACATTAATCCATGCATACAAAATTGTGAAGCAGAAGGTGACTGTATCCTCAGGATCTGTGATTATACTTTCTGGCACAGTGTAAACATCCGCTAGATGATGCAGCTCTAATAGTGTAGAATTCAATAGCACCTCCAATACACATCTACTGCAGTCTGCAGCTACAGGCTAAGCAAAGCATATCTGTGGTACGGCACAATAATGAAAACAGCACATCAGTGGTATGAAAGAAACACAAACGTCCGTCGTACAGAAATAACGTGAAGAAGGCATCTAGGTTTTATGATATTAAAATAAAATGGAGCACTGAAATGGTGGTCTTGATTCTATACAACACTCATTGGACCTTAGTTGGTGGTCTCCTGCCTCGCACCAACAATAATAGACCAAATCCAGAAGATGGGAGCAGGAGACAAGAAAATCATGTGAGAGAAACTGGCTGGTAACACCACCACCACAATCACCACCACAGAAATGAATTGACTAATGGGATAAACACAGTGGCTGCTCGTCATTCATTGTAGTATAAGGCATTCCACTGAATCTTCAATCTGCCTATTAAGTCTAGCACTGGTCTGCTTTAAACCTTGCCTTAAAAATGGCCGATGAGCTAATGTCTTACATAAGGCATTCATTGTTGCATGCAGCACTATAAATCATCTCACAGCTTCCCTTAAATGGGTTCAAAACGTACGAGCGACGGCAGTGTCAAGGTTTGCTTAACATAGGGAAACGTGCTTTTACGAGAAATGCTCTCTTCTTAAAGCAGAAATAAGAAGAAACGCTCAATTCTGCACACATGCGTTTAGTTTAAAGGTGTATTTCCAAAGTAACATACTGTTCCACAACACAACCGGCAATATCGCTAATATAACCCCGTACGTCAAGGACACATACACCGACTTCATCCTAACATCCTAGGCCAACAATAATACTTTGAGTACAATAGCTCCCTTAGATATGCAAACTGAGGTCCTTTGGGGCTGAAAAATATTTCCATTAGTGATATTCGGCGCAGATTTCCTCTCCTCTGGCAGCTTTATATATGCGACTCTACTGATGCCCGCTTCTGTGTAATGTGCTCCAACTGCGCCTTCTCGGAGGTATCCAAGCTGATGTTGTATTTTGCCAAGATCTTCAAAATCGGGCAAAGTTTGAGCCACCACTGGTCCTTGGGAAGGCGGTGCCTGTAAAACAGAAATAAAATAATACGTTGATATTCCTTTTTCAACTTCATATCAGAAATGCCCTTCTCTTCCACGTATGTAAGATGGCCGGGTGGTTCCATGGATCGCTCGCCACAGAAAATGCGGTGATCTGGCCCTAAATTCGAATCCAAGTCAAAATGACTCGGCTTTCCATTGTTCCTTAGTTTGTAAATGTAATACTGTTAAACTGGGTAATAACAACTTCAGTTATTTACAGTGCTTAGGAACCACGAAAATGTGGCATGAGGCGCTATCTAAAAAACAAGAATTCCCATTATTATTCTGCTATGACTGAAGGGCCTCTGCCCTTTGTGAATCGGCCCGTATAATTTTCCTACTGACAGAAATCCATTTTTTCTATCATACTCTCCACAATAGAGGTTGTTCTCTGACACGGCATGTTTACTTTTCTAAAATTTCTGTTCACATTACTTCTTCCCACGACTTACAAACTTCACTACACATCTTGCGTACACACACCACCACCATGCGCGCCACTTATGGGTCGCAAGAGGTAGCAGCTGCCATCCCTGTCTTGCCCCTTGTAGCTGTGGCAATGGCGTTTCGAGCCTCGCCTAGCCTCAGGGCCTGCTAGGGTAGCACTAGAAGCAGAGAAAAACTCAGCTTCAGAGACCTATTTGCCCTTCAGAGCCCATGCAACTCCTCCTCTTAACCTTAGAAAGCAGATACATGCTCGCAGTGAATAGTGAACCTGCAAAGTGCACATGCTCAAAAGTTACTTGTTGGTAGCTTTTACTTTTAAAAATCTCCAATTCACTGCTAAAAGCTAAAACCTTGTAGCAGAGTGTCTGGAGTTCAAATATCAGGCCTGAGAAAGAGAAGCCTGAGCTGAGGGGTACGGAGGTAGTTGGGCGAGAGCGTCTTGGAGGGTTGGGAAATGCTGCTCATTCTCCTCACTCATGACCCTACTAAGAGGGGAAGTTGAACTCATAGGTAAAGGCTATGGGGGCTGAAGCAAAAGCACAAAAAGCACGATTCGTGCAAGGTGTGCAACAAGGGGAGCCGGAACAGCAAGTTGGGTGGAAAGGAGAAAGAAGAACCAAGGAGTTAAAAGGGAGAGATAAAACTGTTGAGAAGAAATGGAGAGGAAAAGGCAGAGGCCAGCAAAAGGAGAAAGGACGGTAGGTAAGAAAATGTGAGACCTGAGGCAATAATAAGAAAGGAGATGTCCAAAGGAGAGGGAAATGAAACAAGAGCATTGAGGAAGGAGAGAGGAAACTGGTTGCCAGAAGGAAAGAGGGTATGAAGAGGTGAGAAGTAAAAACACGGAGTAGGGAGATTAATAAAAATCGTTTAAAATGAAGAGATGAAAGGAATAAAAGGATGGGGAAGAGCTGTGGAGACAAGAACTGATGAAAAGAATGACTGACAGAACAAGGCAAGAGGGGACGGGTAGGAATGAGAATGGCAATCATTTGTCAATCAAGCAGCTAGCAAGTAGAACTTACTCTCACTTAGTCTGAGGTGTCAAATTAACCTCTTCAGTTTCAGGACACAAAGTACGACTATCGGGATTGCAAAATTGACATAATTTCCCTTTGTGTAATTTTGGCAATTCACACTTAATTTTAGCTGAAATGTGTCCTCACATCAATTTTAGCTGAAATGTGACCTCACTTCAATTTAAGCAAAGCACTGTGAACAACAGCTTCTCACATTGTGTACATCTGAGTTATATTTTTACCACAAAAGGAGTGTATTTACGAGAAGCGCCATAGTTTCGGGAAATTTATATAACAAGCAGAATGCAAAGCTCCTGAAATTACGTACATTATGCGAGTGGAACTTCAATTACACCCAGACCTAGTTATGGCCTGGCTGTTCACTATGTAGATACAAATGGTTGTGAGTTTTCTTACCAGGATGCCCTCGGGCAATTGCACATGCTAGAAATATTTTGAAATAAGGCCTGAGGAGCTTGAGCAAAAAGAGTGAAGTGTAGACGGAGGCCTGGGGGAGAATGAAAGAGAAAAGGCTGAGGATAATTGTTATATATAATGCTTGCTACCGCAACTTTAGTGGTTCAAGGGCTCATATAAGAAGTTTCTAATATCCATTTTATTGGAACTCAGTCACCAACAACCAGTGGATGAAGGACTAAGGCGGTCATTCCAACCGCCATGCGGTTACCGCCGAATGACCGCACCGCGGTCAAAAGACCGCGGCGGCCATTCTGGCTTTCCCACTGGGCCGGCGGGCGACCGCCAAAAGGCCGCCCGCCGGCCCAGCGGGAAAGCCCCAGCAACGATGAAGCCGGCTCCGAATGGAGCCGGCGGAGTTGCTGGTGTGCGACGGGTGCAGTGGCACCCGTCGCGATTTTCAGTGTCTGCTTTGCAAACACTGAAAATCATTATGGGGCCCTGTGAGGGGGCCCCACGACACCCGTTCCCGCCATCCAAATACCGCCAGGACCAGGATGGCGGGAAGGGGGTCGGAATCCCCATGGCGGTGCTGCAAGCAGCGCCACCATGGCGGATTCCTTGGGCCAGGGGTAAACCGGCGGGAAACCGCCGGTTGCCCTTTTCTGACCGCGGCTTTACCGCCGCGGTCAGAATGGCCCTGGAAGCACCGCCAGCCTGTTGGCGGTGCTTCCGTGGTCCCCGGCCCTGGCGGTAATGGACCGCCAGGGTCGGAATGACCCCCTACCTAAGTCATCCTTAATGGAAATGCTAGGAGTTGCAGGTAATGTCTGTATCTATGGGTATTTGTATATTGCAAAACAAGCTTGATGACCCAAAAGTCATGCTTAATGACCCAAAAGTAAACATGAGAATGAATGGCTGAAATGAAGGTAGGGGCTGATGGGAGAACAATAAAAGCAAGCAAAAGGGCCAGATTGACCAATTATTTCATAGTGCATTTCCCTGGGGTGGAGGGAGCCAGGGGAGGCCAAGTTTTGAATGTGTTGCCTCAAGGTATTTAGGCATGCTAGAGAACATTCATCTTTTTTCCTTGCTCTTATGTTGGGACCTATAGGTAAATGTATTCCTTTTTGGCATAATCACACCCATTTCTCTGGCACAATGCTGCTGGTATTTTGACTTTGTGCACGGTGACTCTGCAAACCAGGCTGCAGTGCATGTGCACCGACCCCTAAAAGGTGATTAATTTGACTACACTCTTAATTGGTCAATTCAACTTAACTATAAGTCCTTAGTACATGGTACCAAGTGTACCTATGGCCTGCACGCTAGATGTCACTATTGACCTGCAATACCTATTGTGCTACCACAAAAATGACAATGCAAAGCATGTCTCCAGGCTTGTCCCAGCACACAGTGTTTAGTTTTAAACTGCCTTTTCGACCTGGCAAAAAAGCCTTTGCCAGCCCTAAACTTGAGTTTTGATACTTATTAGTCACTCTTAAGGCAGGCCCTAAATTCTTATAAGGGAGCGAGCATGATATTTAAAAAGTAGGACATGTATATTTTACGTTTTACATGTCCTGCTGGTGAAAAACCGCAAAAGTTGTTTTCACTGTGGCAAGACTAACTCTCCCATACCAAAGTACTGGGATACATTATATCACTTTATATTGCCTAGCTCCAGTTTGGGAGTAGCTAGAAAAATGATGAATTTCATTTTAACAGTAATTTAATATTACTATTTTTACATTTACATATTTGAAAAGTTGCTATTTCCCTGCCTGAGACAAATATACCTTTATGTCAGTGTTCACTGTTACCCAGGAGCTGAATGTTTCCCTGATTAGGTGTGAAGTGTCTTTGAGAGCTGAGATAACGTGAGAGGGATCGGCCGTCCTTTGACAGGATGGCCATCTGGGCCTCCAAAGGATGCCTACCCTGTCACTGGCAAATGTAGGTAACACCTGGGCTTGCCTCCTCTATTGTCCACCAGCCAGCCAGACACCTCTCCCAGTGGGAGAGGAGCTGCCCCCAGAGATGGATTTGAGTGACCACGGGGGAGAGCTTGCTCATTTCCCTAACCACAAGTCTAAAGTGGGCACAGGTTCTCTGCACAAGGAAGAAAAAGGTTTTTAGATCTTGATTCTAGGTAGAGAGGGGCACCGAGGGATAGTTTACAGTAAAACAGTGCTGCAAAGGTTGGTTGGGTCACTCCTGGGAACTTTTAGCCCATTGGTTAGGGAGTTGCAAGGAGTTTCCCTCATCCACAGGCTAGCCCTAGGCATAAATGTAGCACACCCTACCCTACTCAGAACACTACTGGACTTGTGGCAAAGAGAAGGACTGCACCTGTTGTTGTGATACATGAGGAGAACTCTAAGGGGTGGACCAGCTCCCATTTGTACACAGGACAAAGAAGAGGTCAGCTGGCTGGCTGACCTCCTGTTAAGCTAGAGGCGCATAAAAGCTGCAAGAAGCCCACTTTACTTATTACTCCAGTTGAGCAGTTTCAGCATGACCAGCTCTAGACCCTACTGGTAGTTTCTGTTGGAGACCGTCCTGGCCCTCACGTGTTGTTTTTGAGGTCCTGGAGCCCCTGGCTGGTTTTAAAGGGTACTACCTCTGCCCAAATTGCTAACGCTGGGACTTAGAAAATGTTTGCCATCTTTCTGCCTAGAGACCCAGCAGAGACTGGGATTGCGATGAATCTCCAGTCGGCCTGAACTTGCTGTTTTGCCTTGCTGAAGGAAATCTGACTTCCAGAAATGCGTTTAAATGCAAACGTGGAGGGCTTCATGTGGAGCGACGCCGAGCAGCACCCGATTTACGTCAAGGCCTTCCTGGGCACAGACTTCAGTCTACAGCAGCCCAGAGCTTTTTTGCCTTTGTCGACAACCACATCAGGACCCTGCTCTGCAGCAACCTACCATCGTCGAATCCTGGAGCTTGCCCCACCGACGACTCGTCGTTGTCAACCACTTTTTCCTCTGATAATCGTTTCTAAGTCAGAAGGTGACTCTTTGACCGAAACAACCATGGTCCTAGTATCCCTCCCGCTCCATCCAGTCGGCGTTAAACCGTACCTTTGTCCCAGTCAAGTGCTTTGCACTTTTTGGTGCTATTTTTATTTTAGCATT
Organism: Pleurodeles waltl; assembly: GCF_031143425.1. Taxonomy (NCBI): domain Eukaryota; kingdom Metazoa; phylum Chordata; class Amphibia; order Caudata; family Salamandridae; genus Pleurodeles; species Pleurodeles waltl. The sequence continues at coordinate 108,087,395 of NC_090443.1, forward strand.
AATTTCTCTGATTCTCCTTATTGGAGTTTTATCCATTTTTTTGAAATTTTATTCAATAAAATATTCCCTGTTTTTATAAATTGGAGTAGGATTTTTATTGTGTAGTGTTTTCAATTTCTTAAGTATTTTGCTGCTTGTAAATGTTTTACACATTTTCTTAAGATACGCCTGTTTGCCATGTGCCTTAGCTACGAGGGATTGAGCTCCGATTTCAATTACTGAAACCTTTACAGGGCCTAAAAAGAATAGTGACCTTTTTACTTATGGTGGATTACTGTCCACCCGAACTCTTAATCCACTTTCTCACAGGACGCACGTAGCCACACAGCAGTACTCACCATCGGACGTTTTGTATGGTGCTTCAGTATATAAATGGCCTCTGGGAAAGAAAAAGCTAAGGAAAATGATACAGGCGAGGACTTATGATACCATAAATCCTCGCCTGTTTCATTTTTATCTGTGTTTCTTTCTTTTATCTGTGTAATTATTTTTATTATTATTTTTATCTGTGTGACTTTCTTGGTATGTTATTAATCCTTCACTTATTGAAGATTTTTTCAAGACTTTAGTGGTATATCTTCCTGTGGTGTAACCAGGATAAAAGGTCATTTGAGATCTCTTCCTGTGATGTCATCGGGTCCAAGGGCATGAGATGTCAGTTTTGCTACCCCAATGATTTTGATGAATTGTCCATCATGGTTGCCACCCACTCTGTACCAATCAAACAAGGAGGAGGGAAGACATGTCTGGGGCGGTGCTGTTTCTTGTGATCCACGTGATTTGCACTGATGTTCTAATTTGTATATTTACACGTAGTTATTTGTGTTATTTTGCCCAATAATTTTTGCAGTGGTGTTTTGTAGTAGCAAAAATGTATGTTTACACAGGAGTTTATGTTCTGAACTGAGGGTGTTGTTAATCGATTGCCCACTTCTGAAGGCCGTCCGGATTCATCACCTCCACCCGTCAGCAGTAAGGCAGTGGCGCAGTGCAGCATGGCACAATACTTACTCAAAATCAGTTTGATCTTTGAGATCAGTCAGCGGCTGGAAAACCAGGCTTCGTTTGCGCATCCCGAGCAGACAAGCTGAGTCGGAGGTATTGGCGAATATGCGGCCTGAAAGATAGACGTCAGTGAGACAGAACATCAATACTGTGTTCTGATGCTTCTGTGAAGACACTCAGAGAATGTTAATGTACCGACATTCTTACCGTGTCTGGAGCACTCCTTAATTTTCCCTGTAATCCAAGTTATGGCTTTTGCGCTCATTTTGGTGCCAAAGTTTCGGTCAAATGGAGTGGGCGTTCCACCCTGTGTCACAGAGAGCAGGAATTATAGGTTTTATTTATTTTAAACAGGTATTATGTGGGAAAGGGTGCATGGTACATATGCAAGTACAAACAGACTTCATAAACAAAATGAGGGCTGCAAGTGCCAGTCGACAAGGTGTTCACATTAAGAGTATGCCCTTAAAGATCCCTTAACCCATGAACTTCAATGACGCATTAGAGTCCTGTCTTACTACCCAAGGTTGTACACTATATTTTAAAGATTTTTTCTTCTGGGCAACCTTGTCTGCCCCACACCCTTATCGGGTGTCACTTTGGAACATGCATTGCCCGTTTGACCAACTGGTTTAGAATATTGCCAATCCGTTTACAGGAGGCTGCCGCAGAGAAAAAACGAAAAAAAATACATAAATGCAACTTTAGCATAAACTAAAAATAACCCCCGTCTGGGATTTTGCTCACTATTCAAGATAACCATGATGTATACAATAAAGGTAAAGTTACTGAAAATCCTGAACGGATCCAGCACGTATGCGCCAATATTGGACACCCTGGTGATAAAATCCTGCCTCACCGTTGAGAAGTACAGGGCTGTCAAAGTGTCACGTCAGACGTGGGTAGCTAATCGAGTCCCAGTTTTCCACTTTTTGTTTTGGTACTAGCTTTTTCCCCAGCTATAAATGAAACACTACTATGCATAGGAAATAAGCACATTCAAAGCCATTAGGTCTCGCCTGTGCGAGAGCTATTGGCTTTGGCAATGTGTTTTAGCCATGTTGTACACCAGCGTGGCTGCAGTTCAGCATGGCTACAAGTTAGTGCAGAGGTCTTCAAACTTTTTAATGCCGCGTCCCCCCCAGTTGAAAAATAAAAATCATTAGGCCCCCCTCAGAATTTTTCACAATTATTTTATAAACATGGCAATATTTAAATATGTCTAAACCTATTTAAACATTGCAGTTAAGTACTGTTACCTTTTTAAAACTGCAATAACATGCTTCTTATTAAAACAGAGGCCTGTTATTTGTATAATATTTATTTTGGCCAGAGTCTGGGGCCCCCCCTGGGATCACTTGAGGCCCCCCTAGGGGGGCCTGCCCCCCAGTTTGAAGACCTCTGAGTTAGTGGTATGCGGTGAGGTGGGGCAGATTGGGGTAGACTGTAGTGGAGTAGATTGGGGTAGACTGGAATGGAGTAGAGTGGGGAAGATTGGGTTGAGTGGGGTAGATTGGGGTGGAATAGGGTGAGGTAGAGTGGGGTAGATAGGGGTAGGTATATTGGCGTGGGGTGGGCTGCAGTGGGGTAGATTAGAGTGGGTTAGATTTGAGTGGATTGGGGTGGAGTAGCGTAGAATGGAGTGGACCAGGGTAGATTGGACTGGGATAGGTTGGGGTAAACTGGAGTGGACTGGGGTAGTTTGGAGTGGGGTAGAGTGGGGCAGAGTTGCTTGGGTTAGACTGGAGTGCAGTGGGGTAGACTGGGGAAGAGTGAAGTGGGGTAGACTGGGGTGGAGTTGAGTGGAGTGGGGGTAGACTAGAGTGGGGTAGTTTGGAGTGGGGTTGATTGGAGTAAATTAGAGCGGGACATAGTGAGGTTGGGCAGTTCAGGATGGGGTGGATTGAAGTAGGGTGGAGTGGGGTAAAGTGGGGTAGACTGGGGTAGATTGGAGTGGAGTAGTTTGGGGTATTTTGAAGTGGGATAGATTGGAGGAAGGTAGACTGGAGAGGGGTGGATTGTTGTGGAGTGATTTAGACTGGAGTGAAATGAGGTAGATTTAAGTGGAGTAGGGTAGATTGGGATGGAGTAGAGTGGAGTGGAGTGGGGTAGATCAGGGTAGATTGGAGTGGGTTAAATTAGAGTGAAGTAGCATAGAATGGAGTGAGGTAGATGGGAGTGGAGTAGGGTAGATGGGCTGGAGTGGGGTAGATTGGAGTGGGGTGGAATGTGGTAGATTGGACTGGAGTAGATTGGGGCAGAGAGGAGCAGAGTGGGGTAGACTAGAGCAGACTGAGGCACACTGGAATGGATTGGCTTGGGGTAGATTGGAGTGGGGTAAAATGGGGTAGAGTGGGGTAAATTGGAAGGTGGTCGACTGTGGCACATTGGAGTAGGGTAAAGTGGAGTGGGGTAGATTGGAGTGGAGGTGGGTAGATTGTAGTGGAATAGATTCTATTGGGGTGGGGTAAACTGGAAATCAGTAGGGTAGATTGGGGTGGAGTGGGGAGATTGGAGTGGAGTCAGTAGATATGAGTGTGGTAGACTAGGGTAGAGTGAAGTGGGGTAGATTGGAGTGGAGTAGGGCTGGGTTGATTGAGTGGAGTGTGGTAGATTGGCTTAGATTGAGTGGAGAGGGGTAGACTGGAGTGGGGTGGGGTAGATTGGATCATAGTGGGTTAGGGTAGAGTGGAGTGGGGTAGACGAGAGTGGTGTGGGGTAGTTTTGAGTGGGCAAGTTAGATTGGAGTGGGGTACAGTAGGGTGGGGTACACTGGAGTGGAGTCGGGTAGGATGTGGTAGATTGGAATGTGGTGAATTGGGGTGGATTGGTTAGGTAGACTGGGTTAGATCGGAGTGGGATAGATGGGACTGGAGTCCGGGGGTAGATTGTGGTAGATTACAATGTGGTAGATTGTGGTTGGTTGGAGTGGTATAGATTGGTAGACTGGAGTGGGTTAGATTGGAGTTAAGTGGGATACACTGGAGTGGGGTAGACTGGAGCTGAGTGGGTTAGATTAGGGGTGGAGTGGGGTGGACCAGGGTAGACTGGAGTAGGTTAACATGGGATACATTGGAGTGGAGTAGGGTAAATTGGAGTGAGGTGGATTGTGGTAGACAGAAGTGGATTAGAATGGTGTGGGGTAGACTGGAGTGGTGCAGATCTGAAATGCATGGATTGGCTGTAAAAGTCTACTGTTCCCTTTCAGTCCTTTTCTTATGTTTTTTTTTTTTTTTAAATCTGTTTATTAAACATTATGCGCACACAACAACATGTTTAGTCATTGATAATTTTTCAAATTGTTTACACGCATTTATAAGTCACTACAGCGCGGTTGCGCGATACAGTTCCGAGAACACCATTGAAAATTATGCAACTAATTAATTAACTAAGGTCACAGCTAAACACCGCTGGTATTATTCCTAATGCTGGATACACCAACCCCGGAAGGTGGGATGAAGTAGAGAGAAGATCTGATTATTGTGCTTGGAGATCGGGGCAACATAGTTGAGATGTTGGTTGTGAGGTATAATAGGGCGTAGGGCCATTTTAGGGATAAACAAAGCAAAGCATATAGTGCGTGGAGGCGTGGTCCCTGCGTGAGTATCCAAAAGTGCCGCCACATGCTGTTAGGAGGGGGTTAATGTACAGAAAGATTGTGGGCGGGAGGTTTGAGGGTACCCCACTATAATTATTAAACCGGAGGGTGATGTCTTTGCCGTTGTTATTTTATTTTATTTCAATTGTTAAGGGGGGTATGTATCATCCCTGTTTTCAATCGCTACCACGAAAGTGTCCCAGACTTCGGGGCCATCCTGTAGTAGGCCCTTGCATTGCAGTAAACGTAATGTCTGAGCTTCGGCTTGTGAGCGGCTGTGCAAGTCACGAAGCCAGGCAGAATGAGATGGTGCGTGTGGGGTTTTCCAGTGCGTGGCTATTAGGCGTTTGAAGACAACAAATGCCAAATCAATAAATCTGTGCAGATGTTTATCGCCTTTGGCGCGTTGACGTATGCCAAGTAAACATGAGTCAGGGGCAGGCAACAGAGTGTGAGATGCAATGTCTGCTGTGGTATTTGTGACCCGATGCCAGGCTGAGTTTATGGGGTGACAGCTCCAGACCATGTGATAGAAATCTGCTGCCGGGGTAGCACATCTAGGGCATGTCGGGTTTGCATTCGGGTATATTCTTTGGATGCGGGCCGGAGATAAATATGCCTGGTGAATATAATTGAATTGGGTGTAACGCAACCGGGGGTTGCGGGATATTGACTTAATCGTTGTAAGAGCCGCAGTCCATGTTTTTTGTGACAGTGGTGTAGGGAGGACAGAGTCCCACCGTGCTTTAGCGAGCGGTACCGCGGAGCAGACCTCCGCCATCAGTACCGCGTATAATTTAGTTATGATGCCTTTTGCGCTACCCATGGTAAGAAAAACAGTAAGTAGTTGGGATTCGGGAGGTTCATTATTGCCGGATCCCCAGAGGTTGTTAAGTAGTCGTTTAATAGCGTTGTACGTCAGGAAGGCTTCTGTGTGCATAACCCCAGCTGCCACTAGGTCCGCGAGGGTGCGTAATTTAGAGCTCGAGTAGCAGTCGCCTACGTTTAGAGTACTTATGTCCCGCGTATCGTGGTTTAATGATAATGCTTGGGTGTTCGGTAGCTGGAGCAGCGGTAACAGAGGAGAGTAAGGGGATACAGAGGTCTTACTTTTAACGTATCTGCGCCAACAGAAGCGAGCTGCCTCTAGCAATATACGTTTTGAGGGTAGGCAGTTAGGACCAGATAAGAGTGAGGACAGCAATGTTTGCGGGGCCAAATATGTCTGCAGCATTATACATTCAGGGGAGGGGGTCTCTTTGAGCCATGTAGACACCCATAGCAGCTGAGAAGCTGCATAATATCTCTTGAAGTTGGGCATGCCCAAGCCCCCCGCCTCTTGCGGGTATTGTGTCGTGGCTAACGCTACTCTGCGTCTGTCTCCGCCCCAGAGTAAGTCAGTTAATAATGAGTGCAGTTTTTTAAAGAACGCCCGCGGCAGACACAGCGGCAGGGCAGTAAAAAAATATAAAAACCTTGGAAGGATGAGCATTTTAGCTATTGCTACTCGACCCATGGGAGATAAGGGGAGCGAGCCCCAGAATGACATTGAGCTGCGAGTAGAGCTGAGTGCTCTATCAATATTGCCTTCTTTCAGGTCAGCAATGGAGTGATAGATTTGGATCCCGAGATACTTAAAGGTATTGTGTGACCATGGGAGTTGATATTGCGGTAGTGTTATGTGAAGGTCTGTTGGTATGGGGGTGAGAGGGTCCTTTTCTTATGTTTGATGTCAAGTTGTTGTTATATTCCTAATGCCTACACTTCTAATGCAACAACAGCTGGTCTCTGAAGGGAGATAGCTTTGGGGAGCAACATTGGTAATAATTTGTACTTCAATTCTGAGCCATTGTGCTTGGCTATGAGACCTTGGTGTCTCCCTAATGGATTTAGGGTACGAGAAGGAACACAAGTCTCATTTGCTTGCCTCATTACTTGAGCTCTTAAAGCAGATGGAGCGATGGGCTGTCACAGGCACCTGTCTGCCTCTGCAAGGATTAAACCCCAAATATTTCTCAGACGACACAGTGAAAAACATCGTGGAGAAACGCTGAAATAAAATTATTACTGAAATTAAAACAGAAAACAGAGCGAGCGCTGAATTCCAGTGTTTATGCAGAAAAAAGGAACTTGCATCGCCATGGGTGTTTCTTGGCTCCAATGTGAAAGTTGAGATGAGTGTTCATGACGGGAACGCTGCAGAAAGGAGGATTCCCAAGGGGGTCTGAAAATGTGTGGAAGGGTCGATTTTGCACCAAAGGGATGGTGTTTTGCTTCCCTCATATTTCTTCTTTGCTGCATTCCTTTCGCATCTCACTACATGAAAAATTTACTAGTACAAGTAGGGCTAGATGGCATTCAGTACAGAAGGACCCATCTACGTGTCACTGCAATTTCCCATATCCAGATTCAGTGAACATGGATGTACTTCAGCTTGCCTTGTGTCAATAAATACAGCTTTACACGAATGGCCAAAGAATATTCTAGTATGAATTTGCTTTTGCTGTTACATACGAAGGTAATTTCTGGTTTGATAGCACTGTTTCAATGTATCAAAGATTTCAGTATTTTGGCATCATTTAAATACCTTATTAAAAAAAAGTCAAATCATTGTTGAGAATTTCTACTAAATGAAACAGACACAACATCAGTTTTTAAACTACTGTCTCTTTCTTCACGTGATTAATTATTCAACAGGGACTGCAAACTTAATGTGGTGGCTATTTAAAACACATTGGAAACTGCAGATAACTGACCGAAAATCAACTTAGCTATCTTTATTGAAAACAGTCAAACTCTAGAAAGAAAAGCAGAAAAACAATGTAACTAATTGTTGTGTGGAGTGGTAAAGCAGAGGTGTTCTGTGAAATAAAAGTAAACAACGGGGGTATCATCATCAATCAATCAATCAATCAAAGGCATTTGTATAGCGCACTGCTCACCCGGAGGGTCTCAAGGCGCTGGGGGGGGGGGGGGAACGCTACTGCTCGAACAGCCAGGTCTTGAGTTGCTTCCTGAAGGCGAGATGGTCTTGCATTGTCCGGAGGTGGATGGGGAGGGAGTTCCATGTCTTGGCTGCCAGGTAGGAGAAGGATCTTCCTCCGGCGGTGGCTCTGCGGATGCGGGGGACGGTGGCGAGAGCAAGGCTGGCGGAGCGGAGCTGGCGGGTGGGCTTGTGGAAGGTCAGGCGGCTGTTGAGGAACTTGGGGCCCAGGTCGTGGAGGGCCTTGTGTGCGTGGGTGAGGAGTCGGAACGTGATTCTTTTGTTGACGGGGAGCCAGTGCAGGTCTCTCAGGTGTTCGGAGATGTGGCTGTGTCGGGGGATGTCCAGGATGAGTCGTGCTGAGGCGTTCTGGATCCGTTGGAGTTTCTTCTGGAGTTTGGCGGCGGTGCCGGCATAGAGGGCGTTCCCGTAGTCCAGCCGACTGGTGACGAGGGCCTGGGTGACCGTCTTCCTGGTCTCGGTGGGGATCCACCGGAAGATCTTTCGAAGCATGCGCAGGGTGTTGAAGCATGAAGATGAGACGGCGTTGACTTGTCTGGTCATCGAGAGGGAGGAGTCCAGGATGAAGCCTAGGTTGCGAGCGTGGTCCGTTGGCGTGGGGGTGGCTTCCAGGGCGGGGGGCCACCAGGAGTCGTCCCAGGCGGATGGTGATGATCCCAGGATGAGGACCTCCGTCTTGTCTGAGTTCAGTTTCAGGCGGCTGTTCTTCATCCATTCGGCGACGTCTTTCATCCCTTCGTGTAGGCTGGCTCTGGCGGCGTCCGGGTCGCTGGTGAGGGAGAGGATCAGCTGGGTGTCGTCGGCGTAGGTGATGATCTTGAGGTTGTGTTGACGTGCGATGGTTGCGAGGGGGCTCATATAGACATTGAAGAGGGTGGGGCTGAGCGATGACCCTTGTGGAACTCCGCAGATGACTTCGGTGGCCGCTGACCGGAACGGGGGGAGGCGGACTCTCTGGGTTCTTCCGGCGAGGAATGAGGTGATCCACTCCAGGGCCTTCTCCTGGATGCCGGTGTTGTTCAGGCGCTGTACCAGGGTGCGGTGGCAGACAGTGTCGAACGCTGCGGAGAGGTCCAGGAGGATGAGGGCCGCAGTTTCCCCATTGTCCATTAGGGATCTGATGTCGTCTGTGGCTGCGATGAGGGCGGTCTCCGTGCTGTGGTTGGCTCGGAAGCCGGATTGCGAGTGGTCGAGGGATCCGTTGGTCTCGAGGAAGGCAGCTTGCTGTCTGTTGACGGTCTTCTCGATGACTTTGGCAGGAAACGGGAGGAGCGAGATGGGGCGGTAGTTCTTGAGGTCGGAGGGGTCTGCAGTTGGTTTCTTCAGCAGGGCACTGATCTCGGCGTGTTTCCAGCACTCCGGGAAGGTGGCGGTGTTGAAGGAGGCGTTGACGATGTCACGGAGGTGGGGTGCGATGATGTGGTCGGCCGTGTTGAAGATGTGGTGTGGGCAGGGGTCCGTAGGGGATCCGGAGTGGATGGTGTTCATTGTGCGTGTTGTGTCTTCGGTGCTGACTGGGGTCCAGGTGCGGAGGGTGGCGGTGGGGGGCATCGGTTCGGTGGTGGGGTTTGTGGTTGGTGGGCCGAAGCTGTTGTGGATGTTGGCGATCTTGTCGTGGAAGAAGGCTGCGAGGGAGTCGCAGAGGTCTTGCGAGGGAGTGATGTCATTGTTTCCGGCGTCGGGGTTGGAGAGCTCTTTGACGATGCTGAAGAGTTCCTTGCTGTTGTGGGTGTTGTTGTCCAGTCGTTCCTTGAAGGCTGTCTTCTTTGTGGCGCGGATCAGTTGGTGGTGTTTGCGGGTGGCGTGTTTGAGGGCCGTCATGTTGTCTGTGGTCTGGTTGGTGCGCCAGGTGTTCTCCAGGGAGCGGCAGTTCTTCTTGGAGGTGATGAGCTCGTCGGTGAACCAGGAGGCTTTCTTGCTGCTGCGTCTGCTGGGGGGGGTTCTTCTTCAGTGGTGCGAGGGCGTCTGCGCAGTTGGTGATCCACTGTGTGAGGTTGTTGGCGGCTTCGTTGGGGTCCGTTGAGCTGGTGGGGGGGTTCTGGCTGAGGAAGGTGGTGAGCTGGTCGCCGGTGATCTTGTTCCAGCTCCTGCGGGGGGTTTGTTGAGGGTGGTGGTGGGTCGTCGTTTTACTGAAGCTGAAGTGGACGCAGCTGTGGTCAGTCCACTGGAGATTGGTGGAGTGGCTGAAGGTGACATATTTGCTGGATGAGAAGACTGGGTCAAGCGTGTGGCCGGCGTGGTAGGTAGGGGTGGTTACCAGTTGCTTGAGTCCGAGGTTGGCCAGGTTGTCCAGTAGAGCAGTGGTGTTGCGGTCCTTGTCGTCCTCCAGGTGGAAGTTGAGGTCCCCCAGGAGGATGTAGTCGGTGGAATTGATGGCGTGGGGGCTGACGAAGTCTGTGATGTCTTCGCTGAACTGTGTGCGTGGTCCCGGTGGTCTGTAGATGAGGGTGCCTCTGAGCGTGGTCTTGGGGTTGGTGTGTATCTGGAAGTGGAGGTGTTCGGCGGAGGTGAAGGTGTCATCGGAGTTGGTCGTGATGCGGATGGTGTTCTTGTGGATGATGGCGATGCCTCCTCCTGTCTGGTTGACGCGGTCCCTCCTGGTGATTTTGTAGCCTTCTGGGACGGCGATGGCGACGTCGGGTGCTGAGGAGGCGTTCATCCAGGTTTCCGTCAGGAAGGCGATGTCTGGTGCTGTCGAGTCGAGGAGGTTCCAGAGTTCGACGGCATGCCTGTGAACGGAGCGGGTGTTGAGCAGGATGCACATCAGGTGTTTGTTGCTGGGGCTCGGTTTAGTAGGTGCAGTGTTGGGTCGTAGGCTGGTGAAGCGGCAGGTCAGGCAGGTGAAGGGTCCGTGGGTGCGTCTCGGGGTGGCTCGGTAGCAGGCGGTGTTTCGGCCGGCGTTGAGGGTTCTGGCATCGTAGCTGTGCAGGGTGTGCTGGCGAGGGCGAGGACCAGGGGGTCTGGCGCTGGGCGCGGTCCAGGCGCGGACGGGCGCAGACGGGCTTACCTTTGGCGCACCTTCGGCGCTCAGTCGGTGCTCCCGCTGCGCGCGTCCGCTGCGCGGTCGCTCTGGGGGCGTCATAAGTAAGGAGCCGGGAGGGAGGAGCAGCTGGGTGGCGGGAGCGGTCCGGCGAATGGAATCACAGGGGGGCGGGGCTGCAGGGAGGCAGCGGCGGGAAATCCCAGGAGCAGCGAGCGAAGGAATCTGCAGGCAGGAGGCGGCAAAGGCAGGCAGGAGCGGCAGCAGTGAGTGGGGCGACCAAGCCCATGAGTTAATTATACACCCAAATGGTCACATCACACAAACTCACAAGCACCAATCTGGTAGAGGTCATGTCATCCTTATTTTGTGAAGAAACGAGGGGAGACATACATTTCCCCGTGCTGTGGTGTGTGTATTCCTGCAGTTCAGGTGGGGGTAGGTCCGAAGGAGAGGAATATGTAGAACACTTATAACTTCCACAATGGAATTGTTACCACATTTCTAGACATCGAAATTTACATTGTCCTCTCCCACAAAATTACCTGAAGTTCTGTCCTAAATAGAGGTGACAATCGACAACACAATACATTGAGTGGTACTGGCTATTTAAAGTTAGGCACACATTGAAAGTTCCTCCGATCATTCTACAGAGACCTAAAGTTTGAGGCGGGTGCTGGTTCATAGTGGATATGGGGCACCAGTGCCTACACTAGGCTGATATGGAGAGACCCACCAACTCTGACCACATGTCACTTTTGGACGTGGGATTTCCATTTGTGCATAACCTGAACCTGAAACCAAATAAAGTAGAGTCTGTTAACTACTTGAGGAGTAGTAGGCCGCTCCATACCAAAGACGGTCTCACATTTACCCAATAGGCTTATAGCTGTAACAATGTCTTCCAACACCAACACGAAGAACTAGAATTATGCTTGGGTTTCTGCAACCTCTGTTGATACAATCACGTCTAAATATAGCAAGACAATGGATCATCAAAGGTTGCTATTGGTGGCACTCGCCAAACGAATAAGACAAGCATGTAGCTGGCTTGCTTCCTGGAGCATCCACATCTCATCTTAAATATGTTCTCTAATCTGGAGTTTTCCTCCTTTGGTCCATGAAGGAACATATTCATGCCAAATTGTTATGCTATTAATATGGGATACATTTTCATTTACATGACAATTTGTTTATAACAGGAGTGTAGGGTTTAGATCTCGAAGGGATAGATCTATGCTCGAATTGCAAGACCCACTGACTACAGAAAGGGTTTCCATTTAGGTTTTTAATCTATACAAGTTAGCTTAAGTAGGTATTCTGAAGGTCAGCCATGGATCTGGTTTTCTAAGTCATTCTTTGGAATTTCCTGATTTACATATGTGTTTAAGGTCAAATTCTCGGATGGATCCTGTACCTCCATGTTCTAGTGTTTTTTCAATATTACAAGAAAAGTAAATAGTGAAAAATGCATATTTTTGCATTTGCTGGCAACGTGGATTAGTGTGTTGGTTACTGACGATAAAGTAATCCCTTGTAAATTACTATTTGAATCTGTGCCTTAGTTTGATTAAAAATAGGGAATGCCAACCCCAGTAGTAAGAGCTATGCCAAAAAGTGCCCAGGCTTAAATTTACCTGCTGCATGTGTCCAAGTACATTCTTTCTGCAGTCAAATATTCCTTTGCCCTCTTCTGAGTACAAATTAAATATGAAATCTGTGGTGTAGTTATCATTGCACTTCTCATTCCTGAAAAGTAACACAAAAAACAGTAAGGTGTCATCCGTGGTCACCTTCTATCACACAAATGCATATTACTGATACACACTCTATGATGACGGACTGTATCTCCTATTGCTTGTGATCGTAGGTATATACTTCCTCTGAACTATTCATAATTTGTTCATATGCTAATAAAGTAGTTTATAGAGAAAACGATGACTTTGAATCCCTTGCTATTTTCTGAAAATGAGCAACCTGGAAACTTTCTGTCCACCCTAAATTGCGTTGGATTGTGCTGTCACCTGCAGCATATCGTCTGGAACTCACAATAGCTGCCGCCAGGCAACTTTGGAAAACAGAACTGGACTGTAAAAAGGTTCTTTATTTAACTACTGTTAGTCTGCACATTCGAATTTAAAGTGTAACGTGTTCTAGTTTTTTTTTGTTGAGTTTTAGGAAATGCAGTCTTTTATGTAATACAACAAGGGGTGGAGATAGCACACTCCAAAATGAATGTTTTTGTTAATGATTTTTCAGCAAATGGTTTCTGACCTAACAATTTTCATTTACAGACCTAAAATGGGGCCTATTATAACTTGTCAGAGGCCTGTTTTCAGAGATCCAGGGCTTTTCTATTTGTACCACACAGGTCATGAACGAATCGGCGGGGAAGGTGTTAATTTTTCAAAAAAGGTCAGATAATAAATGTGGGTTAGTACTCTGATATATGATATATGATATAAGAAAACTGCATTTTGATAATGTTATTTATATGTTACTTTAGCAATGCTGAGATTGTAAAATTGTAATTTGTTAAGAATCTGTAAAGCACTGTGGCATGATGCTGGATATTGTGGCCTGTTGTGGCCGTGTTTCTGTGACCCTAGGCAGATGCAGCTCCAAGATGAAAGTCTCAGCATTTGCCATATACCATTCCCAGCTGATGTGACAGAATCAGAAAGACTGAGGAGACAGGCCCCAAGGAGAAATTAACTATGAAAGTTTAACAAGGAACTAACATAGCAATTGTTTAAGAAGGAGAGGTAGAGACAAGGCATACTAATGGCCACGAAAGAAGTGAAGTGAATTCACCAATCAAAGTGAAGGGGACCGAACATGAATGGAGGAAACTGAGGACAGAGAAACACTGATCAGATTGGAACAGCCTGGCAGGATGAAGTGAGTACTGTGCCCAAGGGCACCTTGGTACAAGGTACGGACCACATCATAAGGCAAGTCCTGCAAAGGAGCTGGGATCACGTGTGTGTCGAGGCCACCAGCTAAAAGCAACCTTGATACCTGGGGACTCCGATAATGTTTTATATTCACAGAGGTACCACTCTGGGGTTTATTCATACTCGCCTGTGTGTAATCTTATTCATTGATGGTGAGATCTTTCTTTTTCCAAAATGCCCAATTGCTCAGAACTATTTATTCCTGAGGAACTATCTGAGCTCACCCGTAGTTGGCTCCTGAAGCTGAAATGGAAACTACAGACTGCTAAATACCAGAGCCCCCCATTCAAGATATCCAAAGGTCTTGAAAGTTGGCTCATTTATTCCATGAGTACTATAAGACAGACTTTTACCAATAAACACCCTCGTGATGCAGCTTTCTTGATCCTTGACTTTTCTTACACTTTATCAGTCAACTAATACCCTACTAAGGCACAGAAGATGACTACACCATGGTCATCAACATGCTGGAGGAAAGGTTGAAACATGGGTACGAACGTGGGAAAAATACGACTGCCTTCCACGAACAATTACTGCTTAGAAATGTTCTAAAGAACTGACGCAACAATTCAGTTTATGACGGAGAGAAACGCTGAGTTGGTCTTTCTGGCCTCTCCTGCTCCCTCCCGATCCGGAAGCTGAACAGAGCTGATCCTGGTGAGAACCTGGAGAGGGCAATGTTCTTGGCTCTGAGCCAGTGGCAGATTGCCAAGTCGAGACTGTCAGCCTGACATTGGCCTGTAGCGGCTTCCTGAACAGCCACATGTTCAAGGAATGGAATAATCATTTGACAGAAACTGCAGCAGAGTAGGGATGTGTCATTCTTGCTAAAGGAACGATTAAAGTAAACTTCCAATTTAGGCTCATGTTTGTAACTGACAGTAAATCGAAAGAATAAAAGCACTGTTTTTCAGATACCCGATAATATAAATTATCAATGTGGAACTATATTACTGAGCACATGGTTTCCATTGAGAATCGAACAAAGAGCGATACACTGAAGTAAGAACACTGAATAAGGGGGTGGGCTTCCCCGAATGTGTGCAGAGGTTTAGCGACTGCACGGCTAATATAACCTGTTTTTTGACTCAACAAAAATGAAGGAAAGACTCAGCCCAGAACACCTCTCCCTCTTCTTATGTGGCCTTTAAAGACCAGATGCTACCTGCCTGCCTCTAACAGAGCTCAAGGACAGAAACAAGCTAAGCCGCTCCAACGTAATCAGAGAAATGTCTCCCAATAGCAAAAATGTCTACCTCCTGAGACAAGAGGGCTTTATTAGAGCCAGCAGAAGTGGCAAGTGCTCAGCTCTAGGTTTGTCCACTGATGGATGATTAACTATACCATGTTGTCCATAAGGAGGAGAGAATTTCACCAGGGGATTCTCTCCCAGTGGAAATCTTCCTGCAGAGAACTTAGCAGTACCTCTACCACTTGGCAGATTTACATTTACTGTCCAAATCCTAATCATCCTATGGTCATGTAGTCATGTTAATACATCTCAATCATGTTAGGAAGTCTTCATCATAAAAGCAGTTTTTTTTTACCTGGGTATGAATCTTCTTCATCATCTCAGTCATTTTCTATAAAGAATAGCGAGATGCACAACCAACAGCAAAGTGTGATGCTATTTATTTCTCTCGCAGCCTTAGCCAGTGTGTGAGCGCTAGATATAGACCGTCGGTCAGCATGTTTATGTTGTTAAGCAAGCGTTAATGAGTTCTTCACTTATACAACATTTGTTCACTTCAACATCTCCACAGTTACCATATCTCGCAGTCATTCTCTTTTGTACGTCTTTGAGTGATCACTCACACTCATTTAAGTCTGGAACAAACCTTGTCTAGTGATGTTCTAAAAGTGCTCACAATTAGGTATTTATTGATTTAAAAAGGAAAAGGGAGGAACATCTCACCTCAGCACCAGGCCTCTCTTCACTGTGGTTTTCATCTTTTCTGTCAGATGTTCAACATTCCTCTAGAAATCAAGGAACACACCAACCATTTTAAAATGCAATACAAAATACGTGTTAAGAAAAAAACACAATTCGGCCTCCATAGCTAGTAGTAATGAGTAATTTGACTGCTGAGACCCATATGCATTTCAAAGCACTATGCAGATCAAGGTGCTACATTCCGATGCACTTTTTTTTTTTTATTGCATTTCACCAAACTTCCAAAGTGCCTGAATGACTAAATGTCTCCATCCTCCTCACACACCCACAGAGGTGGCATTCAATTTTAAAATGTTACTGTAGAAAAAGAAAATATAATGATGCAAAACTGTGCTTATATAACTGGTTTCAGATCCTAATGTATCCACCCTACACATCATTGAAAAGAGAGATTGCAGCCTCCTCATACTCTAACACTTGTCGGCACTGGCCAGCCGGCACTCAGTAGCCTCGCCACAGGCATGGATAAATAGGACAGGGCCCTCAAACAGCTGAGATGATTTTAATCATCTGATATATATGTGGTGAAATGCGAGGGTTCGGTTCCTCACCCTCCCCATCCCTCACAATATCACTTAGGGATCCACTCTCAGATTTAGGCATGGATAAACGTACCTCAGTGATACACAACCCACCTGCAGATATGGTCAGGAAAAATATGCACAACCTCAGGAGATCCGTCTCATGAAAATGGAATTCATACTCATCAGAAGGAGCACCATCATCTGTACCACCAAGCACGACTCACGGACAGGAACATGAAAGACTTTTCCTCACATATATTCCCTTGTCTGAAGACTCTCGGCTCCTACATCAGCTTCATATATATCCTTCAAGAACCACAGCGCATAGAAAGCTCAGCCAAATTAAAATCTTACTGGTTCAAATTTGGTGCCTGGTTTACAAAGGATTGCCACTGGCTTTACAGTCTGAAAATGTTTTAAAGCCAGGTAAGATGACACTTTGTTACAAATCTTTTATTCGGGCTTATGCAAGGAAATAATCTTAATACTATTTTAAAACGTATCAGAATAATTACTGCAGTCAAAGACGTGTTAATGAACGGAACGTGAGTTAAATGGCAAAAATATCAAACAAATGCTACTAATTCAGCTGTAATTTCCAAATATGCCTGGAGTCCAGCATGATTCGGTTGAAACAGGGTTTTAGCACAAATAGTAGAATTATTCCCCACACAGTAATTTATGTGAGACAGAGAGAAGAATAATGCAGAAACATCTGGACATGTCGGTGGTGCAGATGGGAGAATTATGTGATGAACAACAGTAATTTCTGAGGCACACAGAATAATTAGGCACGACACATTGGTAATTTCAGTGGCACGAGTGGATGAATTTCATGATACAAATAGAAAATTAGGTGCTTAGGCCCTCATTACAAATGACCTGGGAAATGGCCAGGATTTTCCCTGAGAAAGGGAATTCTTAGAAATGAGGAAATCCATAATTTCGGGTTTGATTTCATGGGCAATTCTTAATTCCCCCTACCAGATTTTTACATGGAAATTTTAACTCTTTTGGCAGCCGAAATATCAGTGTGAAAATAAACAGATCCATGGAAACAATTCAGGTCTCATTATTCTGATGCTATTTACGATTAGCATCACTCAATCTCTAGCCTCTATCACACCCTTGTAGCTATACCAGCAGTGGCCGCTGCAAATGTCAATGGGGGGGGGCATGTGGGAGGTGCGACGACGAGAATAGGAAAAACAAAAAAAAGCAAAAACATTTTTAAAAATGTAAAACCTTACCTTTTTTGCCGTTCCCGCTGAGTCCTGCCACCTCACTCCTCTTCTAGTGTCACAGCATTGACTAGGACACCAGCACAGGCTCCCCAGCAATCCTGATGCTGCTTTCATGCAAAACCTAGCATTAAGGCAGCATCAGGATTGGTCTGAGCGGCAGTGAGTGCCACTCAGACACAGCCCTGGGGTCTGTGCAGTTTCTCCAGCCCGGCTGTGTGAGAAATCTAAGTGCACATGTGTATTAGGCCGGTCTGAGGCGGCTAGCCAAACACACATGTGCACTTAGGTGCACTCTCTCCCACCTCCTGTGGGCCAGCCAGCCCCACCCTGTACTGCTGGTTGAGCCAGCGGATGAAAAATAAAACGATTGTAGAAGTTACAATATAGTTAAATTATCATTTTTTTCATTTCCTGGCTCTTGGCTATGGGGGCCACTCTCCTCTGCCATTGCGGAGGAGCCACCCCTGAGCTATACGTTTCCTTTCCTTTTTGTGGTATCTTGTGTTTGGAGTTGTACTTTGTTGTTGTGTTGTAAGTAGGTGTGTGTTTCGGTGTCCACTGTGAAGTTAGACGAGGAAGTAAGAGTGCCAGTTCCCGGGGAGTCATGTTAGTACCACGCTATCTTGTCATCGGCTGATGGAATAAAGACACTACTAGTGCATTCATTAGAACGACAGCATCTGCCACACCTTTCTGTGATAAAATAACGTTGTTTTTAATGTTTGATATTCTGATCAGCACACCTCAAATGTTCCCTACCTCCTGCAATTCTGCTGCTTCATTTGCCCCTTTGTGATACACTACTGCCTGTTTTCCATTTTTTTAAAATTGATCTCTAATAATAGGAGCTGAATTTCTCTACAAATACAGCAACAAATTTGATTTATTAATATATCAAATTAATATAGGTTATGTAAATGGCTCATTAGTTGGAACATCATGCAGATCAATTATGTTCTTATATCTGGCGATTTCGTCGGATATCTCATGAAAATACCTTTGCCAACATCTGCTTCATGACACTTGCTGCTTGCTCAAGGCTAGTTTCAGCAGGATACCTTCTCTACATCCCATATCGTGTCTCTCCACTACCCTGACTGGATGTCGAGATAAAGTCAGAGCCCACAGTTTGAATATATTCATAAATTAAAAGATTTCAACATTTAAATGTGTGTTGGAACTCTCTCTTTGAAATGGGACAATAAACTGATCACAGATGAAGCACAAATGAAAAGATTTGAATTGGTGTCCACCAGTGTTTAATTTGTAAATGAATATGTGCTGGGGCTCAAAGTTTTGCTCAGAAGCCCACCATCAGCGTTATCAAACGCTTGAGGGCCAACTACCCAGGGGCGGCTCCTTCACAGCATCGCCCCACAGGCTGAGCTAGCAGCAGAGAAATACAACTATTTTCCACAATTTTTACATTTTTCAGCTGCTGTCTCAGCCAGCATGTGAACAAAGGGGCGGGACTGGGCCATGAGAGGGGGGAGGAGGAGTGGAGTGCACTAAGTGAGCATTTTAGTTTGGCAGGCCTAAGACAGCCAGCCAAAATGACATGCGCACTTAGGTTTCTCCAACCCAGCTGTGTTGCACAGCCGGGTTGGAGAAACTGCACAGATCTCAGTGCGCTGTCTGAGCGGCAGACCAAGCCCCGCAGACCAATCCTGATGCCTGACGCTGCTCTCATGCTAGGAATAGCATAAGAGCAGTGCCAGAATTCCATGGGGAGCCTGTGCTGGTGTTCCAGGGACTGCTAAAACACAAGAAAAGCAGAGGAACGAGGCAACAGGCAACGGAGGCAGCGTTGGAATGGTAAGTTGTTTTTTAAATTATTATTTTATTTCCCCCCTCTTTACCCACATGACCCCTCACCTTGAGATTTGCGTTGGCTGCTGCTGTGAATACCAAGGCTGTGTAATACTGATTCCAGCTCAGGCCTCTTTGATTCAGCACCAAACAGTCATTGCCTTTTTATCTCACTGGTGTAGGTTCTTTGCATACATGCTTTTTCCTTTTAACACAGTTTTTCTGTCTTTCGCTTCATTCTTCTTTCCCCTTTTTGTGCTTTTCTCTCTCTTTGTCAGAACCAAAGGCTACTGAGGAAAAGTAGGTGCCAGTCCGCAACTTAAACCACCGGGTCAAATTAAGCAATAGTATCTCTGATCTAAACAATTTTGGGAATTACCTGGTATACAAAGTTTAAAATTTGTGAACCGGTTCATAAAGAATTTAAACTTTTTTTTAAGGTAAAATCAGATGAGGGGCAAAGGGTGGATTATCTGTTTTTTAATTATGCTGTATCTGCAATGCAATTACATAATTCCATTGTCTAGCGACTGGTTTGAAACACCTACACAAGGACTGGTGCCTTGCGGCTTGCAGAGGAGTCCTGACAAATTAACAGTTCTCAACAACTGTCAACAAAGATTATTGCTCTCATAAGTCGATAACGTGTTTCAGAAGGCGATAGATCCATAACCTCTCTGTCCATCCTCCTCGAATATCTACTCGGATTCTACCACACTTGATTAAATAGTAGTATCTCTCTGTAATTGCACAAGGGAAGAACACTTCTAGTGTAAACACAGCCTCAAACCACCAAAGCTTGCCAAATTATTGGCTAACACGTGCACACCCCCAAACATACTTAAACACCACTAATGTATGACTTTTAAAGCAAGCACTTGTCATGGTGCTGATTACATTACTTAAAATCTAGTGGAGTGAAAAACAAAATAGCTGTTCATGTGCAATGTATGGCTTAGCATTCATTGTAAGTCTACAAAACAACAAATTAGAGGATCCTACTTTTACCTTTAGTGTTGTACATTACTAGCATATACACATTTGTAATTGTTTGATTCTTTTAAAACAGATAATGCCTCACACTCTCCACGAAAGCAAGGAAAAAAGAAAGGAAAGCATATTAGGAACTTATTGTTGCATTTCTTTTTAGAACACAAAAGGTCCCATTATTTAGCCATTTAATTATGTATAACATTTCAAATATCAGGTACAAACATTTTAGACTTCTAGGCACATCCCCAAACCATTATAAGCAGCACCCTTGGCTTGTATCGCACATACAAAGAGTACCACCTCTATATGGGGGCTTGACTGGATAGGGCTGAGTGACACGAGTGCGGCAGCAGGCCTGGGTCCTACCTGTAAGTCACGGATGCTAAATGGGTCTTCATAGATGTATGCCGCGTCGGCGCCAGCAGATAGACCAGCCATGGTGGCGAGGTACCCACAGTACCCTCCCATCGTCTCGATAATGAACACTCTCCGCTTGGTGCCGGCTGCAGACTGCTTGATGCGATCACAGGTCTAACAAACCAACAGGCAGACAAATGAACTTCATGTCAAGTTTCTAATACTTTTTTTGCACTCTGATGCCTTTTTTATTCTCCCCAAATAATCACTTCCTGATCGCTTAATTTGGATTAAGTGCTACCACATTACTCTTTCCACTTCCCCATTTCTGTCTTCAACCCAAATTCAATCCTATGTGAAACAAGTCAAATCCCATGAGCTAATCCGAACCAAGTGAAATTATACATTACTGTCCAGTTCATTATCTTTCCTCTGTCCTTGATTTTCATCGGTCTGTCAAGAACCCAGCTAATCGGTATAGTTGGGCCTATGTAATATGGGTCCATTTACAAGGAATGTTTTGCCTGCGTGGACAAAAGTCAAACTGCATTCAGAACTCACCAGTGATTCACAAATCCAGTTTTACATCTTGGGTTGTCACTTATGTAGGCAAAATTATTCCCCTAGCTAGTCGTTTTCCACACAAATGGCTCCCACACGTGAATATTCGCAAACATTTATTATGCGTTTCCCACACTAATTGGCGACTCCAAATTCACACGTTAATGCTCCTGATGTGCGGTAACAGCAGGGCTGTCATGGGCGAAGCCAAATGGCGCTATTCCCCGCACCAAACTTTTTGAGCTCACGCTATGTTTGTTTATGCTTTTCAACAGATAGCCTTCCCTGATTATCAATGCCGAGAACAGCAACATGGGCAATATCACTAAATGCGTCGGTGATATATCTTCACTCTTTTCCCTTTCTTTCCATAATATTCTTTGTAAACTTAGACGCATATAGGCGGTCCCATTGATGTTGTTGTCCCCAGCCCCACAAAACTGTGCCAGAGGAAAGGATGGAATTGTAGCAGTGTTCCACAATTTTAAACGAGGCACAGGGAAAGTAAAGATTTCTCATGAAAAATCATTTTCAATTGAAAGGAATGAAGAATTAAGCTTACCCTCTTGCTTGTGGATTCCTCACCTCCTGAATCTCTCCAGGCACCAGACTGGATCTGGAAACTCTTGCAATAGCCCCTGTGCACCAACAGGTAGCGCTACTGGCTCCCACTGGGACTCTGAGCGGCACACCTATGTGCATGACAACACAAAGCCGCACAGAGGGGCAAATCCTGATGCCAGTTTAATTCTTATTTTTTTCTGCAGACAAAGACCTGGAGCGTAGCTGACAGAACGAATTGCCGCTGGCAGTGCATTGAATCTAACGTGGATTCGTATTAAATCCGGAAAGTCCACTTCACAGGACAGGCAGAATCTGCGGCTAGAGTATCCACAGAAAGAGAATTACTGAAGGTAACATTCTTCTGAGGCTTATTTCTAGCCGCAAATTATTTGCCTTGTAAATTGATACCAGAGCAAAGATCCCCCCAGTGAGATGGGTCTGAGGGACATTTTGTATAACTGAGTGGGCAACATGACTCTTTCTACGGTCTTTTGAATTTAAGGAATAAGGCCTGGTTAGAGTATGGACAGTGAATGCTTGGAAAATATACAGAAACAGGATGCCCTGAGCCAGGGCAGCAGTCATGGCTTTTGCTTAGGTGGAATGAGCTCAAAGGCCCACAGAAGGATCCTTTTAGGCCAAGGTATAGACCACCTTGATACAGAGGACAAATCATTGGATTATGGTCCTTTTCTAACCCGCCTTGCTTTCTTAGAACCAGTGAACCTAAGAATCGGCTTATCATGTATACAGTACTCCTGAGTCCTACAAGAGTAAAAGCCGATATTACCTCTTAGATCCAACCGGTGTAGTCTCTCTTCTTCTTGAGGTGTATGTGGCAGAAAAAAGAATGTGGTGTGCACCTCATGGATAGTCAGCATCCCTTTTCGGGAGAAAGGATGTAGGAGTCCTAAGCACCTGTTGTCAGATAAGTTAGTATACAGAGGCTGAACTGAATAAAATCTAAAGTTGGGTGACATAATGTGCAGATGTAGTTGCAACTGCAAACACGGTCTTCAAATGCAAGAGTCTTGGAGTATAACTATAAAGAGGCTAGAAAGTAGCACTAATCAAGGATGTTAGAACCAAACTGAGGTCGCAGTGCAGCTTAATGAAAGGGGCAAGGGGATATGTGAGAGACCTTCCAAGAAATGTACCAAACTAATGATTAGAATGACAAGGGCAAACAATAAAAGGGCGCTAAGCACCCAATTTTAGGTAACCGCAGTACCATGATGATTCTGCCACGCAAGGTTAAAATTGCGGTTTGATGATTAATATACTGTAGTACAGGTCAAACACCCATAACCTTATTTGGTTTTGACAGATTTTACCTTTTAATTGGAAAGCAGAATAAGTAGTCAACCTACACTCTGTCTGACTGCATTGACCAAAACCCTGGATCTTTCATTGTTTTTTGTGCCTGATATCTGTATGTGTAGCACAAAGTATACTCAGAGGAACACACAATGAATAGTGGGCACTATATATAGCAAATGCTATATACAAACTTCAGGTGTGTCTAATGAGTGATGCATCCTATTATGATACTGGCCTACTTAATGTGTAACAAACTCTAAGTGCAGTCACAGGGAGCCCTCCTGTATGTTACGTTATTTGGTATTTGCAACACCCACTGTCACCGGGGATCTCTAGGTGAATGATTAGGAGATATCGATCCAGAGGCATATTAGACTTAAAGGGAAAGTCAGACCAAACAGCCAGGTTTTAGGCTACATCTAAACTTCATCAATGATGGTTCAGTATGTGGAGGCCTAACCATAAAGCACTGCAGCCTGGAGAGCACACAGAAAAACAGCACCCACCTAGTCTAGCATTGTCAATTCTAGGAATCTTTGGAGAATAACCACTTGAAGATCTGAAAGTCCTAGTAAGATGGTTCCTCATCACCTCCTTTTTAATGAAGCCGAGAGCCACACCTAAAAGGACTTGTGGACAAGTCAAAATGTTTTCAACTGAATTCTTTGGTTTGATCAGGGGAAGTTGTACAAAATGGAACAGATATGATCGAACTGCGGTCAGCTAACAACAAAGCATGCAGCCGAATTCTGCACTAACTATAATTTGTTCATGAGCATTTGGGGCAATTCCAAATAGGTTGTGTTGGATCAGTCAAGCTGAGC
The DNA here is from genome assembly GCF_031143425.1 of Pleurodeles waltl. Classification (NCBI taxonomy): domain Eukaryota; kingdom Metazoa; phylum Chordata; class Amphibia; order Caudata; family Salamandridae; genus Pleurodeles; species Pleurodeles waltl. Next base: position 108,111,089 of record NC_090443.1, read on the forward strand.
GCCAATCAGTGCTGCTGCTACTACTTGCTTGCACTCCACATCTATATGAGGTGATATTTTCTGGAGTATTTGCAGTCGGTGAAGCAGGTCAAGATTGTTGACAACAAGTACTCTGCCACGGAGAGCTGGCCAACAGTCTTCACACCCAAGCTTTTTACCAGCAATGATGGGATCGGTGGATTAGATAGCTCAAAGGACCAGTCGATGTTCCGCCATATATCGTAGTGGTTGTTCAAGACAAGATTCTCTGTATAGTCAAACCCCATTTGAGAGTCACCTACCATGCGTGAAATACCACAGTGCAACATTACAGAACATTGTGATTAGTGCAATGTTACCAAGAACTACTGCATCAACTACTGCAGTACATTATACGCACAAGAGCTACTGCAGCACATAATATGCTGACTGTTTGCTTAGGCAACTGACTTCATTATCAAATGACAAAACTCTGCAATATACAACAATTCACTTAGGCCCTTCTTTCCTATTAACAGACATGATAGAATCCAAAAAGAAACAGAGACAACAATGGGTTCAAAGAGAACCAAGTCAAACCTCCAATTCCTGAACCTCATATTAAAAAAAACACAAAAAAAACTCCACTGCCAATATGGATAACCTCATCATGAAATTGTCTGCATTACATAGGTTGCCACAAAGCACAAGGATCAACATTGACCTCATGCAGACCATCACCTACTGAAGCGGAGATGTATGTTAGCCAGCTGAATTGGTAAAGACAACTAAGAATGTCCCTTCTAAGGTTACTGAACTTAAACGAGAGCAAAGAGAATTTAAAGATTGCAACAGATGTGGAAAACTATGCATCTTTGGTCTGCCCGAGGGTGTGAAAGATAAAGCCAACACTTCTGCTATTTGTTAGAGACCTGCATCCCACAAACCCTGGGAATAATCTGCCTGAGGGTGTGAAAGATAAAGCCAACACTTCTGCCATTTGTTAGAGACCTGCGTCCCACAAATCCTGGGAATAACATTTATTTTCCCTGCTGAACTTGAAAAGCACAAGGAACCCCAATAAAGAGACAAAAATCAATCAGATCCTTAGGTCCTTACCCAACATCATCTGGCACGCACAGCAAGGCTTGAATTCTGCAGTCTTTGGGGATGAAATACCTGCACACTGTCAAACATGATTGGAACAGATTTGTTGTAAAAAAAATAAATGGGTAGGAGCGGAACTACAAATCCGTTTCTTCAGGTGTGGAAAAAGAAAAACAATGCCAGTCTGCCCAGGTAGCACATTTATTTGGCTCCACATTGTCATGTCGTGAGGAATGTAGAAGTCACAACAGAATCCAATGGCGCCAACTGGTGGTACGCAGAAACAATTGCAGGAGTTTCTAGATCATGTGTGGAGTCTTCAAACATTTACAATGTGAGGTAGCTTCAGTTAGAAGTATCATTCAGAAGCCTAAGGCTTAGTGGGGATATGATAGCAGCTTGCTTCAACCATCCACAGAAGTAGCTTAATGGCCTTTATGGACATAGCCAGGCTGCCAGTGTAGATGGGAAAAGTATTTGTTTAACCGGGTGGAGGGATGGGCCTGCCTGATGTTTGCCTCTGAAGGAGTATTCTGGTGTCAGATAGTCAGTCTAGCTATATAAGGTGGAAAAGCCTCCAGGAAGCTGGTGCTTAGAATCTTCTAGTGTTTTTGTCCTGTCTCTAGAGTGGGCTAACTGCTTTGCCTACATTTTTGGCAAACTATTTTGCCCCCAACAGAGGCTAATCCAAGAGCTGAACAGGTTGACACTCTGATCGATATTCTCCTGGAACTATCTGATCCACTTCACTGCCCAATGGAAAGGACGGGCTCCAGACTCAGCATGAAAAACGCGAGCTAGAGAACAGTAAGTGGACCGAAATGGTAGGGCACCACATTATGGCCACAAATTCTGTGGCTGGGCACACCCCTTGCTCTATCCCAGGGATGCTGGCAAGCAATCAGCTGCATACTGGTGGGCAGAAGGCCGTGGCAGGCACTCATGATCCTCTGAGTAAAATCTACAGCCTGCAGCGTCCAACCGACACAATTGCTCTCTCTACTGCCTTGGGACTAGTAAAGTGCTGCCACTGGAAGCTGCTAAAAGCAGGAGCAGGATGGGATTGCCAGGCTGGCTTGAGAAAACTTCATGGATCTAGAGGATGGGATCTATTCCCACTACCCATATCTTTGTGTCAAGGAGTCACAAGGGCCTAGATGTGGGAAACTCTCTGAATGAGTGGGTTTGTGTGAAACTCAAGATTGGTTTCTGAAGCTGTGGGGTGTTCATTCAAACTAGTTGTATTTGTCCCACACAGGGTGCAATAAACGTTGATTCATGTCAATCTTTGATAACGGAGGATAATATCTGAGTACCGCGGGTGTATGGTCATTTTGGATAAATAGTGAATCCATTTTTCGACTAAGAGACTCATGTTAACAAATGCTATGCTCCACGCTTTGGCTGGAAAGCCTGTTCCTGTCAGACAAGAAAGATCACTGCAATTGAAGTGCTGGCTCTATTTACATTTTTATTGGTACTTCTCCGGCTGCACATAGGATAGCTTAGTTTAATAATTCAAATGGAGTACCATGTTCAGGCAACAATGTCTAAATAATGTTCAAGCATTCACACTAGGTGTCTAATTTCCGAAGCTTCAATTTGCTTGAATTGTGTAAGACAAAGGAATTATGTCATCATTCTGACTGTTGGCCAATGACCCACAGGTATGACTTAACTCCTGTGAAATTTGTGTGTTGGAGAAAGTGTTGGTTGTGCCACGACAGCCCAATATACACAGGTCTGTACCACCCCACGTCCTCTGCAACATCATGACCTTGAGCCAACCTGTAATATTTTGATATATCTACATTTAAAGGACATGATATAGTTCCTGTGAATTACAAAGATCATTCAATGGGTATAGACATCGCTCGTGAATAATGGATGTTGATACCACTTCTGTTTGTTCAAAGCCAGCATGCCAAAATGAAAATTACAGTTTTGTTGACTGGCTGGTACACAACAACATCAGAGACCCCTTTGAAATTGTTCTGACTTTGCAGTCTTCCCATAACTTCTTCACAGCACAGTAGATCTTATGTAAATTGCTGTAAAAATCGTTCCTGACTAAAAACATATGAAATTCATTTTGTCAGCTAGATTTCAACAGAGGAACACATCCGCAATGACCTGGTTTGTTTTGAGTTCGGCGAGGGAGAGATACTCACGTTAGAGATGGTGTTGAGCGCAGTGTCAGCCCCGATGCTGAAGTCAGACCCAGGGACGTTGTTGGAGACGGTGGCGGGAATAACGACCAGAGGGATGCAAAGCTCCTCATACTTGGACCGACCTTCAATTATCTCCAGACCTCCAGTGAAAGCCTGAGGGGGAGAGATCCCAGTTGTCTGAGCATACACCTGCTTCCAAATGCTTTCTCTACATCACATCAGAGCTGTGAACTCGTCACAGGGGCAGTATTTAACAGAGCATGTGGGATGGAGCAGATTCCAAAAGACTTATTTTATATTTCTATAGGGCTTATAAATAGAGCACATCTAGCTCCATGGAGCACAATGTTTCAGAGCATCTGAGCAGTGATGAGCTGCAGATACAACAGTATGGTACATTTGATTTGGGTTCTGGTTTGAACCGAATTACAGAAAGCATTATGTGATGGGGAGATGAAGTGGTGGGCAAAAGTAACTGGGCAATACTAGGCGGATGCTAGGCTTAGTAAATCACACATTTTCATGTCATAAATTTACAAATCCTTACTTTTTATGATAAATGTTTACAGTTGAGGCAAGGACGGTGACAGTAGTTGGGCCAAGCTAAGCAGAAGAATATCTAGATTGTCCAGGTTTGATGAGATAAGTACAGACTGTGTAAGCATGTGGTCTTTTGCGTACACTTCGTGTGTTATCAATCCCTGAGAGACGCCAAAATGACGCAGTGTGTTTCATAGTGAGAAAAACCCATTTAATATGGAGAGGGCGGGAAGCACAGAAATGATATAGTCATTTAAGGGTCTCAAAGGTTTAAACACAGTAGAATAAACACACACGTTCTAAAAATACACTCAAAAACATATTTTGCCCAAATAGTATGTTATGGGCTAATAAGCTTTTAATGTAAGGTATGTCTTTAAATTTCAGGGATTGTGGCATTAAACATTGTGGAACATATTCATTGAAACGAGTCTGTCACTTTAGGCCTCCTACACACCCTGACTCTTTGCATGATTTTCAACTGACCTCCTTGTTTCATGAATATGAACACTGAGGGGGTCATTCTGACCCCGGCGGTCCTTGGGAGCACCGCCAACAGGCTGGCGGTGCTCCGCAGGGCATTCTGACCGCAGCGGTTTGGCCGCGGTCAGAAAGGGAAAACCGGCGGTCTCCCGCCGGTTTTCCGCTGCCCTGCTGAATCCTCCATGGCGGCGCAGCTTGCTGCGCCGCCATGGGGATTCCGACACCCCATACCGCCATCCTGTTCCTGGCGGTTCGCCGCCAGGAACAGGATGGCGGTATGGGGTGTCGTGGGGCCCCTGGGGGCCCCTGCAGTGCCCATGCCAATGGCATGGGCACTGCAGGGGCCACCGTAAGAGGGCCCCACTTTGAATTTCAGTGTCTGCTCAGCAGACACTGAAATTCGCGACGGGTGCTACTGCACCCGTCGCACACCTTCCACTCCGCCGGCTCCATTCGGAGCCGGCTTCATCGTGGAAGGTTGTTTCCCACTGGGCTGGCGGGCGGCCTTTTGGCGGTCGCCCGCCAGCCCAGTGGGAAACCCAGAATGACCGCTGCGGTCTTTGACCGCGGTACGGTCTTCTGGCGGTCCCAGCCAGGCCGGCGGCTAGCGCCGCCGGCCGGGGTCAGAATGACCCCCTGAGTGTCTACGTTATCTGCACGTCGGATGTTGTGAATAAAATGGCACATTATTTTACAATGATGGATAAACACACGTACCAGTTTCTGCTCTCATTGCCCTTTCCACAACTAATAGACAATTAAAATAAAATCAGGTAAAATAACATTAACACATGAACAAGACAAGACGTTCTACTAAGTGTGCATTTAAAGTACTGATACGAAACACTCCCGGGCACGAGAAACGGTTCTCTCCCTCTTAGACAGCTCTATGATTTATAGGAATAGTCCAGATGCTGATAATGCTTTTTCTGAAAATAGAACAGAACACAACCACAAGCAACGCACCTCAAATCCCCCGATGATTATCAGGCCATGTATGCTGTAATCGCTTATATTTTTGCTGATTTCCTCAAAGTATTTCTTCGGCAGGACCCTGAATAAATCAGATATTAATGCAAACGTCAGAAGATATGGCTTCAGTTCAGTTGTAGTGTCTTGTCAATAGTATATCAATTAGTTTCCTGTCTTGCAACAGTGGAGAGTGAAGTTCGGTGCACCCACATAACCCATTATGTTTTCCGTATTTCCACTGCAAGAGTGTAGCAGGGTGTGGCACGATGAGCTGTTTGTGTCTTGGTGTTAGACACTCGCAGAGGAGTTGGGCGGAACATAGTTGCAGACCAATAACTCGGGCTCCATAGGCTCCTTACCAGTGAAGGAAGTTGGCCCGGAGTGGTCTTTTGAGTGCCAAGCGCAGCTTGTGCGTTAAATTTGCAGTCCTACCCAAATGGCTATACCTCTGATATCTTACTTGAGATTTGAAGCAACTTCAAATAAACCCACCTCTTTCGTGTAGCTGACCCTCTTGAAACACACCACAAACAAGCAACTATTCATCTGGAAGTTAGATGCCCAAGACCAGCCCAATGCCTGCCTTCCTATGATCATAAGCGTGGACTTGCGGGCATCTGCCCGGCACAAGGCCTTCCCATTCAACTTTTGTATAACATGTGGAAAATGAGACACACAGCTTAACCAGTCACAAATTGCCAGCCTGCATTGCTAATTACCGGCTTTATCGTTTGTTGCCATACCGAAAAAGCAAAGAGGCATGCATCCATTTAAATCATCCCACTAATCAAGAAATAGCAGACCATTCAAACAGTCAACCCTAACAAGTCTGTTTCTACAGGTTCAATGAAGTCACTATTACATTGTTACCTCTTTGTTCCAAGTCTGGAGCCACCTTGTCCTACCCAGCCACCTACACCACTCCATCCGATCTCCTCAATCTGTTAGGGAAACCGGAAGTGAGCATGAGTACACATTTTTTTGTTAGACATATCAGCACTGATAAAACAGGCCTAATCGTAAGCTGTGCACAACAAAGCGATAAACAGGACCTACAAATAACCAAGGGTCAGTGTTGCAACCTGGAGGAGGACCTTGGGAAGCTTGGGTTTCTCAGAGCTGGGGCCTGCGTGCAAACAGCCATAGTTAATGGCAGCCCTTTCATACCACTGATTAGCTGAGCCAGTCTCCGCTTCCTGCAAAGCTGGTGACTAGGGAATACATGCACAAGCGAGAGTCACGGCTGATGGTGTCAGTTTTAACATCATGCTAAGCCTTCGATCTTCAAAATAAACTAAACAGTTAATCAGAAGAATACATATATCATATATTTTCATTCTATGCGAGTTTATTCTTCTGTGAAATGCAGAGGTATAGGTGTGTGGGGAGCATAAACATGCACATGACGCAATTCATGGAACAGAAATGTCAATACAGAGCATGCAGCATCTTAGAACACTAGTGAAGTAGTTGGTTTCCCTGCAGAGTGTGCCTGAGGAACACGATAATGATAAGCAAACAACACAGAATGAGCTTTATTTAATACACAGGAACAAAACTGACTCATAAGGACCTCAAGCTGGATGAACCAGGAGAGGAAGCATTTTTCTTCTGGCAATGAATGCCGTTGATATCAAAGAAAAATGACCCTAATCCTTACTGAGAGGCCTGCAGTTAAAGTTGGCCAATATTTGCACTGAGCTCAATAAATGACACCGTACCTTTCCTTTGGCAAGGCCATCAAACCCGTCCTGGACTGCAAGCATCCTGTGTCCATTTATCATCCCGATCCTCACTGCTGCCCTCACTGCGGCGTTCATCCCAGCTGCTGGTGCGCCCACATTCAGGATAGCAAGGGTGTAGCCGCTCTGTACAAATACATGGTCAAACTGGGTGAGGCGAGCAAACCAATCTAGTGTCTCAGCACATTACCTGATAACTCACACTGCTCCATTAGGGTCAATGCAGAAGGATGCACTTTACTAGGAACGCCATGACATAAAGGAAGCTCTCTACAAGGGCCGAGTATTATTCTGTGTCTAGTGGCGTCACTGCCGCATACATAGAGCTTTACATACTATCGTGTATCCAAGGGCTCCAGTCTCAGCTTGTAACTGTTGGCATCAATAGACTAAGAACAAGACCTGGGCCAGATGTTCTTAACCTGTGGTCCGGGGGCCATTGGGGGCCCGCGATGCCTACTCAGGTGGTCTGTGACTCACTGGAAAATTAAATAGTATTAACAGATTAATACAATGTACGCAAATAAAGAAGCACATGTGTAAGTGTTAAAATGTTAAGTAAACGTGAAGGAATTTGCTAGTGGAGATTAAAACAATGAAGTTGGTTCCCTGAGATTCATTCGTGGGTGCAGTGTAAATGCATCAAACAGTATATAGTATGGGCGATGAGTGGCCTCAGTTGAATACTGAAAAGTTCTAATCTTCCCATTAAAACGAAAAATTAGATTTTTTATGTGAATTAAATAAAATTTGTATTCATTTGCGTATTTGTTTGATGAATGCCTGTTTCTGTATTTTTGTGTATTGAGGTTCACATTATTGAAATTGTTTAAGCTGGGGCACAGGGCTTCCAGTAATGACTCAGTGGAGGTCAACAGATTCCAATAATGATCGAGTGGGGTTCCTAGGATTCAAAATGTTAAGATCCACTGCCTTAAGGAATTAGAAAGTATGCATTTTTTTCAATCACATGGATACCTTTTGTCTTATATTGTACGCTGTATAAAGTTATCACTATTAGACAAGCTAATACCACATAAAAGACAGAAAAAAGGGGACACCAGAGAGTCGTTTACCATGGTGGCTGCTTGAAAGAGTGGCTCCCTGCTCACACATCCAACAAAAACAATTCTATATAGCCCTCATCGAGCAACAGTGGATATAAGAGGTGGGCCTGTTCCACTGTAGACCCCTAACTGAGGCACTCCTGTTATCAGGGCAGCCAAGCGGGCGACAATAAAGAATGCAGAGGCCTATGGGTATGGCCTTGGTCTGCTGGTGGATGGCAGCTGCAGTTGGAGAGGATGTGGGCATTGTGCATTGCGGCATCTTGGGTTGGCAATCAATACAATGAAGGCTAGAGCCATGCTAGGCAACCAGGCCTAGGGAGACTATTAGGTGTCCAAAGTCAGGAGGGAGAATGGAAATTCGGATTGGCAGGTCTGGGTAGGGCCCTGTAAGGGTGACATCCGATCTAGCGATACCATGATTACGCGCTAAAATTAGGCCTGCAAACACTGCCCTATAGAGGGGCGGTGGGTGCTATGACTAGAAGCAGGGTCTCTGGCACATCAAGGACAAAGAGATTGGGGAGGAGTGCAGCAGGCTGCAGCTGAGTGACCTGGAGACAGATAGCCGACCCCCCACAGAAAAGTAATTGCTATAACTAAGGGAAGACCAGAGGGCTTGACTCCAAGCGTTTGAGACTGAGGTGATAGAGAACCCTGGGAAGAGGGACTGAGCTACTAACACACTGGTGAGATATCAGGTAAGCACGCTCCTCCCTGTGCTGACATGGTCTGATCCTGACAACATGGTGAGCGGGGGTTGAGGCCTCAGATTCCTCCCTCACCGGCTCTGACTGTAGCGAGAATTAAGAATAGCTACTTACACACAGCAGCGACAAGGCGCTGCATGCGCAAGTGCGAAGAGGCGGATGAACAATCCTGCAACTGGGCAGCATATATTTCCTGAAGGGCAAAAAAACACAAACAATCAAAACTATCCTTTGAGGTGAGGCCTCCTCAAAATGTGAGGATAAGTCAGGATCAGATTCTGAGATTGAGACTAGTGACATGGTAGTGACTGATGTCAAAGCAGTCCTTTTCAGAAATGAAGCAAAGCTTACAAGCTATAGACAAGAGGATCGATACCCTCTCCAACTGGATGGACAAAATGAAAGAAAGACTTGTCAAGCACAGCAAACACCTAGATATCGAAGAATGAAGGATATCAGAAACTGAAGACAACGTAAGCATACACAAAGAAATACAAAAACTGGAAAAATAACTGGTCAGACATGCGAAAAAGGAGGAGTAACCTGTGCATCATAGAGTTATCAGAAACTGCAAATGCTGCACCGTTAATTAAAACATGCTGAAGACTGTAAGGGTCAGCAACTTTCCACCATATCTTATAGTCAAGCATGCTCACCGTTTTCAGGTGCCCAGGTCTCTGCCTGGGACCCCTCTTAGACCCCCTAATAGAAAAACTGCTAAACTACAGAAACTGGGACACAGCCCTGAGGCTAGCGGGGGAGAGAAGAGATTTGAACAATTGAGGACCCTCGTTAACGCTCTATCCTAATTTCATGACTGGTGTTCAAAAGGCCTTTGAGACATTCACTCAAGGTAAATCAAAATTAAAGCAGCATGGCTTGGAGCATGCAGTCCTTTCCCTAGTCAAACTGAAGGTCACTCACAACGACAAACCCACCTTTTCACCAACCCTAATGTAGAAATGACCTTTCTACAGAATGAGGCTAAAAAATACTCTTTGACGGGATGAGGTAATCCCTGATGGCCTCTGATGCAGCACGCAGTGCACAATGGCAACAAATAAAGACACATTATACATATGGACACAACTGGATACAACAGCAGCTACAGCTGACAGTTACTACCCTTTAAGGAAGTATACGATTTCCACTCACATGACTGTATAGTTCTGATTGCTCTGTTAACACTCATTGCTGAACGGGTGATGGAAGACTTAGCAGATACCACTCAACATTAAATAAGTCAATATTAAAAATGTATGCCTCCTTATTAGACCGGTCAGCTTTAGGATGGTCTTTCCTCAAACCTTTTGCCTCTCACATTCATTTTTGTTGATCTTGTTTTTGCTGGCCTCAGGACTCCGAGCACTTTATCACTGCTAACCTGTGCTAAGGTGCCCTTGCTCACTTCTTCTACAATGCCTATAATGGCTTATGTCCAATTGGTATATTTAATTTACTTGTACGTCCAGAGTAAAGTGCCACTACATGTGCCTAGGGCCTGTACATTAAATGCTGCTAGTGGGCCTGCAGCATTGATTGTGCCACCCACCGACATAGCCCTTTAAACATGTCTCAGACCTGCCGTTGCAGCCTGTATGCATGCAGTCTTTAACTTCCTTTTCGACACGTGTTGGCGTATCCAATCCATTTTGATTTCACTTTGTAGTACTTTGGTGCACTTTATCCATAAAGACTTTATATCATGTCATATTGGGTATAGTTTGAAATTATAATCCATCTAATATATATTGAAAATTAACAGATTATGAAATCAATTATGGTGGACTAATTACAGATAGAAGATTATCGAGAATTTAATATATTGAAAGCTTATTATTTTTATATTATTAGTGTATTTTGTATCACTTTGATGTTTTAAATAGTGAGTGAGTGGTACGTATGTGTATGTGTGGGTCGTTTGATTTGAGGATATTTATTGTATTTGTCTTGGGGGACAGTTTGGGTTTCTTCTTAGGCTTGTTTACTAATCTATCTATTATGTTTATACAATTTTGTGAAAGTACAAAATAATGATTGAATTTTTGTATGTACAGACTGTAATAAAGTAAACCTTGGAATTAGAACTAATGACTTGAGAGATATGGATCATTACTTTTAAACCATATTATTCTACTCATATCAAATGTAGTATGTCATCTTTAGGGTGGCCCATTATGTGTTTATACTAGCATCGCTCTGACTGCCCAGCACTTCCTCAACTCCTAACTTTGCATCACAAGCCCTTGTCAGCGGAATTCTCAGTGACGAGGCAAGACATTGCATGCAGCCTCGCCGCATCTCAAAACCAACACTTCTCTTCAGCTGCGCAATGCTTCTTCGACATAGATCCTCGCAATGCTCCACAAACCAGGATTCAAGGTACTTTGTTCAGTGGGCCTAACTGGGTACCTGCAGCTGGCCCGACCTCCATTGCAGTCGGCCTGGACTTGTGACTCCCAACTGGGGCGACCAGGTATCTACAGTTGCCACTTAAAGCATTTTTGTGCATTTTCAGTAACACCTTTATAAAATGTAACATCTCCAGTTCTACTAATTGGATTTTTGTTGTTTTGGTCTGGTTTTATTTATTACAAATTACTGTATTTTTCTACACTGGTGTGGAAAACCTTTTGTGTTGTGTTTTCACTGTGTTACTGTTGGAAGTGTCCCACAGATACTTTACACATTGCCTCTAAATTAAGCCTGACTGCTCTGTTCCAAGCTATCACAGGGTTGAGCACAGTAACACAATTTCGTATGCTCCTGAAATAGGGTGATATACATCCATACAATAGATTGTGATCTGAAGAGGGGAGTAAGACATTCTTATGGGCTGGGGAAATTGGCAGGGATATTTCCATGTAGTAGTAGGTCACTGGTTACTCTGGAACATGACACACAACAATACCACTTTAGATTGAGAAGGTGGTCTTAAACTTCATGAGAGAGTTTTGATTTGAGGGGGCATTGGGGTCTACTGCTCATTGTTGGGGACTTCGTGTGGGTGGAGGGTGGCCATCAAGAGAAGGGCTTTACTCAATCAAAACTGGTAAATTTTATGGTATGAAACTAGAAGATGTATGCACAGATCCGCAACACTTACAAATAGGTTGCATATTTGCAAAACGGAGAATTATTCAGATGCTAAACATGGACATGATCTTGTTGACTGGAGTTAGTAGATGACTTGGGGTCCAATGAAAATAAACGTAATAACCTGGAACATATGGACTTGAAAAATCCTAAAAAGGTGTAATATTGGGGGGGATATTTCAACTCAATACTGGACATGCAACATTACAGATCCACAACTATCCCCTTCATACGCTAACCAGAGCTTCAGTAACATAATGGAAACTCGCTTTCTAGCAGACGTTTGGCACCAATTGTACTCTAGCCACAGAGAATACCATGTATAACTTAGCTCAGTATCAAAATACTCCACAGGTTGGAAGGCCTTTAAAGTCTACATCAGGGGCCTTTGTATTTCCAGCAGAATGGAGTTTTGAGAATTAAAAGAAATATATTATCTACCATAGAGAGGGATCTTAAGAGGGTGGAATTGGTACAGTCACACACAAAAGTGGAGCAGTGGCAAACAGATAGGCATCCCTCTAGCAACATTTTGAGAGGATACAGAGCAAGAGGTTATATTTTTAGGGGCAACACATAGTGGCAAGACACTATGGGGAAGGGAAAAGGCGGAGCAGAATGCTGGCCAGACTATTAAATCCTAGATGAACAGTGAGGAAGATACTTGAAGTAGTCAATGAGAAGGGCATGCAACCCATTCACTCGCAGGATATCTTACACCAATTTATAAAATTCTATCCTGAGCTATAAATGGCCAAAATTTTAAGTCAAGGTGAACTCTTGCAGAATTATCTTCCTGACATGTTTCATACATGGATGGAAGCCCACGAAAGATAACCAGCAAATGAACCATTATCTACTGAAGTGACCAAGCAGTGACTAAAACACTATCTGGGCAAAATCGCTGGGATCCGACGGTCAGACAAAGGCATTCTATAAAGAGTATTCTATACTGGCTCCTCATCTCCATGAGGTGACTGAAGAGGCAGGAAAGACAGGCTCATTGCCCCGCTCCCTTTGAGAAGCTACTATTCCTGCTCTCCTAAAACCGGAAAAGGGTCCTTTTGATTGTGCCTCCTACAAACCTATCTCTCCAATTAACTTAGATACAAAAATTATTGGCAAAATTATAGTGAATTATTACATTCTCAAATGAGAGAACTGGTATCCCTAAAACAATCGGGATTTTTTCCTCACCATTGACTTATGACAACCTTCTGCTCCTTAGAACATCAGTTAAACACTGATCTTCCTATGGTGGCTACACTGCTAGATGCTCAAAGTGTTTAACTCTGTTGGTTGGTCTTATCTGTTTGCAGTGCTGAGAAGGATACGGTTGGCTGAGGGAACTGTTGACTGAATAGCTCTATTATACAATAATCCAAATGGATGAATTAGAATAAATGGTTAACTGACACCTATAATAAATATCAGTGGCACAAGAAAGGGACACTCATTGTCCCCTAACTTTTTTGCATTTGCTACTGAGTCCCTGCATTGTATTATGAAGGAGAAATATGCTCAAACTGGTGTACTTATTTCAGAGAGAAGCTATATTACTTGTCTCTACAAATATGCCATTGTATTATATGAGAAGCATTAGAGAAGTTTTCCACTTCCGGACGACAGCAGTCCTTTAGGTAAACTGGAAAAAATCTGTAGTACTCACAATCACAAACAACATCCCCAAATCTAATTTTGAATTCACTTTTATATGGTGTGAGGAACCAGAATGATATCTGGGTAAGAAAATACATAGAGACCTAGTGACAGGACTAAAATAAAATAATGGACAAGCCTTACTCAGAACACAAGATATAGCTGCTAGACGGCAATCTCTATCAATTTCCATGGCCATGAGAATAGCTGTTATAAAAATGGTATTCTTTTTAATATACCAATCCCGCTGACAAGAGCATTCTTTAATACAGTTAGAACAATTCTATTAAACTTCAGATAAGCAGATAACCACAAATTAAGTGGGACATATTATTGTTACCATACTGTAGAGGGGGATTGCGGTAGCAAATCTGGAACTATATTCCTGGGCAGCCGAGGCAGGAATGCTCAAGGTGCTATCATGTATACATTAGATTTCCCTCATATGTGTTAAAAGCGACCATGGTGTTGCCCTCCATTTTAAATACCGTCATCTTGTAGTTACCCATTCGACCTTCAACACGTGGCAGCACAGTAGCCAATACCAGCTATGCCTGGCATAAATCGACGCAAATGGCTTGAATGGGTAAAATATATTTACACCATTTCCCCTTGATTGATAACCTGACACTGTCAGACACCCTGGAGCCGATGCTAAGCAACAGCTATGGCATACAGGCCTGATGAGAATGGGTGGTCTTGTACATAGGTAGGGTATTTGTGTCAATTTAATAATTCAAAGTAAAAAGGGGGACAATTCACCTCTGAATATGTTTCTCTACGTAAGACTGACACATGCTATTCAGCCATTGTATCCTGATTTTCCCAATGAGCCACCCACATTGATAGCATTTGAGTATGTTGTTATTACCAATATTTCAAGAGGTCTTGTAACCCAAATCTATATACTGATGTCTGAGGCGAGAGGGCTGCCAGGCGTGAGGGGAAAAGTCCTGATGGTAAATAGATAAGGAGGGAACATTGCTGATTCGATGTGGCTCTACTGCTGCCTTCAAACGAGTGAGGTACCACTCCAGAGACGGCATAGGTTAATATATTACAAACTTCTACACCAAGTATATTACACCCCGGTTGGTTTACATGTAGTAGGCTTGGATGCTGTGCCTCACAACCCCAAGTGACGACACACTAATGCAGACTTTCTACATTTCACCTGGACCTGCCCACAAATAGCCAATTTTTGGTTGCATGTGTTTGAAATGCTCAAAAAGAGGATAACTTAGCAGGTCGAGGCTTCATTGCTGCTGACACTAATAGGACACGTCAAAGATAACTTAAACCAGTGAGACGCGTGGCCTGCTTGTTAGCAACACAAAGAATAGCCATTAAATGGGGTAGAGGCCCCTCGTCTACAATATCAGACGGGTTCACAAAATTAGGGCCTGATTTATAATTTGGAGGACGGCTCATCCTCTGCCAAGGCGAAGGAGTAAATAACTCCGTTGCCCTGGCGGAGGTGCTGTCTGCCAAAATTTGTAATGTCCACTGGCCCTGCGGACATTTCAAGCTTTGACAGGAACCACCATCACGCCAGTTCCTGACCAAGCATTTTAACTTGGCTGACCGATCCGTCAAACATGATATAACTGTATGTCAATGTTATAGTTTTTGTTATTTCCAAAAAGAAAATCCCAAAGAGGGATTTCCTTTTGAAAATAAAAAAAACAGCCAAAAACGGGAATTCCCTCCAATGGCGAGGGAGGTACTGAGTACTTTTCAGTGCTCCTTACTGCCCATATTTTCTGGCGGTAACAGGCACTGAAACATAGGTACATGCCACCACATATACATAAGGCGGGCAGACATATAGCCAAACCTCCAAGGGCCTTTATTCGGTCGGGCCGTCAGACTAGTCTCCACCATGGTCAAACTATTGTCAGCCGAGCTTAAATTGAGGGGACACATCATATTGTTTGCAGGGAGGAAACTCCATCGTTATTCCTTCTCTGCCAATATATAAATCAAGCCTTATATTTTTTGTAATGATGCTGTGGAAACATATGCTGAAACTCTACCAATCACTTCACACCTGAGGGGTATTTGCAACCCCCTATGACAATATCTATTAGCAGAATCGAGGAGCAGAGAGGATGAACACTCATTGGAGGAGGGATGATGAATTAATTAACACGCGCAGCTATACAGTTAGAGACATATATGCCGCAACTAATCCAGTAAATTGAAATGATTTTGATTTCAATTTCAAGCCCGTTATTTCGGTCAAAGATCTGAAAAGCAACACTAAGAAATTACAATTTACAGTATGATGCTATCAACATTTTCACCATGTCAAAATAATACGACAACGTATGGCTTGAAAATAAATATTTACAATTTTACACACATTTACTTAAGAACCAAATATATCCTGTCATAAAGTCCTTAACAATAAACTGAATCACCTAACCAAGAATGCGAAAGTTATTTATTCTGCAGCCTGTATTGGGGTGTGCATTGGAGTTAGGTACATTTTCTCAATCGTTGAAGGTGATGATGTTGTCTTTTTGAAAAGATGCTACCCCAATGATTGACACTGATTACATCTATATACCCTTCCACACTGAAAAAGGGATATTGTGAGTACCCTTTAGCATGGGGTTAAAGCTTGTGACTACTGCTGGTTGAACATATGATGTTCCCTTTCAGTGTTATTTAAATAAATAAATAAATACATAAATGAAGTAAAATAAGAAAGGCAGGAAAGCTCTGCGAAGTCACACTAGTATGCCCGCACCACCACTGTAAGCCCACTGGCCCCAATCTTTCTTTAGCCTTTCAACAGTTTTTTTGTCCCATGCGTTTTCGCCACGTATGTTACCCAATATCCACTACTGCAACAAGGCAGTTAAATGCATTTGCATGAAGAACTTTTTATCCTCAAACTTCAGAATCTCACCAGCAAGTATGATTACTTGTTAAAAAACTTTTACTTCTCCCAGAATATGCCCTGCAGATGTATAGCGTTCATACCCCCAAATGAATTTAAATGTACCTTCTCCCATTGATCGTCTTTTCATCAGACTATACAGTTTGAACCATTATCCTCTCACACCTCCAGATCCAACCATCTTGATAGATCTATTCTTGACTGTCAAGCATTTTAGAAACATGGCGACGGAATTCATTGCCAAACACAGAAAACATACTTAAACGTTTTGAGCTTTTTAACTAAATCTGAGTGTGGCTGTTCAGAGCCCCATTCAGTAAACATTTAATTTTCTTTGTGGCATATAATCTGTAAATTGTTCCAATCAATGTAGATTAGAAATTTGCAATTTAGGATCACACAATGTGGAAAAATGGAGCAGTTTGAAATAGAACAGAGGTCTCAGCGCCACAGTCTGCTCCCAAAGAATTACAGCACTCAACAGTAACGACTTATCTTTAGATCTATCCATCAAGAATGAAAGAATGAAAGATCCAACAGACGATTAGTCAATGATCCTTGAGATTCCAAATACTTTCCAATACAAACAATTCCAAATATCTTTCAATACAAACGGGAAAAGAGGAATCCACTGAAGCTCTTGCGGACCCTACCTTAGTAGAAGGCGGATGCAAATGAGCCAGGACCTTGTAAACATTCCAGTTATTCTGAAAATTCCTGCAAAAAGGTAAAAATGAATAATTCATATACTAAAGGGAAAAATATGGAAAATACGTTCTCAACTGCGGCCTGTCAGTTAACCACTAATAATACAGGTATAAAGAAAACACTGATTTAGTAATTTCACATTTTCGGGCCGGTGTAACATTTCTCATACACAAAAAATACAAAATATGCCCAGTGAATAGTCCAAATTACATCCAAATATGATCCTATAAATGTAAACATAAAAAGTAACTATATAATTTGTAAAATGTATTATCATTAAGTACTGCCTACAACAGAGATGCCTAGAAAAGTTCTTAAACTATATATATTGGGTTATGATTGATCACACCTTAATTCCGTTTACTTGGGTTTTAAAGTCCTTTGTCAAACTGCAGTTATAGAGCTCCTTTCTAGTTGTGTAGGGCTGAAGACATTTTCCTATGCACCGATGGATAATACAATATTGCAGCGTAACAGGTACAGGGTAGCTTCATGTGAGGCTACATTGGCAATCCGTAGTGAGCATATGTTGCATTACAACACATTTATATTGCCACATAGTAGATGGTGGTCAGAAAGTTAGACTACTCCAATCAAAGTAGGATGAAGGATGATTTGCAAATGGTTGACCCGTCTGCAGTGACACAATGAGTAAAAACAATGAACTCTAATGGGGCCCACACTCATAACCAGTCGATAAGTAAAATGCAAGCATTACATACATATTTTTTTTACCACAATACAAACCTACGATCTTGTGCTTTCTCTTTTTGCAGATGTCACATCTCATTTATATTAAGGGAACTCGGTAGCTTTAAGGTATGTTCTCACAGACGCCTGTCTCAAATTTCTAACCATACGGATTGCAAACAATGGTTTCTGCAAAGGGGGCATTGCACCCGTACTGAATCCGTTTCAGGGGCAGCACTTTCAGTTGGTTGTTTACATAGCTAAATGATACCACAAAGGCAATTTTCTACTCTCAAAATTAACTTCCTACACAGGGCCTATAATGACCATCAGAGTAAGCAGGACAACATGGACTGGTTGGGATTATTGCCCTAAATTACTACATGATATGGGACCACCCCCATATATATGCATAGTTAATGAGCCTGTACATATGCCAGTGATGTTGTGTCCTGAATCATGCTTCCCACAGGCGTTTCCACATGGAGGGAAGGGGAGGTATAAAAGTGGCTGCATAGATCTAGCACTAGTATTAGCCCAAATGTAGAGTAGCCATGAGCTGGAAATCACCGGGTCACTATGGAGGTCTGATGTGGTCGAGAGGGCGATAGGAGAGACAGCAATACAATGTGCTGTGGCTGGGAAAACAGCTTCATAAATAAGACTTCAGGAATGGGAGACTATAGCAGATGCTATCAAGCAGTACTGTGTACAATACAGGTGAAGTTTCACTCTTGTGGGCAGTAGCTTGCACTGAATTGTGTGAAAAACCCTAATAAAATATGATTTAAAAAGTAGTACTCCTCTGTCTCCTCCAAAATCGAAGTCATTTATAGCACACTGTTGTTGTTATAGAATAAGCCCACCGATTCATGGTACTGTATTGCAACAGATATTGGCAGATGGTGATATATTGTGAATTTAGATCACAAAATGCATTGGCCACTGATATTCTTCACATAAGGTAAGTTTGCCCATGTTAATTAGATAACATGCATTGTAAAAATGCTTAATGTTTTTCAGACAAAAAAGAGAACGGACTTAAGAATTCGGAAATATTTATTTGGAGCTGTGAAATGCAACATTAATTACCAGCACTCAGTCAAATGGCCATACATCTCATTTGTATGACATTATATTTAGAATTTATAACTGTAATATTAGTGTATTAATGAATTTGATTTCTATAACTTTAATTTAGTGCTTGTACTCACGATGTTCCACATCATGCCCGTGCTTTCACCCCTCCACCCTGCGCTTCAGCAGCACAGCCACATCAGGGTTATCATAGGAGAGTTTCAGCAGGCCAGCCTGCAGGCCCGCTTCCTCTTTTTGGGTTACGGATGAGGTGGAACATACTATGTAGATTGATTTGGTGTCTGGTGTGACCACACAGAAACAGTGTTGTACCTATCCAAGACTGCGGCCACAGTCTTCAATACTTATGTACTCTACGCTCCATAAATGTACTTCCAGGCATAAACAGACTTGCTTTCGAGTTATGTTAGGAAGTGATACAATTTAAGGTGAGGCTTCCATGCAGATAGTGCCTGACGGCATTTAGTTGTTGATCGCTTTTCTGCTGATCAGTGTGTTAACTCTGTTTTTCTCTTTACACTTACTTTGTTTGTGTTTCTTGCAATTTCTGGCATCTGGTTAGGGGTTACCTTGTTTCAGTTCTGCTAATTTATTTTGAAGGTTCCAGAACATTCATCCAGTCTTCAGCTGGCAAACAACGACCATACAGTATTCCTGGGTCTAGCTGCCATTGCAGCCCACTAATGGGAGTTTCTGTGCTCCATGAATCCATTCTATGATTTTGCCATTATATACTTACCTCTACCTTCAGTTTGTAGGTGCTGGTCCATCCCACAGACTGGGACCCGAGAGGTGTTTCTCTGCTCTAACTTCCCCTGGGTTCCCCGGTTTCCTCATAACCCATCATCTCAGTCACCTTATTCCTCTTTCAAGCTGCATGTTATAGATTCTTGTGTGGAGATGCGTTACCTTAGTAGTCCCATCTTGCTGCACATGAAATTTGTTAAAACGCAGGGAAAGGAACTGTATTATGAATATTTCCCCAACGTGTATGTCAAAACAGAACTTGAAAAACAAATGAGAGACATCAATGTGTATATTTAGAAATTTTTAATAGGAAATCTTAGCTCTTTAATGAGACATCTCAGTACAGAAAACTAGTGGGCAATAAAACAATTAATGATGCCCAAAAGAAAGCTAAGGATGTTTTGCTAATACTCAAACGATTGCAGTTCCGCTGTGAAAATGTATTTGCTGCAAAATGGTGGATTTGAGATGGAGAAGGAGCTGTGCTATTTTGAGGAATCTTCACCAGAGCACCCCTAACTTTAAAGTTGGACTATCCCAGACAGACAACAACAGTGGTGTCTGACCACAAAACAAGGCCAGTTTGTTACAGTTTTTGAGTGGCCTGGTCTCTTGATTCCATGATCCAGAAAGATGAGAGCCCTCACTAAGTGTCAAAAATAAACTGTGAAAAGCAAAAACATATAAAAATAAGTTTGAAAAGCAAAAAAATGAGAAATAAATTTAGACAAAAATAACCACATTGGTTCACATTACGATTTTCAAACTTTCATCAACATGGGTGCAAAATGATGCTAGCATTTGTAAACTAATAAACATAGAATGGGGCGGTGGGAAAGGTGTTTGTCAGGCACGAAGTGGAGGAGATGGAAGAGAGATGTGTAGGGGGCAAAAGTGGTCTTTAGATTTGCAAGATCTCAAGTAAAATGAAAGACAAGCTAGAATGTCTCGTTTAAAATGCCTTAATCCTTTACAAATCAATCAGACGACTGTACTGTTATACAATCTAACACCATTTCTAAGACTGAATATGATAAACGCATTACTCATAGGAGCTCCTTAATACTCTTTGACACCTACAAAAGCCCTGTTGCAGTCAGCCGGAAGACTGACCATGCAGCCAAAAACCATCTGCTCAAATAACACGGATATTGAGAGACCCGCACTGGGCACCACTGAAGGCAATAATGAAACTGAGACTTGCATGCCATACTTTTAATGCACAAAAACTGCAACAACCAATTTAAGTTCGAACCTCCCCTTTGTATCGCTGCAAAAGTTTCAGAAGTAAGGAGACTTCTACATACTGTCTTTAGACAAATAAAGTCAACACTGACTTTGCTACTGCAAGTCATTTTCAGGGATGTCCCATCACTGGAACTCTCTCCCTGAAAATCAAACATGTCGAGAATATTGATCTTTCAGAGAAAAGACTCATATCACAACTAATGAAAACTGACTTAAATGTGTAATTTGATTGCTCACCTCCACCTAAAGAGGAAGGGCAGACACATGC
The DNA here is from genome assembly GCF_031143425.1 of Pleurodeles waltl. Classification (NCBI taxonomy): domain Eukaryota; kingdom Metazoa; phylum Chordata; class Amphibia; order Caudata; family Salamandridae; genus Pleurodeles; species Pleurodeles waltl. Next base: position 108,132,261 of record NC_090443.1, read on the forward strand.
TCCTAATGTTTTCCTTCTCTTTTCCTTTTTGCCTCTCCCAATTAAAGAACTTTCTCTCCTCTTATTACTTCACACACCAACCCGAGTTGGCCTGGTTTCTATCAGCGCAAACTAAAAGTTACAATAGATCCAGTTTTGGTGTAGTTATATGTATACCCAGGAAGGATATTTTACCTTCCTATTTTACTGCTCGACTAAAGCACATAACAGTCTTCAGGATATAAAAAACGCGAAATAAACAAAGTATCAGACAAAGCTACTAGCTAGAGAGCTTGGCTTACCAGGGAAGGAAGACTCGACCAAAAGCAGGGAACAATTAGAGGACAATACAAAAGGAGGTGCTTCAGTCCTAGATATCATGGAGGAAATCTCGAACAAGATGACAACGCAAACACTGAGAAAATGTGGTGCAAAGGGCAAATGCAAGTAAATTCATAAGGCCAAAAAATTTAACAAAGAAAGAAGCATGTACAAACCACAATGAGATACACGGAAAAAAACTTTCACACTTTGGGAAATGTATATCTATCGGTTCAAATGTTTTCAGTTCCTAATGTAAACCACAAATTTTAAACTTCCTTCAAGTTTACTCTTTTGAACATATAACGTTTTTTTGAGATCTGAGTTGAAACACTTTTAGTGACTGCTGCAGGGGCCTATCGAGGTGATCTTAGATCATCAAATATAGCGAATGGTTTGTTGTGCCCTTATTTTATTTATTCATTAAAGAAGTTAAACAGCACAAACCTTGCCACATGGGCAACAGACTGTTATAAAAAACAATAACCATTTACAGTGAACATGTGCAGTAGCAATATTTGCAGATATGGGTGATGGGTGCTGTTAAGCAGATGGATTTTTAGAGCCTTTTGCAATGACTGCAGGCTAGGGATCGGTCTTAGGTTCTCTGATGGCTGATTTCAAATTCATGGTCTTGATGGGAAAGAAAAATGTTACCCTGTAAGCATCTGTTCGTAGAGTGAAGTGCTGTGGATTCACATGCTCTACATACTTATGCCATCTAGTGTTCAGCTTGGATGTTTGGAGCAACAGGATGAAGTGTGACTCCACCCCGTTTATAGCATGTGTTGCTGTAGATACACATGTTCTGCATAGACTGCAAGCAGTATTCCCCTACAAGCGGAGACTAGCGTGTGGATGACTCATACATCTGAAACTAAGGGTTTGATTTAGAGTTTGGCTGACAAGGTTACTCCATCACAAACATCTGTTATGCTTGTGACGGTTTAACCCGACCGCTTAACGCTAATTCAGGCTCTTTGTCCTTAGGACTGTTTGGCCACACATTTCCTCTTAGCGGGCTAAGATATCCCCACAACAGTGTTTGATGAAAGTGTGCTTTGTTGACCAATTGGTTATTTTACTCAAGTCAGCTTGCAGGAGATTGCCAAGGAAGGCTGTAGTGGCTGCTTTCTTGCTTGTAGAGTGTGCCGTGGGGGTAGCAGGGAGAACTCTTTTGTTTTTTTTATGATAGCACATTTGGATACACTTGACTATCCAACTCAGAATACCTGCCTTAGAAATAGTCTAGTCCTTGTGGGGTTTCACAAAGGCTAAAAACAACTAGACAGATTTGTGGAAGGGCTTGATCCTGTGGATGTAATACATGAGAGCTCATTTGACATCTAAGGTGCGGAGGGCCCTCCCTGCTACCAAGTCTGAATGAGAAGTAGACTCGGAGCTCTATAGTTTGGATGAGGTGGAAAGGAGAAACCACTTGGGGGAGGAACTTTATTTCCCAGTGAAACTGAATGAATGGTTCTCTTAGTGTGAGGGCCTACAACACACTGATGAGTCTGAGAAATGTTATGGCAACCAGGAAGGCTACTTTCCCGGGAGAGGAATTGCAGAGGGCAAGAGTGCAGAGGCTCTCAAGGAGGCCCATGAGTTTGGAAAAGAACACAGAGATTCCATGCAGGGGCAGGAGGTAGTCTGAGGGGGATGATTCTTTTAAGGTCGCCCATGAAGGCCTTAAAAACAGGGATGCAAAAGAGGTAAGAGTGTTTGCTGTTTTGTATATAACCAACTATGGCTGCTAAATGGAGCTGTATAGAAGAGTATGCATGGCCTGATTTCTGCAGATGGAAAAAGTAACAGATGACATCCTGGAAGGTAAGTTTTATGGGATGCAGGTGTTTGCAGATGCAATAGTGAACAAATTGGTTCAGTTATCTTGTATAGTAGAATTGTGTGGTACGCCTGCAGGACTCCCATAAGTTGTCCATGCACTCCTGTGGAAAGCGCAAGTAGGCAAACTCTAAGAACTAAGGTGCTAAATCGATTGCCTGAGCTGTCTGGGTATCTGATTTGACATTGATTCTGCATGAGAAGGTCAGACCTGTTGGAAAGCTTCTCGTGGGGTTTGACTGACATATTTAGAAGTGCTGAATAACAGAGCTGTTTCGCTCATGTGGGAGCTACCAGAATCAGGGTTTGAGCGTTTTTCGCATCTTCTGTATCACACACGGAAGGACTAGGATAGGATGAAAAGCATAGGCAAAGATCCCTGACCAGTTCATCAATAATGCATTGCCCACGGACTGTTGGGGTGGGTATCTGGAGGTGATGTTTATCCATTACGCATTTTCAGGTTGGCAAATAGGTCTATGCATGAAACACCTCCACGCTGGAAGTACTGGCCGACGACTTTCAGGTATAGTTCCCACTTGTGGACTTGCTGATGCATCCTGGTAAGCAGATCTGACAATAACAGTTCACCGTTGGAAGGGACTCTGCCAGAAGGTATAAGGGGTGGTGGAGTGCCCAATGGCAGGTGTTCAGTACTAGTGATTACAGGAAGTGGGAAATGAGTGCTGTCTTGTTTTTGGATATAATATATGGTGGTCATGCTGCCTGTTTTGATGAGGCTGCATTGCCTCAAAAGGCTGGAAGGAATGCTTTGAGAGCGAGTCATTTAGCAAGTAGCTAAAGATAACTGCTGTGCCAAACCTGATGATGACGGGCACGGACCACCTTGTATGGTACTATGGTTGAAGTGTGCCTGTGGTGATGGTGACCAGCTGAAAGGGGTTTAGGAAAGGCAAGCAGTGTAACAGGTTGCAGAGACCATTGAGACTGGCCTTTGCCAACACTACATCTTCTACTTGTGACCATTGAGCCTTAAGGCTTTTTGCAGCAGACGCATGTGGATCCAGGCATGGGTTACTATTACAATACAGGAGGTTAAAATGCCTAGTTTGCACATGAGAGATTTGACTGTGAGTTGACATTTGGGCTGAAAAAGAGGTAAGAGATGCTAAAATGACAAAACCCTCTGTGGACTGCGGTTTGCTTTGCCTGTGCCTGTGTTGAGTATAGACCATAAGAGAGGCTGATTTAGTGGGGTTCCAGGTGGGTTTTGGTCTATTGTGAGCCTTTGGCAGTAGAACAGGGATATGGTAGCCTGGGTTGTGCTTGCCATTGCTGCTTGTCTTAGCTCGTGGTCAGCCAATTGTCGAAGCAGGTGAAAAAGTGGATGCCCAGTCTCATTAAGTGGGCAGAGACCACAGATAGGCACTTTGTTGAAACCTCTGGGGCAGTCGTGCCCCTGAAAGAAAGTGCTTTGAATTGGTAATGATGGCCAATTCCCACAAAGTGAAGGTATCATATGTGAGCAGGATTGAGCGGTATTTGAAAAAAGGCTTCCTTCACATTTAGCCCTGTCACGTAGTCACATTTTTGAAGTAGTGGGATGATTTCCTGTAGGGCTGCATGTGGAAATGTTCAGAGCGAATGAAGGCATTGAGGGGGCTAAGTTCCAGGGTTGGCCTCAGGGAGTAGCCCTTCTTCGGGATGAGGAAGTAAAGAGATTAAACTCCCTTGCCCTAGTGGTGTGGAGGCACTGGTTCTGTGGCCCCTTTTGTAAAGAAGTGCTTGCACCTCTTTCTCCAGAAGGTTGAGATGTTCTTTGCTGAGCATGTGGGAGTGGTGTGGGATGCTGGGAGGAGTTGTAAGAAACTATAGGCAGTAGTTGTGATGAACCACTGTCAGTACCCACCGGTCTGATGTTATTTTCTCCCACTGGGCGAGGAAATGCTGCAGTCTCCCCTCAGCACAGGATTTGTGGATTGGGGGACGTGGGGCAACTCAGTGCTTGGAGGTGGAGGCCCCTTGCTGGAGCTGCCTCTACCACTGGTTTTGTAATTGTTACCCCTGTATACCCTCTTCCTCCTTGCTGACGGAAAGGCTGCCTCTAATATGATGGGTGGGCACATGGAGGCTGCATTGGAGGTTCGTCTTGGCTGCAGCTTCCGAATGGGGCCTCTGGCAACCAAGGTCTGAAGGGCAACTATGAATTTAACAATGGTGATGTTTTTATTTTTACTGCATCTCATCAACCTGTGGCCCAAACGGATGTCCCCCTTCAAAGGGTATGTTGAAGAAATGCTGTTGAATCTCCGATTTGAAGCTTGAAATACAAAGCCAAGGGTGGCACCTGATGAGGACACTAGCCCTCAGGAAGTGGTGCCTGCAGCTTCAAATGCAGTGGAAGATGGCAATGGATATAGTCTTTCCCTCTGTTGACTACTGCCATCATAATCGCCCCATGGGTCATCTGTGGCCTTGGCTTAAAAGATGTCCCACAAGGTTCAGTATGGCCAAAGAGGCTGCTTTGATAATAGGAGGAATTTGGGGACCCTCAGGTGACAGTCAAGAAGGCAGTGGAGGTGGTGAAATTGTCTGTGGAGGTGGCGATGCAGGTGATAGGGGTGGGGTTGTTGGTGGAGGAGGTGGAGGCGGAGGACGAGGCAGAGGAATAGTGGGGAGGGCTGGCACCTCTGTTCTTATGTTTTTGTTCCTGGTAATATGAACAGGCTCGGATGCAAGTACCTCCTCAAAGACAAGCCTCCGCTTCCAAGGTTGTGGTGGTGATGGTGGCTTCGTCTAAATCTTTCCAGTCATTAGAGTCAGGGGTGAAAAAAGAGTCTTTTTTGTTTTACGTCCAGCATCTCCTGCAATCTTTGAAAGACTGGCTGCTCTCAGTCAAAATAAACAGTTGTTGATGGTGGCCTTAGAGTAGAAAATGGCTTGAGCGCAAGCACTGAAGGGCCATCAGCTTTAGTGGAGTCGAGGGATATACAGAAACTTGAGGTTCAACAGCCATGAAGGGTTGATGCCCTTCAACACAATCTTTGTCGGCTCTAAGGCCTTTGTTAGGTGCTGACCAAAGCCCAAACATGGTACAGGCCCTTGATGCTGTGATGTTTCTGGTACAGGGCTGGATGTCTAACCCCTGAGGAATGGTGGTCGACCTTGGTATGGGGCCTGTTAAGAGGCTTACCCTGTGTCGGCGCCAATCATACTTACGACCCCAGAGGAGGACTCTGTTTGAGAGCTATTGATTGTGGAGGTTGAGTGAACCTTCTCTAATTCCTCCTCATCTGAGCCACTGGAGAACACTGTACTGGACTGGTCGATGGTTGGTGAAATGCGTGAAGGGCCACATCTTCATCTTCATCAACAATGAGTGGGTCCTGTTCACTGAAAATGTTGGGTGTGTCTTCGAGAGATTGCTAGTGCATTTTCTGGTGGGCTCAATGCCGCACCCATTGTATTGGAGGATTTTCTTCGACTGAAAGGCGAGGCAGGCTTTGAATGTGGAGCAGTCGTGGTCATGGGAGAGGCAGAGGTTACAGACATGGTAACAGTCGGACCATATATTTGTTGCCTGGCTCTAGGGACAGTACTGGAAGGGTGACCGTTGAGTCACACTATGTGTACTCTCCACAAAAAGCCATGGAAGATGAGGAGACATGCTGCCCCAAGGAGGGCTTGAGGACCTGGTAGCTGAGAGTCGATCAATAGGCTTTGGTCTCCGAAGGGTGTCATGGAGAACAGTGTGGACAATAAAGGATTTCCCCGGTGATGATTCACAAGTTTAACAATGAAGTCCTGAAAGAAAACATGGGAACTTGTCAAGTCTTGAGATCTGTCAGTTCACATACAAACCTGATGGCATGAAAAAACAATATAATATGGAGATGCTGGTCACACTCAATGACAGCTAGGGGTTAAATCACACTCCATCCCATGACTCCAAATCCTTTCTTCCAAGGGAACCAACCTGCAAAAGGTCTGAGGCCAATACTAGAAGACATGAGAATGCAAATCATGTTTATCTACAGCTTTATGAGATACTACCATGGATTTTCCAATGTCCTTATCTTTTCAGTATTTCCCTCACCCTCTGAGTTGTGCAGATTGTCTGTGAGGGAGCTGAGGAGGCAAGGATGTGGTGGTTGTGTGTAAGTCAGGCCATCTTGAAGTCAATCCTGGCCTCTAATAAGCCCTCAGAGAAGTAGGAATAGACAATATTTATATTTGCCTGAATAAGTTGCCTTGCTTCATTACATGCAAGTTGCACAGCTTTCTTGCTATGCAGATTTCTTTCTATAGTACATGAAGCTGAGCTTTTAATCTCTCTGTTCCCAAAATCGAATGGTGGTTTCTAGCACTAGCACCCAAATAAAACCTTCAAGTTCTGACACCTAAAACTCAGATTTACAGCTCTGGCACACAGAAGCAATGCTTACAAGACTCCTTTTTTGCATCTTCTCTGGCTATCTTTAGCATAGGGTTATGGGGTCTTGAGGGTGGATGTTCCCTAGAAGTTGCCCTGACACTTGCATCTTATACCTCCAACTTCAAAACAGTTTGCAATTAGGCTGATTACATTTGGCACAGTTATCCGGCCACAATTCCTGCACCAAGCGATCACCTATAACTCACGTTCCTGTACTTCCAAGGTGTAGGAATAACTCCTGCATGTTTTTCATCGTTTGTACACAGTTACTCACCCCACCATTTCACCCACTTGAGTCTGTGTACAGTCTGGGTATAAACCTCCTAAACCACAATGTGTTCGAGAACCTTGTGACCATTTCAGAACCCATCTGGATTACTCGCCCATTCTACAACATACATTTTAAGCATGACGCATTTTAAGCATAATGCACCCTGGTTTATGCCATTCAGCAGCATAAAACAGAAAGGGACACATTTCCCTCCAAGCTTCCGTTTTTGAAAACAAAAGCTGTCGTGTCCATTTTTTGTAAAGTACCAAGGGGTTAGCTCAGACTTAAGTAAATCTTACCTGCCTCTCAGGTTCACGGCATCTTCAAATCGTTTCTCATTCATGGCTTTCGTGACATCTTTAGTCTAATGAATGAAAAATAATTAAAAACAAAAGCTGATATAAACTAATTTTGTATATTCCAATGTCATGCATGACTTTTTCAGAGCATATCTGTTTTGTGGTCCTTTAAAACCATTAAACTGAGAGTGCTACGTGAACAGATTTTTGCAGTAACCATAAAGCTTTAATTCTCAGTGAGTCAATAAACTTTTTCAACCTAGTTTGAGACCACTAAGAAGTGAGATTAGCATTTTGGATGGGACGGAAATGGACAGTTTGACCAATTGGTATCCCCAAGTCCTCATTATAAGGATGCCAGGTAAAAATGACTCGTCACAAAACAGAATGATAAGCAACTGCTTTCAAATATTCACAAACTCCTACAGAGAGGGGTATCCCAACACAGGTCACCGGCACAAAAAAGGTGGAAAATGGAAATAGAACTTTCCCTCTCAGACACAGAGTGGGAGGACATCTAGAGTAGGGCACAGATTTCTGGTGTAAAGCAAGTCAAACAAAGAAGCACTCTCAAAATCAGTTTAATATTAGTACTACACATCTGAGTGTGTACACAGTTGGTATTTGGTAAGATCAGTAAACTTTTGGAGAAACTGGGGAGAGTTGGGCTCACACATTTGCTATGGGAATGCCCTAAACAGCATCGCTATTGCTGGGGGGTGCCCTCAAACATTAACACTATGTTTAGTACCAATATTCCACAATTCCCTTTCAGATCTGCACTCAGACTCACACAGCCTAACAGACTATCGGCTCTCTGAGCAGACACAATATGGCTTTGAGGCGAAGGCTGCCTGGCATAAACTGTAAGACTAAGATGTAACAAATATCACATTTTCATTTCACAGATCGATGAGGTGTGGAAGGAGGAGGCGGGTGGGTTGTTGATTGGTTCATGACGTTGTTTATTTTAATCAAATAATGGAGAATTTTAGAAAAGCAAAATCGTACCAGCCAGTGGATTTAGGTGGGCGTTTCTGATAACTCTTTTTAAAGTCAATAATAAGTCAGTAATAAGATTTAAACCATACTGGTGCCAGGACCAATGATCTTGTGTTCTGTCATCCAAAAGTATCAATACTATGGATGTCAATAATTTTGGGATGCTGGAACCCAGAGTTGTCCATTGCAGGTGTTTTAAAATGTGGGAAAAACTTGTAATGTGGAAGTACAACACTTCCTAATCCAGTTGCAAACTCTATTTCCAGTCAATATGGAATCATATGTTCCTCGGAATGAGGGCTTTAGTCGATGGTCTTATATTCAGATTTCTTGCTCTCAAAAGTTAACAAAATGAAATGTCATCAGTTTCACAAGTATCCTGAGATTGCTCTAAATGTATTTGTTCAATGAAGTGAGTATTGTGAATATATGATTGACAAAATTGGGCATTTCCTAAGGTGCCTAATTCAGCACAATTTAACAAAAATAGACTAAAGGATCTGAAAAGCCCAGTTGGGCATTCTGAGAGATGCTCTGGATCAGATATGCAGACTTTAAGGGGGTTGGGTGAACTGAACAGGGCATTTGGAATCAGGCCTTCTCTGCAACAGGCAGCCAACATATGATGCAGAGGCCTACATAAGTACAGCAATTTCAATTAACCACACAATTGCATTTTTTGCTTTAATGAAAGTGAAATAAAAACAAGCAGATAATCGCAACTTTCAACACAGGAATTTACTCAATTGTTGTGGTTGTGCTCAGACTGACAATGTATAACCTTGTCAATATACAGAGAACGGACTGTAGATATTTAATTTACTTTGACTTATCAATATTTGCACTGGCAATATTCATAGATGCCAAAAGTAGGTCTGAGTGGGCCTAAGCCATTTCAAACTGTCAGGACAACCACTGATTAAATAACGGCCTTCAAGTTTCAAAGTGTGTAAATAAGCTCAACGTGAACATCCTAAAAGCCTAGCAAACATCTCCCACTGTGGCCTATTGTTTTCCACTGTGTAATTTGTCTCGTATCCTTGGACTAAAGGCTGCAACCACCATTTATGAAGTCAGGGGCGTGATAAAAGGAGGACAGGAGACGAGTGAGAGTGGAGGAGGACCCTGAGCCCTGAGTTCCAGATCCCATAACAGAAGTAAGATTAAAGGGAAAATCAAGCCTGGTTTTGCGAACACCATAGTCCTCCTAATAAAATTCTCTGAAAAGCCCGAGTAAGCTGAAGGAGCAGTTGCTGGTTAAATCGTGATTGCGAGTTGTGTGGAAATCCTACACTATGAGGCCTTTTCTCTGCAGTTTTCAGCAGCAAAAATCTACTGTATGCCTTGCCCCATTGTGGTACCCCTATCTGGGCTGTCCCTCATCTGCTTCTGTCCATGTGGTGTTTTCACTTCCTGCTACGAATACAGCATTGCAAATAAGCCTCCGAATAGGTGTGCTCAACGTTGCTAATCAAGGTCACAGTTTCAGGATATCCACATAAGATAAACGCTTATTCAATGGATCTAAGTTGAATAATATACTTGATCAGCAGACTGGCTTAATTTCTGGTGGGATTCTAGGCCTTAAGCACCATCACTTGACACCCATGCTCAAGCTGAGGTACATGTAAATCAGCTCAATGCTCTAGATATGCCCTAAAAAAACTGGATATACAATGCTCTATTTGGGGGTACCAAAACTGGAATTATTTTTGCTTGCTCACCTTTTAATATCAAAAGTCTCTCAATGTCAAAAATCTTTCCATGTCAAATTTGAATTAGTATCCACTATAACTAAATGTGGGTTTAAAATGTGCCATAGTTTATGCCCAAAAAATAATAGTGTTTTTCTTAAAACCTGTTAGCTAAGGAATAGCTTCCACAAATATAACTCTAATTCCTTATGTGTAGTGTACAAACAACCCATATTAGCACACTACAACAGAGGGCATTGCTGCCAAGATCAGTAGGGTAAGGAGTGAGCCAGTGTATCAAACAATCATGATACCTAGATGCTATGAGCACACTGTTCCTGTGGGTGAGGTACTCACTGTGACTTAATACAGGCATTTATTCCCTCATTGAGATGAAATTCAAAAGATCCAACAAGTATTAATAACCCTGGCTTGAAATCCACAAACAGGTTACCTCTACTTGAGTACTTCCTATATAGGCCACAATTAGGTCAGTCTGGTTTAGGTGATGGTATGTTGTGTGCCAGAAGTAATGTTTCTGGCCGGTATCCCTACACCTAAACTAGCTAGTCTGAGGTAATTCCAACAGAATGAGGGATAAGCATGCATACCTGCTTTTATTGATGGGGGGCTACGTGGCAATAGGTTTAGGAGGCAGGGCTGCAGGGCAATAGGTGAGGCTAGAGTGAGCCCAAAGTAAGAGGGTGTACTTATCTTCTTTGGTGTTGTTGGAGAGGGCCTCATGCGATTTCCTGGCCAGATTTTTCAGTCTGTAAAATCCAGCCCAGTGTTAAAGCACCTTGGAAATACTGGTATGGAAACACCCCAGTAGTTATAGTTAGGTGAAACGTATCCTTTTGGTCCATCACACTGCCAAAGTTGTAATTGGATCCTAGGGTACTGGGACATTCATCAGGCTCCCTTGCCCGGGGATACGCATGGTGCTACATTCTAACCCCCGGTTGCAAGGGTCAAGCAATGTTGTAAAAGAAATGTTTACTTTCTCCAGTTTCCACTCTTTGTCCTTTCCCTCAAACATTGGCAGCAAATAATAAGCTGTTGAGAAGCAAAGGGTGGGATAAGCATCAACACTGTGATGTCATTATGGGTCATTAATAGCCCAAGAATTTACTTCCACTCACCATGGCATCTATTGTCAAGATTCTCACACCTCCCCAGTGTGTCCAACTTCTCATGTGCACTCTAACTTTCTGAGTCTCAAATCATCCTTTACAGTCATATGCTAACATGCTACCTCACCAGGCCTGGACCTGCTCAACCCCATCCACATGGCTCTTCCTTGTGATATTGTAACTGGATCTGGGTGTTTCACAATTCTCTTGTCCTTCTCATTCTCCAATTCATAAGTTTTCAAGTCTGCCTCGAATCAAGAGATATTTGTTAAGCTGCACAAAGGTGGACCTTTTCCACACAGGGTGCAAAAACATTAGGCCTAGGGTAACACATGGACAACCTTTTCCATATGCAACATATGTGAAGACCTGAAGGGTTCTGGATTTCACCCGTTTAACCCTCCCAGGGATCCATGCTAACAGCACATCCCACATGCCCACTACAGTTTCCTCATGGTCAGGATTGAAGTGAAACTTTTCTCAGGGCTTAGACACCCTGGAGATATGAAAATAAAGGACAACATAATTGGAGCTATACCTTTTGCAGTCATTGTGGCACTCAATAACCATAATTAAAAGTTATGTGTAGCAACCAAACCAGCACACATCGACAAGGTAACATCTTATAGTTCCAAAAATCAATATGAGATATCTTGAAATAATACCAAGGAGCTTGCCTTTGTTACTCACCACTTGCACACACTCCATGAGAGGGAGGCGGATGGCATGGTTCCCAGAGAGACTTACAACACAAGCCGGTGTATCAGGTGTTGCCTCCAACAACGCCATCACAGCTTCAACACCCATTCTACTTCCCTAGCCAAAGACAGCAAAACACACACGATGAATGATGCACACAAACACAATTCACTTTTTAAAATAATTAAAATTTACTCAGCACAGGTAAAAAGTTAATTGGGGATTGGGCAATGCTAACATGCAATACCTGATTACATGAAAGCATAAGAGGCACTGATTTTGCCATATGCCACATTAGGGATAGCGAGAAACTACAGAGTTAGGCTGCCTTCTCTGGACAAACATGATTTCCAATAGTACAAGCTATATGTCTTACCAAAATTCGGTCAAAGGCGGACGGGGTCCCACCACGTTGGACATGACCAAGAACAGTCACTCTTGTGTCATAACCAAGTCGTTTCACCACAAGCTGTCAGGGCATATTTAAAAGCAAAAAAGCAGACAACAAATGTTATATCTTGAGTTTAAATAGCAACTCACAAACAGCATGATTCACTATACAAATAAAAGGGGTTTTATTAAGTTAAACTTGAATTAGTGTAAATTCACATGTGTAAGTTTACTCTTGCACTTTGTACTAAATTTACTATATTAGGCCACTCACCATTTGGAAGTGTTATTTACTACAAAGTGGGCCTGTATGTCTCCACCTGCTGAAACCAGTGTGCAAGCCTCATTTACCACTGTAAAGTTACTGCTTGTAACTTTTCACATGTAGGAGGAGATCTCTGCCACCAGAATGGAGATGTCCCAAGGGAAAATTTAAGGGTAAAGTTAAAAAGTTTAATAAACTGTATAAAAAATAGTAAAAACATTGTTACATTAACTAGTAAGGTAAATAAATGTAATATTTATTTTATAATTATGTATTTGAATTGTAAAATAAAATAGAAAATGTTCCAGTACTATTAACTTCACTTTAAAATAAATATTTATTTATTTAAATACAATTGAAATTGAAATTATGTTTTTAAGATTTATTAAAAATCCACCTAAAGTTAAATGTCCATAACTATTTGTTATTCAATAAAACATATTGCCTGTTATGTATAGATTTAATTTAAATGAATGTATTTAAAAAAAATATATATTTATATATTTAAAGAGTTTAATCAAATATTATAATACACAAAATATTATTTCTAATTATACAAGGTATTTTCTAACACAATTAGGTTGATATATATTTTTAAGAATTCTAAATAACTTATTTTAACCTTGTTTCCTATGGGTGTCTATTTTAAGTTCCTGACCCCATCATTTTACATAGGATGGTGTTGCACTATCAATGGTTGGCATTGCCAAAAAAGTATTCCTCACCCTTACACACTTGTCTTTGATCAAGATACAACCCAACATTCATAATGAAAAAGAAAATAATTTATTTTCTTTATATAACCCTCACTCACTCTAAAAGTGGCATGCTTCACCATCGGGTCCACTTTGGCGCCTATAAGCCAAAGTGGCTCAAGTAGATTTCCGGAGCTCTTGAGATAACATGCCGAGGGTCTAAAGATAAAAATACCTCACTACTCACTAAGGTACCCCATCATTATTCACTGTGGTATTGGGTATTGTTAAAAATAAATTATATTAAGGGGTCTTTTTCTAAGACATTATGGTTCTATGACCCTCTTTCAAAATCTTCGACATGTTTCAATGTGATACTACCATTTTACCTTACATTGCATACTGTAAAATATTCTATCTACCCTTTTCCTCTGTTTACAGTTTTAGGAATCATCTTTAAAGCAATGACCACTCAAGCAAGTTAGTGTGCTCCCTGTTTGTGTGTGATTTTACGCATCACTAGGTCAGGGACCAGGGATCCTTCCTTTGATTCTTTCATCCTGAAGAAAGCCCAGGCCCATCTTATTGGCCAGATAAAAGGGCTGAAACATGTTGAAGATTGAAAGGGCTGAAAAATGGTGCTGTATGCTTCAGTTTACAGCTCTGTTCAAAATATATTGTCTCAAAAGCCAGACGCATCATGGGTAGTTCTGGTGAGAAACTCTACCAACATTCCAAAACAAAGGGTCTGGGGACAGTAACTGGAACTGTAATTTCTTCTCATCAGAAAATCAACTATGTCACTTCAAGAAAAGTCGATTTTGGTATCTCACAGCTTATTTCAAGATTGGCAAGGCTGAGGATTCGCAAAAAGGCTTTTCTCCCGAGTCTAAATGATATCAATTTTGTTTAAGAAATTTTCGACAGTGCACCCTAGTATTAACATCACTTTTTGGTAGACCTGACATTTGGCCCTGCAAAAGCTTTAACGTTCCTTTTCCTATTGTCTTATATTTTTGCAGTAGATAATCCTCGACAGTAAGTGCTTAGAATGCTTCTGGCACATTTAACACTACATCTACAATGTCATCAACTTTAACAGAGAACAGACTCTGGAGATGCTAGCACAGAGAATGCTCATGACAACAGAACATGTGTTATTCTAGGGGCATGAAACATGCGTGCTAACATTTTAGAAAAAGAAAGTGGAAGATTTTTAAAAAGTAAATCGGGAGAATGTGTTTCTCCCATTGACTTCTATTGACAGAGAGTTATTTTCAGGCTTGAGACAGCCAAAATAAAGCCATTTTATATATTCAAAATTGAGAGTCTCCCACCTGAATCAGGTCTATTGGCATGTATGCATGAAATGCACCACAAGAAACATGGGTTGCAGCCCCTAATAAACCAGTAGACTGCACCACAGTAAAAGAAAAGCTGCACTTGCAGAGGGAGATATGCCTGTTGAGAGAATTTAGAATGGGCAAATCTCATTCTGAACTGAATTCAATCGATACCTGGAAAGCACACTGCCCTTTTTAATGTCAACAGAGGCAGACAAAAAGGCCAACAAGGCCTGTCTGTTCTATATTCCTGCCTCACTCTCCCTCTGAACCTAGATTGAAGTAGTTAGTGCCAGCATTTATACAGTTTGACAATCCCAGCATTACATACGGGGTGCTGATAAAGAGGAGACGTTTACATTCAGCTGCCGAAAAGTCACTGTGCTGTAGTTTTGGGCTTCTCTCAAGATGTTCTTAAATGTCCCTTCCTAGTCTGCAGAGTGCTGCTGGCTAAAAACCAGTGAGTATTCGGTACTTGTAAGACTGCACTCCCCACAGGACTTACAGAACAGTGTTTACATAGTTGCGGCAGCTGCCAGGAAGGGGTGGAGGGCTGGGGGTAGCGGATGGAGAAGGGGGCACAGGCAGTAAAAAAATTGTTTTAATAAAAAGTTCCAGCCATCTCTCGCCTTCTCCCTTCTCCAACCAATCCTGACGCTTCTCTCATGCTGTTACACAGCATGAAAGAAGTGCTGTGATTTGCCTGAGCGGGTAGAAATGCTGCTCAGAGAGTGAGCGGGGCACTGTGATGGGTCTCAACCCGGCTGTAAAATACAGCCGGGTGGAGTGTTTCTAAGTGTGCATGTCAGTTTGGCCAGCCTCAGACGGCGGCCAAAGTGACATGCACACTTAGAAGTCCATCACTACTCCTCGTCCACTTGTTGACGTGGAGGAGGCTGGCCCCGTCCCGTCCTACGAAAGTGGAAAAATAAAGGGATAATAAGATGCTTTTATTATCCCTTTATTTTTCTGTTTTCAGCAGCTGGGCGACCCTCCTCAGCAATAGTGGAGGGGCAGTCCCTGTGTTTACAGTCTGAATGCCGTGCAGTCCTAAGTACACAGTAACAACAGGGAAGTGCTTAGAGTCTGTGTGCCTGACTGTAGTAATCACACGACACAGCTAGTGCAGCATTCACAGTCATTCTCTGTAATACAATGCAGCTCTAAAGGAAAAGGTAAAAAGACTGGAAGACATCTTAACCTTATCAAAATGTGTTCATGCTGCAATCTGTGCACTACTTATTACAACTTCAAACATTGCAAGACTGCCAACAACAGATTAACAAGACAGGTAACAATTAAAACTCACTTTTTTAACATCTTCAGAGGTGATGGGGTTCCCTTGTAAATCAATTGCTCCCTCTGCGACAATGATGATATTCAATCTAGATCCTCGGCCTCTCGTCTGAAAAAAGACAATTATGTTTTTAACATCAGCATTAATGATACTACTACTAATAATAATTTTAATAATAATAAATGCTCTATAGTTTTTAATACTAAAGCAATTCTCTTTCCCAGTGCTGTAAATAGTTCTTATCACCCACTTTAACTGCCCTCAATTTACTAATCCAGAAAGGATACAAGCTTGGATGTCCATTCGAGTTTGAGACTTGCTGGCCGGCCTAAATGTGAGCTGCAGTGCTTCTTCGCTCAGCCACTTTAATAGATCATATTTAACTGAATGACATTCACAAAAGTTTTACTTAAAGCCACATTGGCAATGCCTTACCCCTATGAAGTATACAAAATAAAATATGTAACTCGCCACATTGATCCTGCTATGCATCACTCCATTAGAGAATGACACAGAAATCATACCAAAATTAGAGGCTAACCTAGGGTGACAAGGTAAGCATGTTGGTAAAAGACAAGAGGAATCCATCTGAACTGGCAGTGACCTGCACACTAGCAGTGGTTTGGCAACCTAGATGCAGATCGAAGAAACAAGCCAGCATAACAACACCTGACAAACAGGTTACTTACCTTTGGTAATGCCTTATCTTGTAGAAACTACATCAAGCTGCAGATTCCTTACCTTAAAAAAATCCCCAGATGCCAGACTTGATCCGGATTTTTTGTGTAAGCAGTACCCCTGCTCGCCTGTAGGCTACATTGTTCGGCTCCGTATAGCATTGTCGGCGTCATCCAAGTCACGAGTAACATGCATGATGCAAATAAAGGCACCATCCAGGGTGCTGATGTCAGTTTCTTTTCGCTACTTTACACCCCAGAGTGTGGAGCAACGTAGAACACTGACCACTGGTGTGCAAAACTAGGGCCCTGAAAGGGGAAAAACCCTGTCGCTAGAAATCTGTTTGAGGAGCTGGGAGGATGGGTGGCTCACTAATGAATCTGGGGCTAGATATAGTCTCTACCAGGTAAGGTGTTACCGAAGGTGAGTAACTTTTCATCTGATAGAGATTTCTAGCCGCAAATTCCTCACCTTAGAATAGATACCCATGCAATACCTACCCGGAGGTGGATCTGCAAAGACGTTTCACACTAAAAAGTCCTGCAGAACCGTCACAATCAAAGTGCTCATTCCGACGGACTGGACTGTCCAGGCAGTGGTGCTTGGTGAACGTGTGCAGATAAGCCCACGTTATTGCCTGGCAGATGTCCAGGACCAGAACGCTGCATGCTTATGCAATGGCAGCTTTAGCGCTGGTGGAATGATCATGCAAACCCTCAGAGAGTTGCTTCTTGGCCAGTGCACAGCAGATTAAACTGCAGAGCACGATCCAAAAGGAGATGTTCAGTTTTTGCACAGCCTTCCCTTCTTTGCTCCGACATACTATACAACCGGTTGGTAGTCCACTCAGAACTCTTTTGTGCAGTCAAGGCAGAAGAAAAGTGCTTTTTGTGGGTCCAGTCAGTGGGGTCGCTCCTGTTCCTTAGAGGGATGTGGCAGAGCGTAAAAGGGAGGCAGGGTGATGGACTGGCCTACTTGGAAGGGAGTGACAACATTCATCAGGAAGGAAGCTCTAGTGTGAATAACCAGCTTGTCTGGGGAAGGTACAGAGGCTTTTATGACACAGCCTGGAATTCAATGACCTACCAGGAAGATGTTATTGTCACTAGGAAGACCTTCTTTGAGGGCAGGAAGCCTGAGGGGACAGTTGTGCAGTGGCTCATCAGAAAAGTGAGGACTTGATTGAGGTCCAATTGAGGCATGATGAAGGCTGAAGGTGGAAACAGGTGTTGAAAACCTTTCAAAAGACTATTCACAACAGACAGTTTGAACAGGGATGGCTGATCTGGCAACTTCAAAAAGGCTGACATGTAAGAAAGATAGCCCGCCAAGGTGCCCGAAGACGAGCCCTGCTGGGCAAGAGAAAGAATATATAGAAGGACTTGAGAAAGGGGAGCAGAAAGGAGGCCAACTTGCTTTTCTGCACACTATGTCACAAACTTGCGGCAGGTGTAAGGACTCCTAACTGCCAAGATACCATTGCAGACCTTGGGCGGAAGGCCGAAAGCTGTCAGCTGTCACCACTCAATCTCCAAGCAAGAAGGCAGAACGTTGACAGGTTCGGAGGGAGAACCCTCCCCTTCTGCTGTGACAGGAGATCCTCCTGAAGAGGCAGCTTGATTGGAGGACCAATGGCCATGCTCAACATCTCGGGGTAACAAACTCTCTAAGCCCAGTCCAGAGCCACAGGGATGGGCCTGGTTGTTCCTGATCTTCTTGAGCACTTTGGGCAGGAGTGGTATGGGCAGAAAGGCGTACAGGAGGCCTGAGCTCCACCCAAGACAAAAAGTGTCTCTGAGAGACAGCCACCTTGAAAACTCCAGCGAGCATAACTGACGACATAACGCTTTCTTGGCGCTAGTGATCAAATGTAACCAAGGCTCTTCCCACTGCTGAAAGAGACCTTGCACCACCTCCAGATGGAGACACCGTTGGTGAGCCACTAGGCATCTTCGGCTGGATTTGCACACCCTGGCGATCAGGAAGGCTGCCAAGTGTTGAACCAGCAGGGATATGCTATGACATTCCAGCCATGTCCAGAGTTGCAGGGTGTCTTGCCAAAGGGTCCATAACCAGACCTGCCCTGGTTGTTGCATTACTACATGACAGAGGTATAGTCCATAAATACCTGCACTAGCCTTCCCTTGATGAAGGACAGGAAGGCTTTTAATGCTAGCCGGATAGCCCAGAGCTTCAGTAGGTTGATGTGGAGTCTGGATTCCACCAGAGACCAAAAGCCTCTGATCTTCACCTCTCCCAGGTGGCCGCCACATGCAGGAGTGAAGCATCTGTCACTAATGTCGGATATGGTTGGGGAAGGAAGAGGGTCTGCCGCTGACACAATCTTGGTTTGTTAACCACCACTGCAGATCTCTCCAAGATCTGGACCATGTCGAAGAGATTTCCCTGGTGCTGCACCCACTGGAACTTCAGGTCCCCTACAGAGCTTGCGTATGCCAGCGGGCATGTGTCACAAGCAGAATGTAGGAGGCCATGAGGCCCAGCAGCCTCAAAGTCAGTCTCACCAAAACCCAGGCTGAAACATCAATATCATAGCCTACAAATCCTGCACTCGTGGTTCAGGATGATAATCCTGAAACTGCACCATGTACAGAACAGCTCAGATGAAAGGGAGGGTCTGAGAGGCAGTCAGGTGTTACTTTAGTACGTTGATAGTGAACCCCAGTGAGAGCAGGAGGTTTGCCATAGTCTGCAGTGGGAGATGACTGCCTGGGGTGAGCCCGCCTTCAATAGCTAGTCATCAAGATAGGGAAAACCTGGGACCCCTCACCATCTCCATCACTTTGATGAACACCTGAGGGGTTCTGGTAAGGCCAAAAGGGAGTGCAGCAAATTGAAAGAGTCCGTGGCCCACCGTGAACTGCAGGTAACGACTTTGGGCAGGCAAGACGGCAATGAGCAAATAAACATCCTACAAGTCCAATGCTGCCACCCAGTCTCCCAGAGTGGGGGCAGACAGAACTTGGGCGAACATGGGCATTTTGAATTTCTCCTTCTTCAGGAAGAAATTGAGATGGCGCATGTCTACGTTCGGATGAAGTCCTCTCTCCTTTCTGGGCAACAGAAAGTTGCGGAAATAACAACCACAACCTACTTCTGGTGCCAGCATCCTCTCTATGGCTTCCTTGGTCAAGAGAGCCGCCACTTTATGGTGGAGTAAGGAGAGATGGTCCTATGTCAGCCTATCGCCAGAGGGTGGCATGGGTGGGGAGGGAGTAGCCCCTTCGGACAATCTGGAGAACCCAGCGGTCCAATGTTATCAACCTCCAGTGATGTCGGTGAAGGCATATCTTGCCTCCCACTAGTTGCCTATGATGGTTGGAGAGTGAACTAAAGAGCTTTCGAACCTGCAGCTGCCATCTGAGGGATGGTCGACTGTTCTGACCTCTGGCTACCCAACCCAGTGAACTGGAGGTACCACCTCCTTTAGCATGCAGAGGATGGGGAGTTCCTATGCCGTGGTGGAAGCCCCTTCCATGGCCACAAAGGAGCGAAAGATGAACTGGGGTTGGCTGAAGGCCTATGAAATGCCCAATGACATGGCCATAGCTCTGCTATCTTTGAAGCGCTCCAGTGCCGAGCCCGCCTTGCCTCCAAAGAATTGGGAGCCATCAAAGGGCATGCCCATAAGCGAAGCTGGGACATCCCTGAAAAACTAGTTGTCCTTAGCTATGTGTGGCGCCATAAGGCCACTGATGAAGAAACCACTCTGCCTAGCAAGTCGGTTGTGTCCAGACCACACTGGATTGTGAACTTAGCTGCATCTCTCCTGCCATAGCTTGAAACCATAGTGCCAGGCTGGATGAAGAAAAACATTTTCTTGCCTAATGTATCAAGCCTCTTGGTTTCCCTATCTGGTGGGGTGGTAGGGAATGTGCAAGGATTTACACTTGAAGTTGAGGCTTGGACAACCAAGCTCTCTTAGGTAGGGTGCTGTGTGAGGAAACTGGGGTGCAGGTGTATTGCTCACAAAAAATTCCAGATCCAGTCTTATGCGTAGGGATAATACTAAAGGAAAAGAATCTGTGGCTAGAAGTCTCTGTCATCTTTGTGTATTTAACAGATCTTTGTTACAATCAAGGAGGAAACTGGTACAATGTGGGATGTACAAGGGCTGCACCATGGGAGGGAGCAGATATTTCATTTTATTTCATCCTTGAACTGCAGAAAAGAGTATCTCTTCCCTAAACCAGCTAGAGAGTGCAGTGAGCAGATACATAGAAGGGCACCAGCAGATGCCAGCGCATATAAGTGGGAATTACTAGATCGCATCAATCCACTGGCTGGAGCCACAGAGAACATGCAGTTGTGGATAGAAAGGAAAGGAAGGCCATCAACCATCCACGACCATCCATCCAAACCGCAAATCAAGAGGGAACAGCACTATAGATTAATAAAAGAAGCACTTAACAGATATTGGCTCCATTTTACAACTGCTGGGAATTAATATGGAATACTCCCATTTGCTGTTCAACATCATGCTGGCAGTGCTCAGAGATGCCCACGCTGGCTTGTTCAGAATCTACAGATAGATCAGGGATAGGTATTTTCAACATCAAACTTTTTTTACTTTGATGGGTGAGGGATAAAGAACCTGGTTGAGACGCAATATCTGTGACATTAGACCACCCTTGCCGCTGGTTGCTACATAAAACCCATGGTAAACCGATTTTACTGCAGACTCAAGACTAAAACACAAGCTTCTTCTCTCAGAAAGCCTGTAACATTCGAGGAATTCTTGAATTTCATCCTAACACTCTTAATAAAAGAAATCCTCAATATTATTTCAATGAGTATGGCAGTATGTGCATGGTTGTGTGTGTTTGTGAGAATGTATGTTTTAAGAAACTGTAGAGATGTTGGTATAGCAGATACTGAGGTCTTGGTGAACGAGGTTGTCTGTGGCACTTTATGTTATGTTTCTATGGATGTTGTGGTGTCATACATGTTAGATTTGTGAGTGTTTTGACCATGCTGGTGATTTGGGTGATGTTCTGTGTTTGTTTTTCCTCCATCATCCATCTACACAGGAAGTGACATCACTGGATTTCTCGTCATTGATCTGCGCAGGATGTGACATCACTAGATTTCCCATCACCCATCTGGACAAGAATTGATCACTGGATTTCCCCGTCATCCACCTACACAGGAAGTGACATCATTGGCTATCCGATCATACATCTGCAGAGCAAGTGACAGCACTAATTTCCCTCCAAAATGCTCTTTTAAAGTAAAAGCTGAGCAAGAAGACTCATTTCCATCATTCATCTGCACAGGAAGTGACATTACTTTCCCCCTTTCCCAGGACCTTCTTGATGTAGGCCGCAGTGTGAACACACTGCTGGCGTGTCAAAGAAAAGCATTTCTGCCCCCTTTCATACCTGAACTGTACCCATCGCCAGCAACCCTGATCCTACCCTCTCCCTGCCCAAGCTGGTACTACTCTGCTGTGACCCTCCAAACCATCAAACCTGGCCAGCGCTCCACACGCTGCTGCCTTGCAGCATCTTACAACTCAAAGGGAGCATTCTCATCTGCTTCCTGCAAGTTGTCATGTACTTACCCATAATGAACACACATCGCACACACACACTGACAGCACCCAACACTCCACACTCTAACATTCACACAGTCCTGCAACTACCCACACAACACTCCACCTGCTCCTCAACACCTGGTCACTCACCAAACATGCCACAGAGATCTTGAACCTGCTGCTTAACAATGCCCCAGACCCACCTTTCTTCATGGAAACCTGGCTGAACCCTTCATCAGCACCTGACCGCCACAGCATCCACCCCAGGTGCAAGACCACCAGGTAAGAGTGACTTCACAAGCCCAGAGGCAGATTTGCCATCATCTAAATGAACGCCATCACCTGCACCACCTCCACAGACATGTGACTCTCCTCATGGAACATCTGAACAACCAACTTCAACCTAGGCAATACTCTCATCAACAGACCACTGGGACAGCACGCCTAAATCACCAACACTATCAAAGACTTTGTTGCATCAGTCGTCCTTGCTCAAACAGTTACATCCTACTTGGAGACCTGAACTTTCACAAGGAAGACCATGCCAATCCCAATTCAAAAGTACTCATCGAAGATCTTGAAAGCCTGGGCCTCGCCCAATGAGTAAAGGGACCTACCCACATTGCCAGACACCTTTTGGGGATGATTTTCAACACCTTTGACAACATTAGAGTAGACAAGCCCAAAACAGCGTCCTGGATAGACTACACCCTCGTCAAGTTCAGCAGCCTCTCCCAGTACAACGCAGAGGCACCACCACCAGACCAACCTGCTGATACTCGAACTGCATTACTGACAAGGACTGGAACACGGCTGTCAAGACCACAGACTAACTAGCCTCCCAAAAGCCATCAAGATTTGGATCACCTCTTTTGCAGACTCCCTGACCCCAACCCCTCCAAACAGAGGCAATACAGCAAGATATAAACCAAAGACCAACTGGTACAAGGAGAAACTCAGACTAATGAAACCCCACTGCAAACAACTAGAGCACAAATGGACAATGAGCCAGAACACAGTAAACAAAAGCGTATTCAAATTCGCCCAGAGAGGCTACCACTAAATGATCCGGACCACCAAACGTGCCACACTGGTGGACCGCATTGATGCCAGCACCAACAGAATCAAATAAACCTTGCCATTGTGAAGGATTTCACCTCCCAAGTGGCCTCTTCCAACTTTATCACTCCCTCGCAGGACCTCTGCAATATTCTCTCTCAATTCTTCAGCAACAAAATCACCTCCATTTACAGCAACTTCAACCTGCAATCAAAGCCAACAGACCTCGCCATTCCTAACCTTATGGTCCGTCATCACCCCGGAAGAAACCACAGCAACCATGGAGTTCATCTAGTCATCATCCACATCAGAACCCTGCCCCCACTACGCCCAGTCCTGAAGACTGCAACCCCTGCTCACAACCATTCTGGACGCCTCCACCTCTTCCACGACCTTCCCAGATGCTTGGAAACATGCAACTGTCCTCCGATTGCTGAAGAAACCTATGGTGGACTTTTAAACTCTCGCCAACTATAGACAAATCTTCCAGCTACCCTTCCCAGCAAAGGTCTTGGAGAAAATCATCAAACGAAGCCTCACAAAATACCTCAGTGACTACAAACTCCTCAACACCACTCAGTCTGGTTTCAGATCCAACCAGAGCATGGATACTGACCTCATTGCCACCACAAACATGTGAACAGAAGAGTCACATCAGCTTTTGTCCTCCTGAAACTCTCCACAGCTTTTGACAATAAGGTCTCTCATCCCATCTTCATCCAACGCATACACAACATAAGAATCCAAGGACACATACTTTGATAGATCTGCTCTTTCCTTATAGGAAGGACCAAGTCAGTCAGCCTGGGATACACCTTGGACGCCCGCTCCCTCATCTGCGGAGCTTCACAAGTATCTTGCCTAAGCCCAGCCCTCTCCAATGCATACAGATCCCTCTAGCCCGCATCATCTGCTCTCATACCATCAATGACCTTTCCTACGCAGACAACACACAACTCATTCTCTTCCTCACAGACAAGATTCCTGGCACCTGGCGCAAATTGAATGCCTACATGACTGAAATCATCCACTGTAAGAAGACTGCCTGAAGCTAAACATCAACAAGACCTTAATTGTGATTTCGGGAAGAGCACTTCACCTTGGGACTCCAGCTGTTGACAAACAGAACCAGGACCAACACCCATCCCCAAAACCTGCACCATGAACCTCACAATAGTCATCAACAACAAACATCATGCCCAAGTCCATGCCAGCCTCGCATCATACTTCCATTGTCTGCCAATGCTGAGGAACATTTTCAAATGGCTCCCAATCAGCACCCCAAAAACCATCACCCTCGGCCTAGTCACAAGCAAATTTCACTACGGGAATGCCCTTTATGCAGAAATCAACAAAATCTCACAATAAGGCTGCAGATCATTCAGAGTTCAGTGTCGAGCCTCACTCTCAATGTCCCAGACTCCACTCACACCACACCACACCTAAAGTAGCTCCACTTCCTCGCCATACACAAAGAAGCAGATTTCAAACTTCTCATCCACAGTTTCAAGGCACTACATAACACTGGACCAGCACAACTCAACCATTCGCATTTGCTTTCA
The DNA here is from genome assembly GCF_031143425.1 of Pleurodeles waltl. NCBI lineage: Eukaryota > Metazoa > Chordata > Amphibia > Caudata > Salamandridae > Pleurodeles > Pleurodeles waltl. Next base: position 108,156,749 of record NC_090443.1, read on the forward strand.
TAAACCTTCAAGACAACGTTCACTAGTCTGGATCCATCTTGCATACAACCCCACACATATGAAAAACCAGATCTGGTGGTTGAGTCTTCTCCTACATTACTCCTAAAGAGTGGAATAACATAAGACACATACCAGCCTCCTCCTCGGTTCTTGAATTCAGCAAGAAGCAGAAGATGTATTTTCAAGTAGTTCCACTGGGCCCTAAGTTTGTCTAGACTCACACATGCTCTGCCAGGGTACCCTCCCGAGAGATAGTGCCCTTTACATATCTATGTAACATTACAAAATTATGTAAAGTGGAGTTTGGGTCCTTGGAGATTGATTTTCTGGGGCATTGATAAGAATATTGATAAATATGGGGATTTGGTTGCCAAGCATGTTGGGGTTCTGATGGATGCAGAGGATGTTATGGAATTTTAGCATCAAGGGTGCTGGAATGGGTGAGCATTGGGGATGTATTGTTTTTAAAGGTTACAATAGGGTGGTGTGCCATTGGTGTTGGATGGGTTAAGACCGGCAAGTGTATATTGTGGAAGTTGAGAGTGTAATATTTGAAGTTTTAAGAGGTGACAGGCTTATCTCTGTTGTTTGATGTGATGGGGCTTGCGTTTATGATCTGTTTTGGTTTGCAACCAGGTTGACAGAGGTTTTTTAATTGTATTGAGAGGGTCTGCTCTGTGGCTGGTATTGGGTTATTGTGAATTGGCTGTAAAGCCCGGTGGTGGTGTAAAGTTTTTGCATGTAAAGGGTGCTAAATGTTTATGAGTTATGTATGTGCTTGTGTAACAGGCAGAAGTCTAGGCTCAGGTGAAATTAGTCAATGCATCCAACACTCTGGTTTCAATGAAGGATAGCGACTGGCAACTTCCTCTTCATAGGCTTTGATTATACTGTTTTGTGCGCATCTGTGCTGTATCAGAAGAGGAACAATCATATGAAAACCAATTTCCAAAGGGTTGCAGGTCAGATCACTTTAGAATGAGATATAAGTAACCCCAATAATTTCTGGGTCGCATCAGAGCTTTGACCTACTAAAGCTTGTTTAAAGACCTAAGCCATATAAAAGTGAAAGATAGTTTGATACTAAGATTTACATTGGTTTTCACATGGTATGGTGTTTTTTAGGAACCCAATGAATGTTCCTAGTGAGGGTTCGGTTCGAGTGTGCA